>NW_024884889.1:7780362-8008712 GCF_019232065.1 Centrocercus urophasianus | reverse complement strand
CCCCCCCCCCCCCCCCCCCCCCCCCCCCCCCCCCCCCCGGGAAGGAAGGTGGTGTGAAACCTGCTTTGCCTTCATCTTCCTGAGAAGTCCTGCTTGGTGGAGATACATGCTGGTCCTTACCCTGGCAGCACCCTCAGGAGTAGCTGTGAGCACATCCCTCCCCCTTGGGTTGCCTTCATCTTCAGGGGCTGACATCATACAGGCAAGAGCCACTTGTTTTCTCTGCGTCGTCCACCTCTACCTTAATGAGTGAAACGGTTAAGTGTTGGAGGGGACGAGCCTCGAGGAATGTGTCTTCCATTTGACTCAAATATTTCGGTGGATAAAGGGAGAGGGAGGGAGAGAGTGAGTGAGAAATGCACTTACATCACTAGGACCGCATTGAGTGTGCCTGAGCAGGTTAAGAGACAGACTACAGTCTCTTTGCTTTCTGCAGGAAGCAGCAATGCCGTTTGTATCCTAAGAGGAATTTTTTATTTAGAAAAGGAAGCATTCTTTCTGCCCAGGAAATGGCTTTCCTTGTGCGTTGCTATGCCAACTGCCTGCAGCCATGGTCTTCCAAAGTAAGCACAATAACGTAATTATATTGGCGTATTGCATTCAGACTCATGATTCTCTGGGTTTTTGTGTGTGTTACTGTGTTGTATTTCTGTTGCCGGCTCTCCTGCTGGGTAGATGTGCTCGTCTCGACTGTGAGGAGCGGGCGTCATAAAATCCAATGTCCGTCAATGTCACGCCGCCGAGATTAATTGTGCAAACTTGGGTAGCTGAGCGGCGCACGGATCACCGGTCACTACTGCTGGTAGCGCTGGCAGCCAGGGGAGGAGGTCCCTGCTCGCATGCTCTGCCCTGATTTTGGGGGAGTGGAGGGTGGTGGCGGGGGGGGCTGCGTGTGTGAGCGTTGCAAATGAAACAGGAGTATTAACAATGCTTGGCTGGGTGCTGGGGCTGGTTCCTGCACCCTGACTAACATAATACTCTATTAAGCCTTTTTGAGGGAGTCTCTGTGCAGTCAGCCATTTTAGCTTTTTTCCTCCTTTTTTTTCTGCTTTTTTTTTTTTTTTTTTTCTTCCCATTTCTCTGTCTCGGGGAATGGTTTTGTTCCCCTGGATGAGCACTGGATATGTAGGGTTTCATCAGGCTCTTTGCATCCTGATATGGTTAGACTTTCTGTGTTACAAAAATGGAGACTAACGCTGTCGTTTGGATTGCTTCTCTGCACTACAAGTGTGAGGGGTTTTTTGAGCTTACCCGTAGTGACACTTTTAGCTCCAGCTTGCTTCCCCCCCTCCTCCTCGTTTTAATTTAATGCTGTAGAGGGTGACTTGCCATCCGTAAGAAATTGGTACATGATGTGTAAATTCAGTTCAGCTTCTGTTTCTTCATTATGAAACCACTTGCAATCCCAGCTAACCATGGAGTTATGGGCCAGCAGGAGAAACATTCAGTAAGTATTGCAAATTCTGTTTGTTCTATCAATAACCTGTCTCAGGCGAGCTGCATGGAAAATTGGAACTGCTTGTCGTTATCCTTATGTACTTCTCCTGGTGTGGGAATTTAATAGTGGGTTTTTCAGGGAAAGCTGTACCTGAGGTGGCGTTAGAATCTGTGTCTGTGCTTAAGGCTGTTTTTTAGCTTGGGAAAGGCAACTCTGTCGGTTTTTTGAAGGTTAGAAGTGCACTCGGGAGATATTGACATACTTTATTTGGTCGCGAAGCTATGAGTATTCAGGTAAAATGACTGTGCATTTGTTGAAACTTTAAAGAGGTATTTGAGCTTTGTAACAAGTGGTTTAATTGTAGCTGGCGGTAAGAATAGATTTGTTCTGTGTAATGTGTGGTACGGGCGTGCTGTTGCCTTGTAACATGGCACTGAACATCTGTGGTAGGCTTGCACTGAAAATGCAGAAACTGTTAGTAAAACACGGCATGAACAAAAGGCATAAGTACTGATGCTTTATAATTGATCCCATGAGTCAGCTACACCTTTGTCAGGCTTTAATCCCGTGGGCTGCCTGTGTTTGTTGTTTGTTATAAATGCATTCATAAGCAGAACAGCAAACATGATTTAACAAGGCCTCAGGTGTCAGAAACCGGAAATCTAGGCTTGACAGTAGAAAAAGATGAGAGAAATAGATTCTTATCACTTTGCTGACATTAATATCTTCATGGTAGATTTTATGTGTAACTTTTAATTTCACTATTTCTTTCTTGTAACCTCTACATTCTGTGCTTAGCGTGTGTACAGGAGTCTGCATGGGAATGCGTACAGTATATTCAGGGTAGTCGTAAATAGTGGGGATAACGTGGTATCAGGAACTTCTTAAAGGAAGAATATTTTCATCACAAATTCAGCTTTGATTTTGTCTAGAAAACACAAACCAGTCTAGAAACATTTCAGAACACGTCTAGTGAATTTATTTTTATGCGTGCAGCAGACGTATCGCAGTTTCTTATTGAGGACTGTTTTGTTCCTTTCTCCTCTTAATTACATTCCGAGTATGAAGGAGTTCATGTTACCAAATCATTGGTGTTCATGAAATATTTAGAACTTAATCTAAGAAAAAACCCACCACAACTCCATTTCTCCTGAAACACAAGTACTGATGAATCTGAAATAGAATAGGATACCCTGAATTTGTAAATTGAAATAAAACGAGACAGATGCATATGCATTCTTCTTGCTCTCCAGAGAAGGTTAACGAAAGTTTCTGGATGGATTCTTCTAACACAGCAAGTCTAATGTAAAATAATAAGCTTGTAAATGAGGGAAAAAATAACTCAGTAGCTTAGAGACGTTACATTCTAAACTCTGACACATTTAAAATGCATTATTCTGAATTAACTAAATCGCAGAGATAAATTTCACTCTATGGACCAAAATACCGCAATGATGAAAGGTAAAAGTTAATGATTGTAGTATAAGAAAATGAATTTGCTGTAAGAAATGCTGACATATAAATGAAAAAAAAAAAATCATATTTTTGACATAGAGCTGGCACACAATTGCAGATTTTGCATTAACAAAATTCGTAGATAAGGGCTTGTACAGTTTAAAATGAAACTGTTAGCACACGTGTAGCTCAGTCAAACACTACTTTGGCAATGAGACTTTCCATGCTTGTTCTCCAAGCAGAGGCTTTTTGTTTGGAACATGGAATTTGAGTTATTGTAGGGAGGGAAGACAAGTTCACAGAGTTTTATGATATTCAGACTTTCTGTTGCTTTGCCAAAAAGGAAAACTGACCGAATTAATGGTGAGGAGAAATTATTTTCACGTTTGTATGTTTCCAGAATCCCTGAATCTTTTATTGATGTCTGATGGACTTGACTTCAAGAAAAGACCCTTACTTACTTCTGTGGCGTCCCCACCTGCGGTCTTGCAGCTTGATTTGCTGAGACAAGCTGGAAACAAGTGCAGAAATCTCTTGTGCTGGGTTTCACGAAATTCTAAACTAATTGTAGTTAATGCTGTCAAGTTCCTAATTTAACACGAGTTTAATTGGCAGTAAGTTTACTGTTCTGTGAAGAATGATGTGCAGAATGACCATTATGTTCATGATGGTTGGACTGGAGGGAGGTGAAGTGAAAACTTACATTTCGTAGGTTAATTAATGTAAGAACTTAAAGATCAGTGGCATCCATGAAGAGTACAGGTCTTATGTATCTGTCATAAATTGGAAGGGATTGAGGCAGTGCTGCAGCTGCCCGTGTGTGCTTGGTGTTGTGTGGATGATGTTCCTTGAATTACTGTCAGCTGCCCAGCAGCTATCTCACTCCTCCTTTTCTGTCCTACGTGTTGTTAGTGGAAATTTTACTTGGCATTACTAAATGAACATTTAAAATAAGAAGACTTAAGGATGTGACTTGAGATGTGTAACTCTTCCATGACTGTGTAACGATTAACAGCTCATGAATTGCCCAGTACCTTGCCATCACTTATGAACAGTCTGTAAGAAAAGTTACATTTTTACTTTGGGTACTATAGAAATTAAGTGTGCAAATAAGGGATGTGTTTTACCAGAAACCCAGTGACTCTCCTTTAGTGCTCAGGTAGACACTTCAGCCTTTTGATGATCTTGACACGTGTTGATTACTGAAAGATATTGAAAGCATTAAGTCTTTGGCTTGCTCTCGCTGTGTGGTAGTTCACAAAGATTTGTGATTCCGTGCTATGGGCCCCCTCACTCCCAACAATGAGGAGGAAATGAATGATATTTTGAGGAAGAGTCTTGAGTTGCAACTATGCAAATATGGCTATTTGAATTTGGTGTGCAATAAGGGTGTTGACTGTGGGATGCTTTCCTCGGAAACGTGAAGTGTTATAGCAGAAGCATAATTTTCTTTTTCTGGAAGGGATAATCAGTACTGTTTTAGAACTCAGAAAATAAACATAGCCAGGGATAGTTACTTGCCCTTTTGGGAAAGCATCACACACTGCAAGGAAGAAAAGTATATGCTGAGCTTGATAAGCTGAACAATCCAAGATGACTTGACCATACGTGTGTGTGTGTATGCACACATGCAAGGAAAAAAATTATATGAGCAAACATATATATGAAAAAGCCTACCTCCAACTTGGTAGTAATCTGCTATCTGCTTTAGCTGCTGCTGATTTTGGTCGTCTGTCTTAATGAAGCACGCTACCTTGGGACTTGATGGAGTTGTGTTTTAAGGGACATCTGTTTTTGTTGCTTGTTGACAAACAAGATTTGTTTTATTCCCTTTGGACTGCTCTTTCCATTTCATTAGTGTATTTTGAAAAAGGCTCTCTCTGCAGACTAATGACGTAGTTGTGGATATTTTATTATTTTTTTTAGTGATTAGGAGTAGTTATTTCTCTACTTCAAATATGCTCTTTAATATAGTCTTTAATTGTGCATGGTCACGTACAGTTTTTTCCTTAAAATGAATCTCAAGATGGATAAGCTTTGGTATATATTTGATGTTTTGTGTTAGGTTTGTTTGCTTTAACGGTCAGAATATGTTTATGGCATACTATTCAAGTCCTATTCAGAAGACAAAAGTACTGTTTTTTCCTTTTGTGGCTTTTTATGGAGTTTGTACCTATGGAGTTAATGAGATTCATAGCCGTGGCACGGAGTGACGCTCTCTACATTTTTCAGGTAGTCCTAATGAAGTAAATCTTGGGCAAAATCTGATGACAGAGTTCTGAAAACTTCAAATGTTTGTTTATCAGTGTATGTTGAGTTCAGTAAGTGCTCAAAGTATGGATTTTTACTGATTTTTCTGTATTTTGGCCCCGATCAGGCACCCATGGTGTAATGACTTTCTGAAAGGTTAATTTTAAGTAGCTTGCTTGGCGTCATACCAGCAATCTGTGATAGTCTGGATAAATTCTTATTCTCCAGGACAACATTGAAAGGCAAATTTTGTCAAAAGCTTACCATTGGCATAATATGGGTCATCTAGTATGAGTGACAGTGGGTGCATTAGTGACCTGTACAGATGGCAATGAAAATGTCTTCGGCACGTGGTATATGTCATGCCTTTTTTCTGTTACTGTACCAAGGCCTGGAGGCTGTACAGCATGCACGTTTTTGTGTGCTTGCGTTGTATATGTGGAAATATATACTTAAAAAATATATATGTTTTGAAAAGGTAGTGCAAAAACAGATTGTGTATGTATGTATGTTTATGTAGATGTTTATAAATATAAAAAAAGGCAAATAATTGGCTTTCTCTGCCTTCTTGAGAAAGAGGCAGGTCTTTTCGGGTCAGAATAGAGAGTTGACATCAGAATGAAATTTGGAAATAATTTAGAATCGCAGAATGATAGAATGGTTTTGGTTAGGAAGGGACCATAAAGGCTATCAAGTTCTGGTCCCCAACAATGGGCAGTAACACCTTTAACTATCTCAGGTTAGCCAGGGCCCAATCCAACCTTGGCACTGAACACCTTCAGGGATGGCTGTGCCACCCACAGCTTCTCTGGCATTTATAATCTTTAATTACCTAAGACAGGGCACCTCTAATAGTGATACGCAAAAAATTTATAATGCCAGAGAGGGAGGGGAGATTTAGGTTGGATGCCAGGGGGAAATTCTTTACAGAGAGAGTGGTGAGGTGCTGGAACAGTTGCCCAGAGAGGCTGTGGATGCCCCGTCCATCCCTGGAGGTGTTCAAGGTCAGGTTGGATGGGGCCCTGGGCAGGTACTAAATGTGAAGGTTGGTGGCTCTGTTTGTGGCAGGGGGGATTCGTGATCTTTGAGGTCCCTTCCAACCCTGGCCATTCTGTGATTCTGTGATTCAGACAAGTTGAAAAATCCAGCTCATATTGAGAGCTGTTGGTACCCAGCAATCAAAAAACAAA
This sequence comes from Centrocercus urophasianus, assembly GCF_019232065.1. Lineage (NCBI taxonomy): Eukaryota > Metazoa > Chordata > Aves > Galliformes > Phasianidae > Centrocercus > Centrocercus urophasianus. The sequence continues at coordinate 8,002,379 of NW_024884889.1, read as the reverse complement.
AAAACCAAAAATCCTAACCTCTAAAGAAAGAAAACCAGAAGTCCTTAAAGCCCTCAAGGTACCATTGGTTTGCTTCTGAAACTACAAGTTATAAGTCAGAGGACTAATAGAAGCTCTGATACATAGGGGATATTAGAATGCTGTGCTAAGTAGGGTAGGGAATTATCAATATGCAAATAGAGTAACATGAAGTCCATTGTTACTTGAAGCATGCGTGTTCAGCTAAGAGAATCCTGTGCCTCAGTATCTCAAGCATCTTGCACCTGAAAAGTATTTGCTCTCCCTTGCAGAATTCTTAAGAGTTTTGATATGGTTGTAGCTGTGTAGCCTGTAAATGTAATGGTCTAGGAAATGGACCTATAAAAATATTCCAGCAAGATGGAGTAAATTAGATTTTTGGAAGCTCCGTCTTTAATTACCTAAGGCAGGGCACCTCAAATAGTGATATGCAAAGAAATACCTGGTTTATAAGAAGATTAGAAACTGCTGTTGGTGGTGTTGCTTGTTCCATCAGTTACGATTGCTGCTGGTGCTACTCCAGCATGCAAGAGTGAGGGGGAAGTGTGCCTCATGGTCTGTACTCTGCTCTGCTGCTAAGATGACCTGGAGCTTATCTGAAAAATTCTTGCATATGTGATAGTATTACAGGTCTGCAGAACTGCAGAAGTAATTATCTGTGCCAAAAGACAGCAGCGCATGATTTAGCAATTAGAAATCACAGTTCCCTACTGCTCAGTTTTGTAAACTGGATTTGGGTAACATATAAACCATCTTCTGACCATCAGTGCTCTGGGATAATGAGTGATTTTTGTGCTGCAAAATGATTTTTATCCAGCTTGGTTTTGTTGTTGTGTTCTGGGCTTTAAATTACTACAAATTAGTCTTTAACAACATCCTTGGTGTTTGAGAAGCTGTACTGAGCTCTCAGAAATACACAGTTCTGTGATTGTTATCTGAAATAAATACAAGATTTTCAAGGTTTCGGGATATTCTTATTAAAATCTGGTATTAATTTTCTGATATCCTAGTTGCAGTAGTTTATATGTAGTTAGACTTCTCTTCAGTTACTATGATTGACGCTTTCTTATTAGCATTCTCTGCACTTCATAATGAATAGAAGAGTACTAAAGGAAAAAAAGTCATGACGGTAGGGTATTTCATGAGTTCATGTGGGATAATCCTGAAGCAGTGCTTCCAGTATTTTTTGTTGTCAGCAGTGACAAGTACAACTGACTGTGATGACCCCACGTGATGAATGGAGTCAATGTTCAGGATTTGAGAAAAATGAGAAAGATGTCTCAAGATTTGCCCTTGACCAAAGTGTCTTGTACCTAATGCATTTAGTGTGCTTAACCTGTCAATCCGTCCATGAAAAGTAACTGGCACTTGTACACTACTCCAGCAATGGATGGTTGGCTGTTCTTCCCATTTTCATGCATTGCCAGTAGTTGGTTGGGGTTTTTTTGTTTGTTTGTTTGTTTGTTTTTGGTTTTTTTTTTGCTGTTCATTTTGAAATGCTGATGATTCAGCAGAAAAGCACAGGAAGAATGAACTGTACTGAAGGGTTACCTGAGCATTGCTCACTGAGTTGTTTGTGAAAGCTGATCCTACGCCCAGGAGCTGGAATTCATGACAGTGTTTGTCATTCCTTCCTAAATCTGTTATATGGGGATATGAGGAGGGTAGATGAAGGACAACAGATTGCAAAGCTTTTATGGAGATGATGTTGAAGGTAAATAGCCTTGTATTAACATATTACCTCACCCAAATGATGTTGATGGATAACCCTTAATATAACTAAGCGTATTGTCTGATTTTTTTTTTATCTTTTATTTTTAAATTGGAGAAGGTAAGCATCTTAACCATTGTATTTGGTGGAAAAAAAACTGGAAGATAGGGGAAAACCTTGGCTAGATGTAGTTTGTATTTTGTATTTGTGGTATGCAGCTGCTTAGGTGGTACTGCACTCAGCCTCTGGTCAAAAGGTGTCCTTATTTTGGGTTGCTCTCACCACCAGCATGCATCTTGACACCATGAACTGACTTGACTGCACTTAGTTACTTAGCACCCTCTACTTGGTCCAAACCTTAACACGGGGAAAAAGCTGAAATAAGGGCAGCAGTCTGCTTGTGATCTGAAGTTTCCATCACATTGGAGGATTTTTCTAAATGGAGAGTAGCTTGCTAAGCTAGCAGCTTGGGTTGGATACTATTCTAGCTGTTCTGGAGTCCTGTGTTATAGGCGGTCAAATTGTTGTCTCCTGTAAGACACCATTCCTCTCAAAGCCAGACTGGAGCAGCTTAGAAGGGTGTAAAAAAAAAAAAAAGTTGGCCTTTTCCAAAGTTAAGAAGTGTGTTGTGGCCCCTGGGGTGGGAGTGAGTGGGAGAATGAATGTTCCTCCTTGAGCTGGGAATGTTATCCTGAATTTTCTTTACGTGCTGTATGAGTGCAGGCTCAGGCACTATAGCGACTACAGAAATCTTTGAGCTATTTGACAAAATGCAGACATTTTGCTTTAATGGGAAGATGTCTCTCTGCACTCAAGTATATAAATACTTGCATGGATTTTATAGCTTATAATGGACATGGTGCTTCTCCTTTGGAATGGGAGCATGAAAACTGATACAACACTCTTCCGCCGAGGTTTCTTGGCTGGATTCAGCAATTTCTTTTCTAAATCAAAGAAAAATACAAGCTCATGAGTTGTAAAGCTCTGTACTTGTTTGCATCCTATTATAGCCGCATTTAATATCTGTTAATAAGTTAATGCTAATGCAGTCATGAAATGAAGCTCCGTGTGGCACTTGTAATTTCTGATCTGTAGATAATTTAGTACTGGTGTCCAGGTGAACCCACTGCTGATGTTTGCTTGCAGCAGTGCATCTTCTTGCTAACTACAGCTACCTGATCCTCAAAAGTTTATGGGCAGCCTGGGAAGGGCCATCACAGTGACCCGGACCGTAAGCAGTGCTCTTATTCCTCAATCTGTGATCTTTTACCCTGTGAAAGAGGAGTCTGTCAGCTTGTTTTCTTACTAGCACAGGTGCTGAGCACTAGTTTGGATGTCTAGTTTGGATGTCAATTGGGGTGGGATTTTTAGTTTAGAGCCCGACTCCAAACCGTGATTTTTGCAAGTAAGAAAAAGAGATAAGAGCCTTTTTTCCTTCTGTGAAGAATGATTTCGTAGAAGTGACACTGTGCTGTTTTGTAGGTCTGCTCCCTTTGTGCATTTAGTCATGTTGGCTTTCTTTACAGTTAAAAATAGGCTTTCACTGTACTATGTGGCTGTTATTCCTGCAGAGTCAAGAGAATGGGAGCTGGATTGTGTTCTCAGGACTCCACCCATGGCATTGTTTCCTAAATTCCTATCCGCTGCTGCATGCCTGCCAACTCCTGAATGCAGTAGGAGTTGCATGAGTGTCAGAAAGGTCTGATGGGAGACTTTCTGCAGGGGCGCAGCAGGAGGGGATGTGGCTGTGGTACTGGAACCTAAATTTAATCTTGGTAGTGGGATTGATGGCTTGGAAGTGGGGTGATGGAGAACATCGTGCTTGAAAGCTGGATGCATTCAGCTGTGGTCAAAAGTAATAATCAGACTAGATTTTGGGAATCCAAACTGTGGAATCTGTTTTTCAGTTGACCCAACTACAGTTTTTGTTCTCCTGATTGTTATTTCTTTCCTTCAAGCTAAAAGTGCTTCAAAACTTGCATTGTGCGGAGTCTGCCTCTGCTGCTTCCCTGATCAGAATACAGCTTGACCTCTAAATCTTCATTTATTCCTGATAGCAAGCTAGGGAGAAAAAAATCTTTCAAATACTTGGCAGGCATTAGCCTCTCTTCTATTCTGTGTTGCTCAGGAAAGAGCCAGATGCCTTCCTGGTGTGTCTGTGTTTTCAGTTTTGACCCACATTGCTTGTGGATTGTTAGCTGGGTCTTTTGGCCTTTGAAGAAGTTGAAGATAGAGAAGTTCTTATTTGACAGATTCTTATTTGAAAGATAAAAATCGTTTGTTTGTTCCTTCCCTTCAAATCCTTGCTGCAGAGGAACCATGAGGAAAAGGAAAACGAATGCATTTAATGACCTAAGAGCCTTTGTAATGTGTAACTTGAATAATTAACTCTGTCTGGAAATTGTGTCCCACTGCTTTTTTTTTTCATGGCAACTATGAAGAGTATATATATATATATTTAACAAAATCTTAAGTGTTGCAGCTGAACAAAACACAAACTAAAATGAAAACTATTTGTTTCTGCTAATTACTGTAGGAGTCTGTATACTGTGTGTATGCACCTGCTGGTGTATAACTTCTGCAATTGCTTTTTATTGTCTGCCTCCAGGGATTCTATTCTGTTTGATCTTGCTTGATTCCAAAGAATATGTTCTTTTAATTGCTAACAAATATTTTTGCTTCCTAGTTTTATAAGGATTTCAGATAATTCATTTAGCAGTTTCCAAGATTCCCGAATACAGCTGGTATTCCTAAATAAATGGATACTAAAGCATTGGTTTGTTGAACAGTGCCGTGCATGTCAGCATAGTATACAGAAAATCTACTTACCTGTCTCTTCCTGCTGAAGGAAGAGGTTGTTTAGGTAGATAAATGTCACTCCCACACCTGACACTTCCATTATTATTGTGTGTTATTATTACTTCTGTGGGGATGGTACTTTGGGAAAACTGAATTTATGAATTCCTGTGTTAGAGCAATGTGATGTTTTCTTGAGTGGAGCTGGGATTTTATCACTTAGGCATGCAAAGATAACACAGTTAATATAGCAAATGACTGAAAGGTCTATGGCTTAGCCAAGACAGTTTGGATACTGTCAGCAATCAGTGGTTAGAATTTGGCTCTCAAATTCTCTCTTTATCACAAGGTGGCCTAATGAAACAAGGGATGTGCACACATGCATTATAGGTCTCTGTAGCTAATCTTCTGCTCAGTGGGAGAAAAAAACAAAGATTAAATTTACTAATGTGGCTTAGGGGCAAGATATTGGTAGCAGGTGGACAGTTGGACTAGATGGTCTTGGAGGTATGTCTTCCAGCACTGGTGATTCCATGATTCTAAATGCATTTCTCTCAAATTTCTAATTTATTGCTATATTTACTATTTTTCTGCAGTTTGGCAATCTAAAACGTCTCTTCCTAAATAGGCATCAGTGAAATTGTTTGTGGTATCAGTTGAATATATGTTGCTACATGGATTGATGTTTTTTATTTATTAGTATGCTGCTTTCATGCTAAGAAAGGAGTACAAGAGCTGATCTGAAGTTTGTGTGCATTGCTGTACAGACACAAATAGATTTCTAGAAGCCACATCTGAATGTCAGCATTTTTTGCAGACTAACACGATCCTTCAGTTGAGTATTTCCTTGCTCTAAAGAGGTTCTGGTTTTTAGCAGGTGCCACGTAGTTCCTTTTAGCTGCATTGATAAAGATTTTTGGGAAACCATTATGTTGTGAATGTGTTTGTGTGGGTATTTGGCAACGTTAGGTTATGACAAGGCTGGGCTATTGAACTTAGCATTTGATATTAGTATATTGAATAACACTTTGGCTGTAAAGTAAACCTGCAGGTTGATTCAGAAGTCAGTGGACGTACTGTTAATGTACAAGAAGGTCTGCATTGAGTTGCGTAAATAAACTCAAGCATCTCTGCACAGGGATGCTGAATTTAGTGGAACGCTTATACTTACCTGGAGGTTCTCCAAAAGGAAGAAAAAGAGTGTTTTTTTTCCTTCTTCTGTATGATCACGTGCAAGGAGGACTTCTGTCCATTTAAATCAAATAGTCACAGTTATTTAAAGAACTTCAAACTTCGTTCTGTGCTTACAGAACAGATACTCCAGGGGTATTAGGATGGCATGTTACCATACACAGTCCTAAATGTTCGTGTCAGTGTGAAACATTTTCATTATTTTCTTTGGATACCATCAGAAGGAAAGCATAAGCAACGCGTAGGTAATAAAGCTGCAAGCATTGCTGCAGCATTCTCTGCCATTATATTGCCATAACATAAGTACTGTTATAATTTCTGAGCAATAAAAGTAAGTAATGAAGCTGTTTGACTAGCAGGTTGGTGTAGCATTAAGAATCAGTGGTAAGGTAAAAACATTATGTTAGGATTTTTCAGCATTAACCATGCCGAAAGAGAGAAGCTTATTTAAAAATAATCTGTCATCTAGCTGCTGTGCTATTTTTACACTGCCAGAAAAACCTTGAGACATTATATGTACTAATTTCACAATGCAAATATGAAACCTTCTTACTCTCTGTACATTAATCTCAAAGGGATTCTCTTTTTACTTTAGTATGTGCTGCAGTAACCTTTCTTTTAGAAATCTTCAAGTAAGAGCATCCTCATTTTTTTCCTTTTTGAAGCAAAATTATTTGCCTCTCATTCTTCCAAGCAATTAGTAAAATTTTGTTTCCATTCTTTGTTTAGGAATGCTCGCTTTATGCGAGTAGGAATCTCCAAAATACAACTCTGGGAATACACATTTCTGCTCTGTCTTAAAAAACACTACAAGCATAATATTCTTATTAAAAAGGCTTAGTAGTCCTTCACTTATTTGTGTACTGAGGTATGCATCTTGCAGTATTACAGTTCTTCAGTTACTTTGAAGGTGAGGTAGAAGTGTGAACGTTGTATTGATGAGTGAGGAAAATAAAATAAGCCTCTGTGGCAGAGTAAGCACGTGGAAACCAGCAGGAGTGGAAGAATTGTATGTTTTCCTCCTATACCCTAAGTTATAGAAAAGCAAAGCCATCTTAGAAATTCTTTTTCTCATGAGCTGTACTGTAGTAAGCAAATATAATCCCTTAGTTAAAACTCCAGTAGTGGTGTTGATATGGCCACAGATAGTAATTTTGAAAAGCAAAGCAAAGAAAAAGCTGCAGAAAGAAACCTCCACCATGTAACTTCTGAATTCTCATGTCTATTTCATCAGATGTATTTTTATTTGGTATTTTATAGAGATGTAACTCCATGTGAGTTTGAAATCTTCGGTTTACATAGAAACTCTTTACGTATCTATATTTTTAAAAATAATTTTTCCTTGCAAGTTTAGAGAATACAAGTCTTTACTGAGAAACTGCAAGTAGTTAAAATCTAAAATGTAACTTTAATCGTGTTGACTCTTGTGAGTTTTTCCTCCTTTGCTTAGTCTATTTCTCAGTGAAAGTGAGAAAAACGAAGCTGGCTGCTGCTTTTTCTGCTTGGACAGATTACATGGACCTAGAAGGGATTTTCTGGGTCACTGGCTTTATGCAGTGGGTTGCACAGCATGCTCAGGACTTCCTCTAGCTTCAGTTTGAAATCTCTACCACAGCTCCTGTCCAGTGTGGTTTTGAGAATCTGTGTTTCGCTAGGCAACAACTTTCTTTCATCTTTTTGCTCGTTTTGCGCTTGCATTGCATTTTTACTGTAAATGCTTCATTTTGTGCTTCCTATTTCTTGGTAGTGATAATATGCTTTCTCAGCTGATGCTAGAAGGTGCTTTATACACCTTCTCAAACTACTTCCTATGATAATTTTGGTAGTTCTTTGCATCTCTTCAAATGTGTGACTTTAAGTTCACCTTTATTGAAAACGCACAGCTGGGAATGTGTGCAAGCTTTCAGGGAAAATCTCTCCTGGAGCCAAGGATAAGAGCCCCAAACTAATGTGTTTCTGGATGATGCATGCAGTGATCTCATTGGGTTCCTTTTCTGCTGCATCACCTTAAACAGTTCAGTCACCTAATCAGTTAACTGGCTGGAATTGTTTTCATGATCATTTGTGACAGATAAATTCCTAGGCTGTGATTGTTTTGTTTGGTTTTTCTCTAATTGCCTGACCTTGCATCTTTCATACAGCACACTGACCAGCCCTTAGCTCCACGTAGGCATCGCGTTGCTCTCATGGTCGTGTCCTGCCCATCCTTTGTGCCATCCATATCCCTTCTTGCTGTACCAGCAGGATTGTTTGTGATGCATCCCCACCTCTATCAATTTCTATGCTTTTTACACCCCGCTTGGAAAGATTTACTGCTTGGTTTGGCCTTAGTTTATGTCTGTGATTGGGTGTGAAACAAAATCAACACAAGGTGTAGGAAAGCCCTTCTGATGAAATCTTCAACACTTGACATTGCATACACAGCGTATGTTTTTAGTTTTGATCAAGACTCTTTTCTGCAGTAGTTTTCAAAGCACCTCAGTCATGTTTTAAAGCCAGAAATAAGGTCTGTCTATAGGTTCCTTCAGTTTTTAGCTCTGCTGGCCCTGGCATTTTAGAGTGCTGCTTAGCAGACCTACGCTGAGTCTGAATACAAGGTGTACTTGTGCATCCCATCATTTATGAAAACATAGTGCAGGATTTAAAACATTTTCTTTGAAAATGTTTGAATTCACATTTCCTGTACACATATATATACACACTTACACTATTCTTGAACCTTTTTTATTTTTACAATTTTAAACGTAAATCTTTTTCTGATTTCCTATGGAAGCAGAATTGGTAACCATGCTGTCTGATCCTTCCTCTTCCACAAGTGCTCATAGCAGGTCAAAGAGTTTAGCATTTACAGATCTCCAAAACTACAGGAAGTAGGCTATTTAGTTTCTAGTTCAGCAACAGACATTTGCAAATGAAACAACAAAGCAGCCACGAGACCAAGTATTTAGAAATACCATCAACTGGAACATGTATTAGATTAGTATGGAGATCAATTATTCCCAGGAGACAAATCTCTGCAAAGCCAGGCTTTATTAATTTTGTCCTCCACATCTACTGCAATTAAATAACAGGAGCTTTTGCTGAAGTGAAGTGGCTCATTAACTGGACAGAGCAGTTGGTCACTAGGTGACCTCTTTTCAGAATTATCAACTGAGCTCACAGCAATGCAGAAGTGTTTGTATTCCTGAAAGTAGGATACTTATGGCTGTGTGACCTACCTTAACCATTGTCTAGGCTACTGAGTTTAGTGACATGTTTAGAGTCTTTTGCTTGATGGTCACAGGTACCATTCTCTACCATTTTACCTACAGAGCAGTATGGTTTTTGTTGAGACAGTGCATTTCTTTAAGGGAGATGATTAAAACACTGTAGTATTAGAGTGATTATTTATTATTGTTTTTTTACTTCTTTTCTACTCTTTCATCTTCAAGATATTCCAGATGAAAATTGGGATGCAACACAGTGGTCTGCAGTTGTAGCTGAGGCCTCTTTGTCTGTGAGTTTCCATTATTTCTGCAGTATCTTCCCAGTTTTAGTCAGTGTTTGAGGGAAGCTGTTAGCTTGCAGGTAGCTGTGGGCTGTACACAGCACAGACTCCAGGATTGCAAATAGGAATGCTTGCTGAGGGTAATTACAAGCTGTCTGATGCAGCATTACTCGTGTGCAAGGCTGAAATGCTGGAACAGAGATCTTGCTTTTTACCATCTGAGCATTAGTTCACAGTGTGACAAGGAGTAGAACCTTATGTAGACTTCAGATGCTTTTTAAAACAGAAAGAATTGACCAATATGAAATATCCAATGCTATTAATGGAGTAAGACCTGCAAATCCTGCCTCCTTCATTCTGCAGTGTTTCACTTCAGCTCTGCTGCTTGCGAGAGAATGTTGGCAGATAGAGCAAAAGTCTTGCAGCAGTTGAGCTGCAGATGCAGACAGAATTGCACGTCTTCTCTGTGAGGTAGATTAAAAGAATGTGCACAGGGCCTGAATTATGGTGGTTATTCTCTGCAAAATCAACGTGGTTGCTAAGACAAGGTGAGGCAACATGACCTAGATGGTGTGAGAGGGCAGGACTTGTGTCTTGTGTGCAGCTGAGGTTCAAAGAGTTGTCTCTATGTGCATCTCTATCCACAGTCAGCAGTTGAGGAATACGTTCTTTATTTTGATTCTCTGGGCAGAACTGCTCCAACATTAAAAACAACAGAGCCAGCATTTTAGAAGTACCAAATTATCTTTTGTTGCCGAATGAAGAAGTTACGCTTCTGAGCGAGACAGAATTCTGAATAAACTTCTGAGTAAACTTCTAAGTTGGAATACTCTGATCTTGCAGAACTGCTGCTTCAGACAGCAGAATTGTTGCTGCTGGGTAGAGTATATTATAACGCTTTGTGTCTCAGAAACCTGACCAGGAGCTTTGGAGACTTATATCCTCAGTTCAATATGTTTTAGTTCAAATCCACTACGCTTTTTGCTGGTTTGTATTCTTGATTCACGGTCACTATAATATCTGTGTGATACTCTTTTTCTTTTCTCATATGTTATTTGAGTTGATGCCAGTAAATTTGTTTGCCAAAGGAATAATGCTTACGTGAAGTTTCCTGCAGAAGATGCTTGAATGTAGAACATTATGTTGAATCCATGGCACTAAAGCTGACAAAAAAAAGGCTGGTCTTCCAGACCTGGTTCTACAGCAGATAAGGCAGTTAAGTTAAAGAAGCATAAGCATGTGTTAGTGATCCATTTTGTACATCTCTTTTGAAAAGGATTGTCCCTGAGAGCTTTTCTCCATTCCCCTGACACCCATTTACATTTCACCACCTCTGTCCCTGTGCAGAAGTCAATAGTCCTCCAAGCAAGGGATAATTATGTTCGATGCGTTAAACGCTCATAGGATTAGCTGCTGAGAGCTATGAGATGTACATTAAGTGGCAGGCGTTGTGTGTTTTGTAAGGGAAACAAAATGAAGTTCCCACATGTGCTACATCTTGCTCATTCTCTCCATGAGACCAGCAGGGCACATTGCATTGCACTAAGCCCCTGAATGGTTTTATGGGGGAGTACTTACAGAAAAGTATTAGTGCAGGAAAATTCTGACGAGCTTGCCTGACAAAGTCCTTGCAGGTCTGTGTTGCTTTCTGCTGTTAGAGCGTTTCTGTCATGGGCTTTGCATGTAAACAGTCTGCTTAACAGGTTGCACAAATGCAGTATCTTCAGAACGTGCATTACGTCTCAAATGTTGTACTCGAGATGAAGAATGTTGTTAAGAATAAGTCTGCATGAGCTTTGAGTCACCACTTCACACAAAGATGTCTGTTTGAGTGGGGGAAATATCTGGATTCAGGGTGCGTGAGCTACTTTTGCATAAAGTGAACAGTGCACAAAATTCATCGTTCAACTCAGAAGGTTCTTGTTTCTTCCCTTTTTATCATTTAACTCTTCTCTTGCTCAAGTTAGCAGAGAAAATACATAGATACTTGAGATTTTCCATCCCACCCCTACATAAAAGGAAATCTTGCTTCTGTGGGAATTGCATCCAAATTTGAACTGCGTGTAGCTTGAACTCTTTTTTTTTTTTTTTTCAATTTAACTCTGTGCTGGACATGTCAGCTTGCATCACGTCCTTAGGCAGAATCAATAGAAGTTACTTTATTATTCTGTAATTACTTACATTGACTGCTGTGTTTTCAATTACTGAACCATAAAAAATTGTTTTCCTTGATGTCTCTCTTGATTTGAGAAAGAATTGTGTTGAAATAGCACACAAACAGCGTGCTGATGAATACTTAACATCAGTAGAAATGTTTCTTACTTCAGTCATTAGATATGACAAATGTGAGTGTATGAAAAGAAAAAGCGTAAGCACGTTTACAAATATTTAATAGAAAATTAAGTGTTTGCATCAAATAGCCAAATAAGATGTTACTGTATTGGTAGGAATATAAAGAATGCTGGGTTTGTAAGCTAGACCACAATACAGTATAACTTCTGTTTTCAGTAGAGGAAAATGGGAAAGACTAAGTCATAGTATTTATTGTATATGATGGTGTTTATTATTCTCTCATTAGTAAGAAGGCTTGAGATATGCATTTAGTAACAGCATGTAATTACAAGAATTAGTGTATTTCATAGCACTACAGTGTCTTTACATTATTTTGTTTGGCAACAGGTGCTACAAGTGCAGAGATGCATGTGTTTAGAGGCTAAAGAATTAATGTTTGTATTTATTTAAGGTCAGAAATTGTAAGCATGTCATAGAGGAGATATTTTGTGTTGTCTTATGTCCTCCATGCTTGCTTTGCCTACCTCGGGTTGCCTAATTACCTGAGGTTCCTTCCAGCCTCTGCAGTTCTGTACTGGTTTGTTCAGTAGGGTGAACCCAACGAGCTCAAGTGCTTGATAAGGAGGAGGATGAACCTGGCACAGTCCCTGCAGTGGCACGTAGTCATGGCCTCTTGTTAGACAGAAAGGCGTGCTGGAGAATAGGAGAAAGTCATGATGTTCCTAAAATAGGAGGAAAACATTCAGAGCAAAGTAATTGTTAGCTTTGCATGCATGGAATGGTGACTCATTCTGAGGGTGGAAGTAATAAAACGCTGCTTTTAAGATAGACAGTTATGATATGGTTTAGGATATGCATGTTTCAACATGGAGATACAGCTTGTCCTTAAGAAAGTTTCCCAGAATTGTTTTTTTTTCCTTTGTTTTATTATTTTCAAGCAGTAAATGCTTGAAGTTCCCAGATCCTTTCTCCTCCGTTTTATCTCTGTGCATGGAAACCACTGAAATGTGTTCCTCTATACATGCACGCTTTCCAAGAGCTGCAACTGTGGGCACTGTTTTAAACTTTCTTTTCCCAGCTGCGTTATACTGTAGTATTTTTCACATCCCAAACGTGTCCCTGAAAATTGGTTAGCAGGACAGTTACCTACTCCTTGTCGTGGCTGTTAATTATTTAATATAGCGTCCATGTCATATTTTAAACTTATATTTACTGAAGAATGAATCATGCATTTATTTTTGTAAATTAGTCTGCCATGTTTTTGCTCCATCTGCTAATTCATCCTGATGCTGTGACTGCGAGTGTCTGAAACAAAGTTCAGAGTCACTGTAAGTTGCTGGCTTCAGCAGAGCTGTAGTTTGGTGTTGTTGCAGGGATTATTATACAGAATACACAAGTTGCATTTCTCCCCTTGTTACTTTGAAGGATTCCTTAAAACTAGCCATGTTTTAACAGAAATGCAGAGAAGGATGCACAAGGTGCCCTTTGGCTCTGATAGCTTTGGTAATGCCTCAAGTCCCTCATAGTTGATGCTGCATGGAGAGAGCAATGTGCCCTTAGGTTTTCTCATATTATGGTAGGATCCAGAGGACAAGTGCTGTATGTAGCCTTTATGCACTTACAGTGCTACAAGGCAACCCTTACTCTAAATGCTAAAGGCAGTCTTAAAGCTGTTGAATGGAATGCTAGTTGAAAACAAGCATGAGTGCTTAAATTTCACAAGAAAGAGATATTCCAGAATGCTACAAATAGATCCATAGCAGTCAAGCCTTGCAAAGGCAGGGATTGATGTTCTTAGTCATTTCTTGACTGGGTGTAACAGCGGAGATTCCTGATGTTATTTTCGAATCAAGTTCTCTTTTTTTGCTGCAAGTAGGAAATTAAGTCTGAATGCCCTGGTTTGGGCCAGCCAGCTTTGTGCAGGTTGCTGGCACTGCTCAGGGTGGTGAAAGCTGCGTTGTATTCTTGCGCTGCTTACTGAAAACTGTTTACCCGATGTCATCCTCTGCAATAGAAAGGGCTGTCAAATCTTATCTCAGAGATTTAGAGGCATGCTTTTTTTGTTGTCAGCAGTACCTTTGCTTTTCCCCATGGTGTGCAGCTCTGTCTGTTAGATAATTTAAAGAGGAGTGTGTGACTAAGACAGAAATGCATGCGCTTTGCACTTCTCACGCACTCTTTGTTGAGCTCGCAATTGAAATGTTTCAACCTCTACACTGTCTTTTATTTCCTCTCTCACACAGCTTCTCACCTTAACTTGTTTGGGGGTAGGGCAGTTGAACTGGGTGTCGCTTTTGGGCATGTTGCACAGTGATGGAGTATTCTGCAAAGATGTGAGCATGTGCTTCCTGCTTGTGAATAGTCCTATTTGATTAAGATCAAAGTGACTGGCTGGGCTGCCCTAAGTAAAATGCCTGCTTCTGATCTGCTGCTGTCACCACTTGGCAAGCCCATCACATGCGGCATGGCTTTGACTCTGGGAGCTGTTCTGAGACCAGTAGTCACCAGACGTTCAGCTGATTGTCTGCAGCTAGAATTCAGAAGGCTTGCTTTTAATTTGCCTTGTTTTTTATCAGTTGCGGTGCAATCTCCTGCCTCTTCTATCCCCTATGTAGGAGCAAAACAAAGATCCACTTAAAACTCTAATTGCAGTCATTATGCTAAACAAAGATGGGCTTCTTTTTCTTCTAAACGTACTAACTGGCTTTGCTTTGATGTAAGGTTTAAAAGAATTGTTATTGCATTGATTAAAAATAAATGCAATTATTAGTGACTTGGAGACGTTTGAAGGGCACTGTGAAAAACAAATGTGTTTGGCTGAACTCAAGTCTGCCGATAATCAGCTTCCTTTGGAGTTAGTTTATTTGTAATTGAAACAGTTGCTACTTCCTGAAATAAAAATCTTTCAAAATAGTATTGAGAGACTTGAAAAATCTTTCAAAATCTTATACTATTTTGTGAGTTATCGTTAGGCGACATGTGTCCATGTGTTAAAATAATATATAGGATTTGCAAATATCCCTGGAATACTTTAATTCTAGGGATTGTATTTTCAGAACCAAGTGGAACGTTCAGTGACGTGTCATAAAAACCATGGAGGTTCACTTCCTCCACATCCTATGTATAGAATATATTCTGATTTTTAGAATGATCGGAATTCAAGAGGCACCTGGATGAGGAGCTGTGTGATATGGTTTAGTTTATGGTAGCAGTGGTGAGGAGAAGACTGTTGGACCAGATGATCTTACAGGTCATTTCCAACCTTGTGATTCTAAGATGATTCTATGAATTGTGATCAGAAATGAATACAATGGCCTGAATATCAGCACACCCTCTGTAGTTTTGTGCTGATTCAAACTGAAGGAATGAAAAAGGCAGTAGCAGGATCAACAGATTGGAATAGGAAGTGCCAGTCAGTCAAAATGTGACTGAGGTTTCTGGCTGCCTGTGGTTTCACCACACATCCTGAAGTCAGGGTTCTTTCAGGGCACGTACTGTGAGCAGCCTTAAAAACCTTGCAGTACCTCTAACTGTATCGAGCCAGTCATTTTCTGAAGCACAGCCGTTCTTATGACTTACAGCTGACTTTCTGCCTAACCTTTCCTACTGATTGACTTATCCTGTATTAATGTTGGATGAGCTCTTAATTCCGTTTCCATCCAAGGCAAATGGTGGTTGTGCCAAGGTTGCATTAATAACTGATGTGGGTGGACAACTCTGCATTGTTACTCTGTTGAGATGTGCATCTTCCTTGTCTGAGTGGAAGCATTAAAAAATGAACAAAGGGGTTTTGCTTGTTTGTTTTTGTTTGTTTGTTTTCCCCAATTATTGAAGCATTTGTTGCATGTCAAACTGATAGTTTAGCATATTTTTATTAGTGATCAAGGGAATGAAAGCTTTTTGGGGAGAGGAGAAATAGCATTTAAAGGTTTATTCATCAATCTTTCCTTTCTGCAATCCGGTAGGGTTTACAGTTCTTACAGATTTTGATGGGAGCTGTGTGTGTAAAGCAATTGTAAAGTATATGTCACAGATCTTTGTTAAAAGATCAAATGCACCATTTTGTTTCATTCTTCAGCAAAGCACTTTGCAAACTCATTTCAGGATTGCAGCTCTTGGCTGGTGTATTGGTTTTTCCATGTTTCCTTTTTGCCACCATATTCTTTCACCCAAAGTAGAACAGGCGGTTCAGTGGCTTGGATTTTACTTTACTTACCTGTAATGCACCCTGCCTACTTCGGAAGCAAGAGTTGGTCAAATCCAGAACAGTCTTTGCTGTAATTCTGTGGCTTTACTCACTGTTAATCCTAGTCTAAAGGAAACCATTGATGTTTGTAGCAGTGTAACATTCACATGAAGTTGAATTCTACTCAAAATATGTAGCAAGAAACTGGAGTGCTGGAGTGTCTTGGCACAAAAATTATTGCTTCAATCACATTTGTTTTCAGACTTTTTTCTTTGCATCTGTTCTTGTATTTCAGTGCCTGCATTACGTTGCTGACCCCTGCACCAATGTAAAAAAACTGTAGAAATTTTATGCTTTATCCTCAGACCCCAATGGTTTTCTTAGTACCGTTGGTACTGGCAGAGAGTAAAGCGCGACATAAATGATTTAAATTCATTTGTCTGTCTGTCTGCATCAAATTGTAATGATGCTTTTTCTGCTCCACCTGTAGCTTCCTGCAGATTTCACAAAGCTGCACCTTACTGACAGTCTCCACCCACAGGTGACCCACGTTTCATCCAGTCACTCAGGATGTAGCATCACAAGTGATTCGGGAAGCAGCAGCCTTTCTGATATCTACCAGGTAAGACTGGAGTGCACCGGTTGGGAGGTGTTGACAGTGTTGATGGATCAATGCCTGGATTACTGTGTATTGTCAGTTCTTGTCTGAAGAAGTGTCTAACAGATTTCAAAAGACAAATTTTGGTTTGAATCAGCATAATTTCAAGATTTTATCTAACACTTAACATGATGTTGCAAAACGCAGCAGGTAACTTGTTGCACGGTGACATGTATTTCCTTAGTTTGTCACCTTCAAGTCAGCAGTGTAGGGATAAATAGTGTTTTGCAGTGTTTCAGGATTCCACTTTGTGAATTTTGTTTGCATTTGGTGATTTTTTTTTTTGGAGAGGACATGTCCTCAACTTCAGTTCGAAGATCAATGCAGCACTTCTGCGGGGCTTTCTGGTGGGACTTAAAGCAACAAAGGAGCTCTGGTTCTGATGCCAGCCTCACCTTTTCTGAGCATCTATTTTGCCATTTGCAGAACAACTGCTGTGATTTTTGCTGCTACTTCAATACAACTTTGAGATCTGTTGACAAGAAGTGCCCTGAGCTGGCATTATGGTTAAAAGCTAGATCAGAATTTCAAAATTAAAGATTTAGAATGTTGTAAAGTATTTTTCTGAATGATGTATCCGTTCTGATACGGATTGGCTTCACGCTCTGAAACATACTTAAAAGAAAACATTCTCAGTGAGAAGAATCTGCCTTGAGGGATGAATCCCATTTCTCCACCCTTTGGAGACCCAGTGCTAGGAGTGGTGAGATTTCAGGTTGTTACTCTGCTGGGGGGAGGCCCTTGTTGCAAAGTCCTGTGCTCTTCGTTTGGAGTAGCTTGAGTTTTGAGGCATTTAACGTGAAACAGATCCTAAGGGTGTCTAGAATGTTTGAGGTGCACATGCTTGTTATGAATATATATTAAAACAAAAATTAGGTAAAATAATTTCAGGAAGTCTCGATCCTTCTCTTGATATTTTTAGCTCTTGCCACATCCTCTAATAGGAAACCATAGCAATTTCTGAAAAGGTGAATCAAATTTAATCTGAACTGATCTATCAAAAGGCTATACTGGGGAGAAACATGAGAAGACACTGCTTCTTGTGGTCGCCAATTTGATACGTGACTCCTGTAGTAAGTTTTGTTTACAAAAATGGAGTCTTCAGGATGGTAGAGAGAGCTACTGATTTTTTTTTTTAAAGTATTTACATGGAGAATATTTACTATTACAATATACAAAAAATGAAGTCTAATTAGAAAGAGGACACTTTGTCAAGTGCTTAAAAATATTTTCTGATTTGGTCAATTAATCTTCAGTTAATTCCTCTGAAAAATTCTTGGCACAGATTTATTGTAATCTGTACATTCACACAATGCCCAAGAATTTATTAAAATAACCTGCAGGCATCAAGTACTATGAGCATTTATTGTGGAATATTTTATGTTAGAACATGTACTTTAGCCCTATAGTTTGAAGAACAGCAATAAAAACACATTCATGGCCTCTTCAGACTTTTTTTTTAATAAATCATGAAGCTGAATCTGTAGATGCTTTCAGTGTTGAGCTGAGATCATTTCCTTTTAAATATTAATGCTGTAACTAAATTTGTTTGTCATATGTTGCACATGAAAGAACTTCTTTTTAAGATAAGAATTATTTACCAAAATAAAACAAGTAATCCTTTGTCTTTGGCTCACCTAAGTCTAAAAATACATTTCAGGTGCCCATCAGTAAGGCAATTAAACGCTAGAACTTTTATTTTAGGAAATCAGACTCAAAGAGTGACTGTAATGTGGCTGCAGAGGAAGGGGATGCAGAGTGTTGGTAGCTTGTGTGCAGACTGGTGTTGTCCAAGAACAGTACTTTGCTTTTGCCTTGTGTTAGTTGCAGCTTCTCCTGTTTAGTCATGTATCTCTTCCTATATGCTTTTTAAATGCTTCCTATCCCTGACGTGTTCATCACCAGCTGATGATCCTGCTCAGAGAGTGTGATTTAAGCCTGTCAATGTGTGGCTTCCCCTCTCTCTCTTGGGAAGGCATTGTGTTGTTGGCGGTCTTTCCTTCGTCAGCCTTTCTTTACCTTATCCTGTCCTTATACTGGGGGCTTCCCGTTGGCCCTAATTGCCCTCCCATCTGCCCAAACTCTCCCTGCAGTAAAGGAAGTGGGCAACATCCTTTCCACGACCCTCCCAGGATGCCTGTAGCTCTAGGATATTGTCAAGATGTCAGCTTTGTTTTCCCATGAGTCTGATACGGGTCCTCTTTGAAGCAAGGTCTGTGTAGGATTTTCATGGCCCCTTGCCCTCTTGGCAGTGCAGTTGTAAGAAAATAATTGGACAGCCTTGAAGTTGTGTAAGATTTGTATTTTTGCAGTAGTTAAAATTGATTGCAATGTGTATTATAATAATTGTATAACACACATTTTCATATTACAATTAGTTGTAGGGGTTGAATTTCATAGCAGTTTATTGATATTGTAGTGTCAGCATCCTTGGTGTTTCGCAGTTTATACACTGAAAAGTAAAAAAAAAAAGGAATATTTTTGCTAATAAACATTAATCGTTTCACTTAATAAACATCCATTGTTTTACATGTATGCTGATAAACATACATCATTTTTAGCCCTTTGACTGTGATAATGACAATGATTAAAAAAAAAGTGAGATATTGTTGAATGAGGCTTGTCTGTTTACTGTATTAACTAGAAATACGGCATGGATGAACCTACTTTTGATCTGCACAAAAATTTTTCTCCACTGTTTTATTCGTGCACGTTTACATATTCTGTGTTTTTCTGTCACAGAGCGGCATTCATTCATCAAAATTGATGTATTTCTTTTCACCTTAAAAAGTGGAACATTTCTCCATTCTCTTCCCCCTTATGTGTGCATTAAACACGTCACAGCCACAGTCACAAGAGGACCCCACTACATCTGGGGTTGGTGTGGCCTCATCTTGAATATTGCCCGTGGTTCTGGGACACCTTCTGATAGACCAGTTTTCTCAAAAACCCAACCAGCCTGGCCATGAACACCTCCAGGATGATTCTCTTGAACTGAACTGTTCTGTTCTTTCTTTACCAAAGTAAAGAGTGCGTGTTTGGTGTGTGTGCAGGCATTGAGCAAGGAAGTAGAGCTACTTGATTGTATAGAAACAGATTTGTTGAATGAGCACATGTCCCCTTGACCTCTTCTCACCTGTTTCTTGACAGATATCCAAATCAGTTGGAGAAGCAGACTGTAAAAGCAGTCATCTTCCTTAGCGGTTCATGTTGTCCATCCCTTCTCATCTTATGTTCCTGTTACCTCCAGAAAAGTTGGATTTAATCACTTTCCTCACAGTCGAACAAAACCAACAAGGTCTTCGTTCTCCAGTCTGCCAAGTTGGGCCAAATGAGAATGGCAGTCTTTTTATTTACATTTTTCCCTACGAAAATCATTCAAGAGGCTATCTGAGGAAAACTTAGTGCGCTTTTACTTTTCATATTTCTGTCATCAATTTACTATATTTACTTAATTAACTTTTACCACTTAAATTCAGAACTTACTTTGGTCTCGGACGCAGCGACTGAAGCAAGCATTTTTGTATTACTTCATTATTACTCTTAATAGGCACAGCTTAGAAATAGGCAGGTCTCTTCATGCATTGTAAGTGAAATAACACTTTGCCTCAAGGTTGAGAATCTCAGCCTCCTGAGTTTCTTGTTGGTGATGTGACAAATGAAATCCCAGGCTGTCACTGTAGCATGATTCCTTTGGAAGCTTCAGCAAATTTTTTGTGACATCTTTTCAACCGTGCAGAAAATTTTCATCGCTACTGGTATTGCGATTTTGGAGAGACATTCTCTTGAATTTAAGCTGCAACCAATTTTTCATACGTAAATGTAAAAAGAGTGCATGAGAGTAAAGGACACAACATGTACCTATGACAGCGTATAGCGTGCTGAGATGTATTTCATCCTTGTGAAAAATGCCTTGGAAATCCTTAAGCCTCACCACTGAGCATGGGATAAACTCTGCAGGAGATGCATCTTGTTTTCTGGATTTTCTCTTGGTACAAAGAAGCCCCTATCCCCAATGGAGCTCACTAATTTTCCTTTAGTCTTGCACAAATGTATGGCTGTTGTTTCCATAACTAAGAGTTCTATGCAGACACTGCATGTTCTAACTCATGGTGGAGTAAAAAGGTGGAACTAGATTGAGACAAGGTTCAGTGTGGCAGTTAAGAGGATACCGAACAATTGATGTTGTATTTAATGTTATTAAGCTTTAAGCAACTAATTTATTTGGAGCAGATACATGGATGTGTGCTTCTAACATGAAGGCATATCCAATTATTCTACATAACGCAGCGAAACTCATGCAAAACTTTTGCCTGTGTGAACTGGGAAGGTGTATTTGTGGGAAGAGGTTCTTCACTGTTTTCTGCAGCAAATGCGTGGTGCCTCCATGCAAAGGCTGCATATTCTTTCTTGGCTGACTTTTGTGTGATAACTACATGATTCTTGAAGAAGTGCATCTCCCTCTTGCATGCTGAGATGTCTTACATTTTACTGCTGCTCTCTGTGGATTGCTGTATTCAATTCTGAGTTTCAAGGATTTGTACTTATCAATAAGTATCAAATATCTGAATGATAAAGCAGCCGTTCCTGCTTCTGTCAATGATTTTGGTTGCTAGAAGGATTTAATTAGCTCTGTAAGATGTGATCATCCCTCAGGAAATACTTGTATCCTTTAGTTACGATGTTTAAGCTATTTTCTGAATACCAAGTTGCATTTAATTTGTCTTTGTTTTGTTTTTGTTTTTTTAAATGGCATCCTTTTTTTTCTTAGGGCTTCGATCTTAAAGCAATAAACTGAAAGTGGGCAGTCAAGTTTTGGGTTTTTTTTATACAATATGTGGAATTTTCTTGGATTCCAGAGTACCTCTGGTATGTTAGCGCTGTGTGACTAAGCTTAATTTTGTATTCAGCTTCCCATCCTGCTTTTGAGAAAGTTTATTCTGAGCAGGTAAGAGTGGCACTCGTTAGTAAAGGGAGGATTTTCAAAACCAACATGTGAATTAGTCACACCGTCTCTGGAATTGTCACAGCTGGGGATTTATTCTGACAGATCCGTGTCATAAGCTGCGAGTCTACTGACTCATCATGGCTAATTTTTCCACCAGTCTTTTTTGATGAAATGTGTTTTGTAAGAGTAGTTGGAGCAACTGCTTCAAATGTATCATAGGGAGTGTTGATGCTAAGCACAGCAAGACTGCTAATGAAAGCATTGCTAGCAGTATTGCATTCTTGTGATTCCTTTATATGCTGAAAACAGGCTTCTTTATCCTGCTTCAGGGGTGCTCAGCATTGTTTTTTTCTCCTTTTAAAAGCGTAGTAAGAATAATGTGAATATGGCCTAGGTGCTGCTGTGATGATTTTCACGTTAGCAGATGATAGTGTGAAAGCTTGCTGCAAACATGGGTTGTTATGTTGTAGGGTTGAAGTGTTCAGGAGCATTGCTGGCTGGTCTGATCCCCCTCCAGCCACGCGCCGTCACTTGCAAGGAGATTGTGTGCAAAGTCATTAAAGTAACAAAAGTCAGCCATGCCTTGTCAGGCATAAGTATGGAAGAACTCTATTGAAATGCAAATATAATTTTATAATTTGGCTTACTTTGTCTGTGTTTAAAGGGCAACCTATATTTTGTTTTGTTTTTAAATGTAAATCACAGCATTGAAACAGGCTTTGGTATCCGTGTTTGTCCCATGCAGTATTTTTAATGACACAGAGGCATTTTTTGCATTCATACAACATCTGAAGAACTTGGCTTTGTCAAGCCATAGCTTAAAACTTTCTCAATAGAAGATTGCATTCACAGATGTCTGAAAATTTAATGTTGGGGCAGGAACATAAAATGTTTTAAGTTAACTGTTTTGGTGGTATTTTTTTAATCTATTTTTTGTCTATTTTGAGGAACAATTTCTTGGGATAAATTGCTTTCAGTTCCCCCAGGACATACTAAGTAAATAATGTATGTTGAATCCTGTTTATGTATGACTGATTAAAATATGTTGAAAGCTCTTTAAACATTGTTTTGGGGTTGATTTCTTTTGAAAAGAAATAATAAAAAATACGTATATATAAAAATCAGTTGAGAGATCAGATAGAATTGATGTCTGTATACTAAGTGGGAAATGGGAGCAGCGTCGAGCATATTTGAATACTTTAAAAAAAAATGTTTGTACTTGAATTTAGGCTACAGAAAGTGAAGCTGGTGATATGGATCTCAGTGGGTTGCCAGAGACAGCAGTGGATTCTGAGGATGATGATGATGAAGAAGACATTGAAAGGGCATCGGATCCTTTGATGAGTAGAGATATTGTCAGAGATTGCTTGGAGAAGGACCCAATAGACAGGACAGATGATGACATTGGTAAGTATTACAGTGTAGTAAAACGCTATCAAATCTATTTTGACTTGACCAAAAAGTGTACCTTTGAAATGTGAGGATTTCAGTTTTTGGCTTCTGTAGTTGGTAAGCTTAGTGTTTATTCTTATTGTTAGTTGGTTATTGGTATTATTAGTTGACTCATACAGAACAGTGAATGAGTACAGCCAAAGGTGCAGAAAATACACATGGCACGGGTGAAAACAATCAGCCTTCTGTGTTTCAATGTTCTATTTCTAATAGATAACAGGACTTTATGAAGTAAGTATTTTTGCTTTAATTTGTTAAGCATAAGGAGGCGTAAGACCTTTCACATAAATGTGAATGTACTAAAACTAACTTGCTATGTTAATGTACAGACTAATATCTTGAAAGCAAAGCAATGCATAACTAGAATTATAGTAATTACCATTTCTAATTGAATTTGTTTTACTGGCTCGGGTTTTGTTTTTTATTTTTTTTCTTTAATCGGAGTATAACTAAATGATGATTAAGTTTGATTATGAGATAATTAAGGGGCTAGAACATCTCTCATATGAGCAAAGGCTGAAAGAGCTGGAACTGTTCATCCTGGAGAAAAGAAGTCTCAGGGTGATCTCTTCTACACATACAAATACCTGAAGGGAGGGTGCAAAGAGGACAGAACTGAGCTCCTTTCAGCAATACCCAGTGCCAGGCCAGCAGGCAATGGACACAAAGCAAAACATAAGGGGTGCTGTCAGAACATCAGGCAGCACTTCTGTACCATGCAGGTGCTGGAGCCCTGGCACAGGCTGCCCAAAGAGGCTGTGGAGTCCCTTCTTCCTTGGAGATCTCCCAAAGCTGCCTGGACATGGGTCTGGGCAGCTGCTATGAGTGGCCCTGCTGCAGCTGGGACTGGGACTGATGGACATGGCAGCCCTGCCAGCCTCAGCCATCATAGGATTATGCATAAGTAAAACTTGAGGAAAAGGATGGACTATTTCCAGTACACTTAGATAAAAATAAATGCAAAAACATCTCGTGTTTAGGGCATGTAATCACTCTCTATGAAGGAGAAAAATGAGCTCTATCTAGCTATGAGCTGTGTGAAAAATCAAAACATGGGAGAAACTCATAACTGAGTACAAGTGGAACTCCAGTATACACAGAAGACAGAACAACACTAATCCTGTTCTATCCAGTCCATCCTAAGGGACCTTTTGAACATTTCAAGTTACAACCATGTACAAATTACTGTTAAGTGTATACTGGATGCAGAAGGAATGAACTTAGAAGGACCTTGCTCAATTTGGTGAAATTTCCTCTCTTAATATTTTAATGCATTTCATATAAGCCTGTCTTAGTTTTAATGGAGTTGTTGGTCTGGCTGAATGGACAGTTAGCTTCATTGGCTGTATTCAAAGCTTTTGATTACATTACAATTCTTCCACTATGCTGACTTTTACTTTGCAGGGTCTCTACTGACGATATGGCCAGCTAGTCTATGCCTACAAAATACTCAGTAATTACAACAGGCCTCTGTATATGATTTATTAGTATACAGAAACGATTGTGCAGCATTTTAGCTTAAGTAGCCTTAGGCATCTTTCTGAAGAACCGTCTTTGCTGTGCTTTGTTGTTTTGACTCAGTGGGCTTTTTCTCCTTCAGAACAACTACTGGAATTCATGCATCAGTTGCCTGCTTTTGCCAACATGACAATGTCAGTGAGGAGAGAGCTCTGTGCTGTAATGGTGTTTGCAGTTGTGGAGAGAGCAGGAACTATTGTACTGAACGATGGGGAAGAGGTCAGTGGGCGTTACTTTTGACTCTCCTGTTATACCAGACATCCCAGATTCTACAGTGTTAAGGTCCTGTTTTTTGACTTAAAAAAAAAAAAAAATTAAATTAAAGTAATGTTGAGCAGGTAAAAGCTGCCTCTTCTTGATCTGCCCTAACAAGCTTTTTGTAAGTACTTATGCAGTGTTTCTTGCTCAATAAAAGTTTAAGAAAATGGTCTTCATAACACATGCAATGCTTCTTGCCTCTTAGAGCTGATTTTGGAAGTATATTTCCGTGTTTTAAAGCCTAGTATATGCATCTTGTTAATAAATGCAGATGACTGTTCCTTTGGGGAGGAAAAAATCCTAGGGATTGTAACTGTATTGTATGATATTACAATGGCAAGTGATTCGACCTTCCAACATTTACTTTGTAGCTGGACTCCTGGTCAGTCATTCTGAATGGATCTGTGGAAGTGACGTATCCTGATGGAAGAACAGAGATACTGTGCATGGGAAACAGCTTTGGAGTTTCCCCTACCATGGAAAAGGAGTATATGAAAGGAGTGATGAGAACCAAAGTGGATGACTGCCAGGTAGAGTGTATAATTGTACAAGCAAAACCAAAGAAGTAATACAACCAGACACAGCCTTATTTTAAATTTGAGCGTATGCATAAGATCTGCAGTGCATAACCAGTGCAGTACTGGAGAAATATGGCTCCTGTGTTTGTATGCATGGTCCTGGAAATTGAATTCTCTTCATCCGGATAGGGATGATAGGGTTTTGAATGATGAGGTTTATGTGCTTTTTCTCTAGAGCTTAAGGCCCAGCAGCCTGCTGCATATATCCATTGCTTCACTTTTCTTTTCCATTGCATATATCCTTGCTTTTCAGTTTCATTCTTTTAGTGGAATGTCAAGGTCCATTACCCATTAAAAGCTCTTTTACTTCTGTAGATAATAGCCATTCTTCCTCACTGGACTCAGCTACTGAATCTTACAGGAATACATCTCTCTGTCTTCTGGTTTTAAGAGTAGATATTGTAGTGTCAGCCAGCCTGGCCTTTGAAGGAAAATGTCTTGGCATTTGCTGTAACACAAGCAGTCAGTAGTAAGGTGCACTTCTTGTAGCATAAAATAACCAGCTCAATCTGGACACGTAGTGTTTGCTGACTTAATGTAGGTAAATTAAGCATTTTTGTTGCTTTTGATGGCTAATTAGCTTTCATGAGATGCCCTTTGAAATAGGTGAAAACATGCTAATGAAATCACCTGGTTTAGGTTGTCCATCTAACTTTGAGTAAGCACATAAATGGCATCTTAGAATAGTGTTCTGCAAGCAATCCAGATTGTAGTAGCTCTGTTTCAGCTCCTGGTAACTACTGGAAACAGAAAAGTTGTGTTGATTCATTATGAAGAGTGAGAGAGAAATTCTACCTGGGAATCTCATGCCAAAACCATCATACACAACGATTTTGCAACTTGTCAAATAAGACAAACACTGTAATTTCCTTTCTGTTGGTGGCCTAGGCTTATTTAAGAAGACAGTTTAATCTCAAATATTAAAAAAAAAAAAAGTTGTAAAGCATATATATTTTTTTACAAGTTGTAGTGAGTGGTCACATTTAGATAGTGTAGGTGCTGGAATATTCTTAAGATATCTGTTCTAGTGCTCAGTATTGGCTGAGCAGATGATCACAGAGCTTTCTTTTTTTTTCCTGCAGTATGCTCTAGTCCAGAATTGATGTGTTTACGTGGTTGCTTTCATGAAAAAGAATAAATGTTAATTTTCTTGATGGTTGACTTCTTTAACAATAAATGAAAATAATTGGAATAGTAATAAACACACACACACACACACACACACACACACACACAAAGAAAAAAAAAACAAAAGCAAAGTTTTTCTTTCAATCTCTTTTACCCTTTTAAATAGCACACAAAAGGGCACAATATCAGCTATAGGATGCTGAGCTTCATCTCTAGAAGCAGGGCAGTTGTAGCTGCTGAACAAAAATGGCTGGTAATGCTAATTCATCTTGCTCTGATCAGTGGGCTCCTCTAATTGCAAGATTGTTTTGGAAGTACTGTGTATTCATCTGCTTATTACAGCTGAACTGCTGATAAGACAAATCTGGCTGACTGCAGTTTGAACAACTGCCTTTTTGATGATAGAGTATTTGCATCGTAAGTCTAAATGTTTGGGTTTTTTTTTTAAGACTTTACCTTTTAATACTGGTGCGTGATGATTCTTTCCAGTTTGTTTGTATAGCTCAGCAAGATTATTGCCGCATCCTCAATCAAGTGGAAAAGAACATGCAGAAGGTAGAAGAGGAAGGAGAGATTGTGATGGTTAAGGAGCACAGAGAGCTTGATCGCACCGGAACAAGAAAAGGTCACATTGTCATCAAGGTAAGAGCAGAAAGGGGGGAAAGTCTTGCAAAGGTCTGTGTTTATAAACCTCTGTACTTGGCAGAGATAGGAAGGAGTGCCATTCAGAGGGACCCCAACAGACTTGAGAGGTGAGCCCAGGTGAATCTAATGAAGTTCAACACAGCAAAGGGCAAGGTTTTGCACTTGGGCTGGAGGAATCCCAGGCATCCATACAGACTGGAAGGAGCGGTCCTTGAGAGCAGCCCTGCAGAGAAGGACCTGGGGGTCCTGGTGGATGAAAAGCTGAATGTGAGCCAGCAGTGCGCGCTTGCAGCTCAGAAAGCAAATGGGATCCTGGGCTCCATCAGAAGAGGAGTGGCCAGCAGGGACAGGGAGGTGATTGTCCCCCTCTGCTCTGTCTTGGGAGGCCCCATCTGCAGTGCTGTGTACAGGTCTGGAGCCCCCAGTACAAGAAAGACAAGGAGCTGTTGGAGAGGGTGCAGAGGAGAGCCACAGTGATGATCAGGGGACTGGAGCACCTCCCTATGAGGACAGGCTGAGGGAGCTGGGCTTGTTCAGCCTGGAGAAAAGAAGGCTGCTGGGTGACCTCATTGCAGCCTGCAGTACCTAAAGGGAGCCTGCAAACAGGAGGGGAGTCAACTCTTTGAAAGGGCAGATAACAGCAGGACGAGGGGAAAGGGTTTGAAGTTGAGGGAGGGGAGATTGAGGTTGGATGTCAGGGAGAAGTTCTTTACAGAGAGATTGATGAGGTGCTGGAACAGCTGCCCAGAGAGGCTATGGATGCCCCGTCCCTGGAGGTGTTCAAGGCCAGGTTGGATGGGGCCCTGGGCAGCCTGGGCTGGTATTAAATGTGGAGGTTGGTGGCCCTGCGTGTGGCAGGGGGTTGGAGCTTCGTGATCCTTGAGGTCCCTTCCAAACCGGGCCATTCTGTGATCGGAAAGTAAGGCTCAAGGGTTAGTTGAGATATGTATTATAAAACTATGTTTTTGAAATTAAAAGATGTAAAATTCTATTTTTTTTATCTTTAAAATGTTATGCACATGATTAACTAAGTGATTTTTCTAAAACGTAATTACAGAATATTTTTTTAACATTTCATGTAAAAATGGTTAAACTGTGACATTTATCTCATCAGTCAATAGCGACAGTACTGCTCTTTCTAGCATAATTCATCTTCAGTATGCTACAAGAAAACAAATTTTCATTTGTTGAAAATATGTTTTAATAATTAAGGTTTAATTTCTCTATAGGGAACAGCGGAAAGGTTAACAATGCATTTGGTGGAAGAACACTCTGTGGTAGACCCAACATTTATAGAAGACTTCCTGTTGACATATCGGACCTTTCTTTCCAGCCCAATGGAAGTGGGGAAAAAGTTGTTGGAGTGGTTCAATGACCCCAGCCTCAGGGATAAGGTTAAAATCCCCTGAAATTTACATACTTTTAATCGTATACATGAAATAATAAGCCATTAGTAATAAAAAGTGACTAAACTGAATAAGTATATGTAACTGAATAACTGAATAATTTGGGTGACTAAGCTGGATAAGATATAAATAGCTGGTGAAGTATTTTAATGGCAAACTGCATGGGTAAGAGTAGGAATGACAGTGTTCAACATACATAAGCTGTATTTTACATTTTTTGTTTCTACAGCAAAATACAAGTGCTGCTAGTACAAGAAAACCTTTTTTTCCCCAATAATTAGCATTTTTATTTAATATTGTTCAGTGGAGTTCTGTAGTGCCTGGAAATCTGAGCATAAAATGAAGTCCTGTGTTTTCTGTTATAATACTAGTTAATACATCTTGGCAAACATTTGGTGATAATTTATTCTTACATAAAGACTCTAGGAAGTATAGCCATTGTCAGAAATCTGCTGAGCCTTGCACAGTATTAGGAAAAAAACTCAGCAGTCAAACAGCTCCTTCTCAGGACAAGACTACCATGATGGAAGAGCATCCTGTCTATCCAACTATGGCACAATGTCTATTGAGGCCAAATTGTGCTTCACACTGTAATGCTTTATTTACAGCTTTATACATTTTTCAAATGTAAAACACTAGTTGGAAAATGCACAATTTTTTTTTAAGTTTTGAAACCAAGGAAATAATATCAAAAAGGTTAAAGAAAAGTTTGCTATTCGACTTGTATTTAAACCCAGATATTTCTTTGACTAGAAATGCTAGTGTATCTTTGTGTTTGTGCCTCTCTTGGCAGAAGGTTAGGCTTTGCTTCAGGGAAGTACTAGCTGTTCCTGTGAAAATCTGATTGCTATGTACACTGGAAAGCTGCAGCTAATATTGTTTAGCACAGACTTGCTAGAGCTTCAGAGCTCTAATACCAGGGTTCATCTTTAAACTTATTTTTCCTGTCCTCCTATGGATAATCCTCTCAGCCTCTAAGAACATAAGCAAGTGTAGTTGCTGTCAGCACTGGAAACAGAGCAGCTCTTTGTTCTGCCATCTCAAGAACCAGCCCTCTGACACTGAGCAGCGCTGACAAAAAGGCTGCTTGGTTCAAGTGCAGGAAAGACAATAGCTTGGGAAGAGCAAAAATAAGTGGCAAACAAGATCTGGAGGATTTTGGCTGTTTTCTATTGGGAGCTGGCAGATGGTGAGGAGAGGGAAGTGAATGAGTAAAACACCATGAGTACCATCAGTACTTGGCAGTCAGTCTGGGGTATTTGAGATCTAGCCTTTCTTATGGTTTTGTCCAGTATCAGGGTACTTGATTTTAAAGCTTTACTCTTTCTTTTTTTTAATAGCATTACTCTGCTGGTACCAATGTTAGTGATGACATTATTCTGGAAGTCACTGCTCAAAGCACTTCAGTGCTGTGTCTGCTGAGTACAGCACTAAGTCCCAACTTTGAAAGCAGTATTGATGTTGAAGCTTTCACTGCAGTGATTTAAAATACATTACGTGGCTCACAACTTCCCAGATGATTTTAAAAATTTGTGGCTGCTCCAAATTTATCTAAACATCATCTGTGTCTTCCAGTGTGATCTGCATTAATGAAAAATGGCACGGATGCTTAACAAAAAAGAAGTTCGTCTTCTGTTTTAACGAAGGAAAAATCTCAAATATGTCAGAAATGCCACCCCTCGCCTATTTTCTGAGGCTGTAGAACAGATAGTGTGTAATTATTCCCTTTCAGAATCCAGTCTCTCTAAAACACTTGATTAGTTTGGTTGAGAACTTGAACAGTTCTTCTCAATTCACTTCATTTTCAGCGTAAAAGGGAACCCGCTTGGAAACAGTGTAAATACAAACGGTACGGCTCCCATGGGGGTGCTGAGGTTTGCTTTTGGATGCTTTGTCTCAGATCTTTAGCACAAGAAACTGCAGGGGTTTATATTTTGTGCACAGACAAAGAACTGACAGTGGTTAGCTTTGCAATTAGAATTTGTATGAGATTCCGTTCTAAGCTTTGGTTTTTGAATTCTTTAGTTCTTTTCCCTCCTGAGTTGCCTTCCCATCGTAACACAAGAAATACTGTGTTTCTGAGATCTCTGAGTGGCACCACCATTTTTGATTCAGGAGTCTCTTTAGAGTGGTGTGAATGAATTTTAATTCTAAGCATCAGAAAAATCTTGCATTTTGTGAGGACAAGAGCTGCTGATCTTCTGGGTCAAATCATGCACTAAGATCAAATTTTGCAGTGGAAGCCTACATTTAAAAAAAAGCATTTAAAAAAAAAAAAAGCTCTTGTTTTTTAGCTTTACTTTTAGTAATATTAATTGACAGATAGCATCCCTATTTTTTCCCAACAAATTGTAAAGTACGAGCTAATATCCATTTGAACTTGATAATCACAGTTGAATGGGGAGAGTAAGGATGAAGAGAGAGGAGGTGTAAGCTGGGAGATTGAATGTAAGGAAGAAAATTGCATCTATTCACTGTTAAGACCTCTTTCCTGCTCCTCACAGTAGCTCCTTTTTCTTTGCTTCTGTAAATGTACAATAGCTCTTTTACACAGGCAAATGCCTAATGGAGTTAATGGTAGCTTATATCAAGTTTTGTGAGTTTCAAGAGCCAGTTTAAGGAAAACATCAGAAACTTTACGATCACGTGCTTGAAGAGTTAAGCAGGTTTTGAAATATATGCAGACAGGAAATGGTTGATGTAAGTCAGAAACTGATCTATGTCGATGCCTTATACGTGTGTATCCTCTATTCCCTTCCCTCTATTCAGTAATAACAACTCAAGCAATTTTTCTGCTTCATTCTTTCCTCCTGGTAAATGGTTGCATATCAGTGAAGTTAGGGTATATAGCACTCAGGATCCTGATGAAAACTTTCAGAAGCTGTAAGAAGCAGGTTTTTTTTTTTTTTTTTTTTAAAGAACTTAGCAATAGTACTGTTTGGTAATTAGTTGAATTAATTAATTTTCAGGTTACACGGGTAGTATTGTTGTGGGTGAACAATCACTTCAATGATTTTGAAGGAGATCCTGCTATGACTCGATTTCTGGAAGAATTTGAGAACAATTTGGAGAGGGAGGTAAGAAGTTTGTTTTCTCACAGTTAGAGATAGCAAGGAATAGGCTGTAATTATATATAACTCACTGTGCTCTTCTTTTTTTTTTGTAGAAAATGGGTGGACATTTGAGGCTGTTAAATATCG
Organism: Centrocercus urophasianus; assembly: GCF_019232065.1. Taxonomy (NCBI): domain Eukaryota; kingdom Metazoa; phylum Chordata; class Aves; order Galliformes; family Phasianidae; genus Centrocercus; species Centrocercus urophasianus. The sequence continues at coordinate 7,970,907 of NW_024884889.1, read as the reverse complement.
CTTGTGCCGCTAAAGCGAAAAGAAGATTGATAACCTTAACAAAGCCATCTCGAGAAGCCCCTTTGCCTTTTATCTTACTGGGAGGGTCAGAAAAGGGGTTTGGAATCTTTGTTGACAGTGTAGATTTTGGTAGTAAAGCTACAGAAGCAGGCCTGAAACGTGGAGATCAGGTGTGTATTTTGAATGTGGGGTTTTTTTCCTTTTCTTTTCTTCCATTCTCTGCGCCAAATTAAAATATTGCTAATTTCTTTGTGTTTTTAGATATTGGAAGTGAATGGTCAGAACTTTGAAAATGTTCAGCTGTCAAAAGCCATGGAAATCCTTAGAAATAACACTCATCTGTCTATCACTGTGAAAACCAATTTATTTGGTAAGTTCACATGCGGTTTTTCTTCTAATTTAGTTGAAGTTTTTCATTTTGCACAGAAGACATTTGGAAATGGTTTAAAATAATTACTTGAAATACTTCTGAGGTGGGAAGAATTGGAACGGGAGCTTTGCGTGTCCTAAAGCATCTGAATTCAAAATGGCAGAGGAAAATTTACAAATAAGCTTCTTTGAGGTCACTTAACTCTCAGAAGTGCTTATGTTTGGGTTAAGAGGCAGGAACCGCAGTGGCCATTTAGCTTGAATTTATGAAACACTTTGGCACTTGCAAGATTTAGCTTTGTCTCAACAAAGAGCCTTTTTTGGCAGTGATCTTAATCTGTACTTTTGCATACTTCCTCGTTCTCTGCTGTAAGATGAGTACAGAAAGATTAATAAAAACTTTAGTCAGATGGGGGATAGCGAGATTGTTACTGCCCAAGTCTATTCCCTCCATTTCTCTTTCTAACAAGTACCAAAACAGTCCTGAAGGAGTCTTTAAGCAACTCAGGACCTCTGTTACTATCGTAAGAAATAGATGTTGTGCATTTTACTTGATTTTTTTTCTTTTTTCCCCAGTAGGTACTTAGATTGCTTATATGATTTAGTGATGTGTTCCCTAAGTATTTCTTCCATGATGATATTCTTCACTGTAAATAAGTAGGGCAGAATATTTCCACAGGATGCCACTGCACTAATTAATTGATGGTTAAATATGCATAGTCTATTTCCAAAAGTTATTTGTGAAATCTATATCCTGGGGCTTTTCTTTCTTCCTTTCCAATCATGATTCTAACATTTCAATTATTTATAATAAAGCATTTATTAATGCAGCTGTATGTGCTTCTTTAGCTCTACGTGCTTGTTTCTCTGCAAATTGTTTGCAAAAGTATCTCTGGATTTTTTTAGTTGTGTGTGTTGCTTTAGGCTAAACCCCATTTCTTAAGTAGTGCTTTCTAAGTTTTGAATCCACTCCTAATACTGAAATGGCATCACAGTAGTGTATCGAGACAGATGTATTGCATGCAATATTCCTATCAATAGTTTTCCAAAGCAGATTCCTATTTCTTACTGGCATTTTCCTGCGTGTTATTTAAGCTGTCTCTCTAGCCCCCAGCTCCTTTTCTACAATACTGTTACGAATTTTGCTTTGCTTTTCTTTTAGTCATATTTGAAGCTGTTAAGATTACCTGGTAATTTCTTGTGTACCGCTGGAGGAAAGATTATTAAGGGCAAAAATGGATACAGTGGAGAAAAACCTCGCTTTGAATTCTCATTCTTAGCTGCTTACCATTTTTTTCCCTTTTCTTCTACAATTCCTTACTTTTAATCATCAATTTCACAGAAAATACCGGAGAAACGACGACTGCTTTCTTTGCTTTTGATTTTCTTCACTTTTGAGAGAGATTCCTGTTGTTTATTTAACATAGCCTTCTGCAGCAAGTGCCAATTGGCCAACATAAATTCCTATTTCTTAGTTTATCTTCTCGAAATCTGTGCTAGCTCAAACTCTTGGGTTGAATATTCTTTTTTTCTTACTCTTTCCCTTTCTTAGAATATCTTCCTTCTTTATGGTGATTTTCTTTGAAGATATTCTACTTCTAAGCTGTTAAAATATAGAGAGCTTCTCTTTTTCCTGAGATTAAAATTATTCACACTTAAAAAAAAATTCATTGGACTATTTCTGTACAGACAAGTTATTCTTTGCAAGGATATGTAAATAACTGAAGTCCTTCTTACATCAGTGTCCTATATACAAGACCGTGCATGAGTTGTTACTTTTTGTATGTTCTGTACTAGGCTCATAGCAGTGGCTTTCTGTTTGTTCAGAAAAGCAGAATCAGAGAATCATAGACAGCTTTGTGTTGGAAGGGCCCTTGGAGATCACCAAGTTCCAGCCCCCCCTGCTGTGGGCAGGGACACCTCCCTCTGGACCAGGTTGCTCCAGCCCTGTCCAACTTGGTCTTGAATGCTTACAGGCAAGGAGCATCCTCAACCTCTCTGGCTAAATACTTAAAAAACCTTTCTCTTCTTGCTTCCTAGGAGAGATTTGTGCATCCCTTTTATCTGACCTCCAGTGTTAATCTTGCAGTTTGTTCTAACGTGGGTTCATGTCTCTCTTGACCATTACGAATCAAATTATCAGATATGATATTTTTTCCTATTTATCTATAGGTACTGTCTTGTTTCAAATTGATCTGGATTCATTGTCATACAGTTTTTTAAATATATTTAAATACGTTGACATTTTGGTTAAATTTAAACCTGGGTAGAAGAAATGATTCAGAAATTCGTCAGGTATTTCTGCCTTGTAGATGACTGTTTGCTAGTGTGATGTGGGAGAAATTTGGGAGCAGTATGAAGTTTGGCCTTCTGGCTTTTGCTATACCCAGCCTGTTAGCCTTCTAAGATTCCAGGTGTTCTTGTACATCTGGCACATGGACACAACAGCCAAGAGGTCAGACAATTTTCATAGCATCTCATTTTATTTTTATTTTTTTTTTAACAATTTGGTGAGTTTCCCCTCTGATTTCTGACTTTTGATGTTGCTTGTTATTGCCCACCTCTGAGCTTTCATTGCTGGCGGTCAGTGTAAAACTTCCCTTCAAAGTTGCTAATTTTCTTGCCTATTTCTCTTTTTAATTTGTTTTCTTTTTACTGTGCTGTTATCCCACAGAAGTCCATATCTTTAGACTGAAAAGTCCAATTTCTTCTGCTGACAACATCCAAGCAATAATATGATTATCTAGTGTACTTCTTTTTCATGCTGGGCTCGTTTTCAGATTTTTCTGATTCTTACTACAGTAAATTAGCGTGCTCTTAAAAAGCTGTAAATTATTTAGTCTTATCTCTAAATTCAGTTAATGTTTGAAGTAACAGAAGGTGCTATAGATTAATAGTGAACTGGTCAGCTGTGCAGTGTTTTCTTTTACGTTTTTTGTTCTTCTTTCACTCCTTTTGTCTTGTACAGTTTTTAAAGAACTTTTAACACGGTTGTCAGAGGAAAAACGAAACGGTGCTCCTCACTTGCCTAAAATTGGTGATATTAAAAAGGCGAGCCGTTATTCCATCCCAGATCTGGCCGTTGATGTGGAACAGGTAATAGGATTAGAGAAAGTAAATAAGAAAAGTAAAGCCAACACAGTTGGGGGAAGAAATAAGTTAAAGAAGATACTTGACAAGACTCGAATCAGCATTCTGCCTCAGAAACCATACAAGTGAGTTTTTGGATTTCTTCTAAGTATTTGCTTTGTGTTACATATTACTAACTTCATGTGATACTTACAATTTGTTGTGAAACTTTTATTTAGTTATTAATGCAAAACATATGTATATCTTCAGTATACTGGGGAGTACCAGCTGGAATATTCACATGTCCATAGACTCCTAACAAAGCAGTTTGTGGTGTCACTGTGAAGGTATTTAATTCTTACAGGTACAGCAATGGCATACTTTGTTATTTACAGTTGTCTGTTGAGATGACTGTTAATTGGAAGCAGCCCGGGCAATTAATTTTTGTATTACTCTGCAAAGCAGATTTGCTTGCAAATTGCTGATGGGAATAAGAATTTGTATCTGTACACAATCCAGTGGTCTGTAAGAATTTAAGCACGCTGCCATCAAGAGGAGGCTGAGGTTGAAACTTGGGGTCTTTGATAAAAGTGAGTGTTTCTTATGAAAGCGAAATATTTTGATACCTTTTCTTCTACAAGCATATTTTAGAGAGAGAGTTCTGATGAAGATTGTTGGAAACAATTAGTTTTATTTGTTTTTTATGGGAACCTAGAACTTGTCCTTGACAAGTGCCATCAATGGGAGGAACGTGGAAACAGCAAGGCTGAATGGTAGAGGATAGTTGATGTCTAATAAAAGTTTTCTCCTGTGTTTTCCTTTCTGCATGCTATTGAGAAAAATCTTTCCAGAATTCGTTAAGATGCTTCTGCCAAAAATCTAGGTTCTTTTCCTGCTAATGACCAGCACTGTCAAAAAATAATACTCTTCTGAAACATCAGCAATGGGATAAATAGGATGTTACTGATATATAGAGGTTAAAGAGATATAAAAGATTACATCCAAATAATGATTTTTTTTCTAAAATTGCTGGGGGTAGGTTTCAGTAGGGGAGCATATGTAAATCCTCATTTTATGCTGTTTGTCCTTAGAATGATCTCTAGTTTTCTTACACGTGTCTTCCCGTGATGAACCGTGTATATTGTTGATGTGATTTTTGCACTGCTCGTGATTCATAGGTTTGACATAAAATTCTCTTGTTTGTTTTCACTTTGTTTTGTTTGTGCATGTTTTCTGTTCAGGGATATCTTTGGGTAAGAGACAAAAAAAAAAAAAAAAACAACACCAGTCCACTTGACCTATTTTGTTTTCCTTTTGCTAGCTTTACTTCATGTGTTATATATAGCAATTTATCTGCAAAGCCTCTTGACGTTTTGTCTTGCTGTTGCTGTTTGCCTGCACAGTTCTATGTAGAGATGTGTAGCTGTAGATTTTCTTGTTTGTGTTCTTTTCTTCACGTTCTGTAGAAACTTCTATCTTGTTCTTCCTGATTATGTCTGGTGTTGCGTATAGGAGGGGACTTTACTTCTTCTCATGAGCTTTTAAAAGCAGCAGTAAAGAGGATGAAAAAGCTGATTTACTTATTTTAGAGTAGGTATTTAAAGACTTCATGACTCAGTTCGCCAGCTTATGAGGTGAAGGTATCTACCTTGTCTTGAAAGTGAACACAGCGTGTGTTTTCCATACGTAGCCTAATGAAACCAGTCTTAACTGAGGTAACTTATCAGTTTTGTAGGACGTCAAGCCAGTATCAAAGACAAATCACTCTGATCAGGAGATAGTACATTACTTCAGTCTTGCTTTTCATCCTGATAACGTTGAGTAACTTCCCAAACTGAGCAAACAGCTCCATTTCTTCCAGGGCTACTAGGAAACCTCCTCATAGGCACTACTCAAGCACCTTGGTTGCAGCACTTGACACCACTTGTCATCCAGCAGTGGTTTTCCTTCAAATAAGAACTAAGTACTGTCCCCCTTCCAGCTCTGACAGAGCTATGCTTGCTCCCTAGTGCAGCACACCATATTAGGAGGAAGCCCCCCCCCCTTCTCTGTTTGCAGCCCTTTGGTGGGATAATCAGCATGCTACACTGAAGCAAGAAGCATTTGGACACTTCTGCCATTCCTCTACCCATTCTACCACATCTGACATTCAGCAGGGAAGTCATTTACCAGTTAATGCTATCCCTGCACAGCAAGCATTACAGAAAATAACATAAATGCTTTCCTTTAAAAGCACGATTTCCTTTCACCCAGAAAATGAAATGTTTTGCCTAGTGATGAGAGCAGTTGGTCTTCGTGGGACCTTGGAATCCTCTGGTGCTGTTATTTATATCTGAAATTTCTGAGGTTCATTTCTTGTTTGTGTAACTTGAAATCGGAACTGGGGGAACTGTTCTTTGTTTTAAAAATAGAGTCAACTTGAGTAACTTCTTTCCAGTTTAGTATATGAACGCTTAGGGGGAAGATGGAAGAAGTTTAGGAACATTTCTCTGATTTTTTTTTTTTAAAGCCTGATGTTTGTCAGTTGATCCACTTTAGCGAAGCTACTTCGGTTATGACGCACAGGATTGGTGCAGTAAAACATGAAAAGCTTATATAACACTGACAGACCCAAAAAGGAATATGTGATGTAACTGAATCTACTTAATGTAAGGGGGGGGGGCACATTGTCTTCCTTTGACTGAATTTAGAGAAAAGCTAGTGTTAGCACTTCTATGAACTACACTGCATAGTTTCTATAATTGCAAGAAAGCATTTTGTTCGTCTTGTTTGTTAGTTTGTTTGTGTGCTTTTTCGTGTGTAGAGAGTGGCTCCTACTTGAAAAGAGCAAGCTTCGATTGCTGGGAATGCTTTTTAGTACTAGCAAAGTTGATTTGTGGCTTGGCGTAAGGGTGTTGTGCTGTGTAGATCACTGCTTGTCACAGCATTTTGTGCTTTATGTGGCAGTACAGAAATACAGATGTTCAGATTCAGCTTATCTTACAGCGGAGGGAATCCAGCAACTCCTTTTTGGTTTTGAGTATTTTTCTCTCATGGCACTTGGTAAAGTATTTTTGTAACGCTGGGCTGCCTTGCTTTTTAAAGGACAAACAAAAACTCACCTCAAAATAACAAAAAACATACACAGGTGCTTTCAAGTGACGTTGCCTTCTGCAAAGCAGTGGCTGTGTGTAATTCACATGGTGCAGATACCGTCCTTGCTCCCCAGAATGCTTTCCCTCTTCATAGCACTTTAAGAAGTGTTACAAGAGCGTACTGGGCAAAGTGATCCTCCTGTGCACACAAAAGGATGCTTATGCTGTAACAGCTCTACAGGGATAATTATCAGGCCCTTAATTACTTCTGTGTGGGCTTTCAGAGGATGGATAGAAAACTAGACAAAAACCAGAGGGCCCCTAGGTTGGGGTACAAAAGGCCATTTGTGTTCTGTCATCTAATTTAGTAGCTTGGCATTGAGTGGCATCATTTTGCAATGAAATTGAAGTTCTGATTTATGCTTTATTTACGTGTGTAGATACACATTTAGTTGTGTTAATCTTTTTAAAAGTCTTTTCCTATAATGGCTGAGTTTTAAATCATTTTCAATCTCTACAGCATCTGCATTTCAACATTTTACACACACGATATTTTACTAAGGATGCGCAGCTGTGTGTTTGTAGAAAAGTTCAGTGCCTAGCTTCTCAACTCGACATGCAGTAAGCATGTAGTATGATAATTCTGTCCCTGATCCATCTCTAACACTACTGACCTTTGAGACCCAGCATTTCACAGATCTTGGCCTCTATGAAAAAATCATTAAAGAAAGGCAAGAGTTGCAGCTCCTCAGAGCTGAGTGGTAAGCATAGGAATCTTCTGTCAGCACGAAAAAGCTGATCTGATGGAGGCGATTGGACGTTTGGGTGCTGTTGACAAAGCTAGACAGCAATCCCTGTCTTCTGGAGAATATTGATTCATAAATAGTAATTCCTGAGAGTCTGGAAAATGTAGTATTACAGATACCCTCGCATCCCTCTGTTATAGTCCAAGCTCTGAACATTTGCTTCTTTCTGGATGCAGTGACATTGGAATTGGCCAGTCTCAGGATGACAGCATTGTAGGACTGAGGCAAACAAAGCACATTCCTCCTGCTTTACCTGTCAGTGGAACCCTGTCATCCAGTAATCCTGATCTACTGCAGTCTCATCACCGCATCTTGGACTTCAATACAACTCCAGGTAAGGATCCTTTTTTGTTCTCTACTGTATAATTTTGTTTCTTTGATTATTTTTAATTTATTATTGTTTTTTTTCTGGGCTTCAGAGTCTGAAGTACATGAGAGGTTTCTATTAGCTATACTATACACCGTCATCCTGATTAGCCACTTATGAATGCTTGCTATATTCCTCCACTTTGCCCAGTTGTGTATAAGTGAATGTTTTGGAAGTATGTTGCATACAGAGCATCTCTTCCTGACTGAATACTCCTGGCTAGTGAAAACTTGTGCGTGGTGCTTCATAATCTGCTGTGGTAGATCAGTCTTTATAAGACTGCAGTATTTTCAAACAGCATGGGAGATTGCAAGCTTACAATCAAGCAGAAAGGCATTGAGCTTGGGCACACTGTGTGTTTTGGTCTTTTTCTGAACGCACTTCTTATGTAATCTTGTAAGGCATAGAGTTTCTGGGTTGCCTATTAATCATCCTGCCCCACAGAAGTGTCTGCAGCTGAGTTCTGAATGCTTTGTATACAGTGGTTTGAAATCCTTTCTCAGTAATAATTTAAAAATCCCCCATCGAACAAAATTATCAAGCCAACACATATTTAGTAGAGAGGAACAAACTATGAGGGGGAAGTGAGGGTGAGAAAGGGAGAGAATATGACAACCTTGAGAGCCTTATCATGCGAGAAGGGCTTAGCTGGATCTCCTGGAGAGTTGGGATTTGGGCTCTTATCTGGCTTCAGAAAAAGTTCTTGAAGTGAATCTTTCTCTGCATTAGGTATATGATTCTTTATTGTTAAAATGTATCTTCTGAAGGATGATGTGCTGGTGGTAGCTGTGTGGATACTGAGTTATTTTTAGTGTTTTTCTCAAAAATAGAACCAAAAATTGAGTGCCCTCTAAGTCCAAGGGATTTCAGACCTTACCTAAAAGGACATTGCTTGAATGTCAGTCTACAGACTGTCGAAGTTTGTGCAATTTTTTCACTCTTGAAACTCTGATGCTGAGCATCATTTATATAATGGGGAGAGGGGGGACACGATGAGAGAAGGATACAAGGAACTTTGGTGTGGTAGTGATTTAAAAAAAATTTTTTTTTGCTGTTGATGTTTTTGGTGTTACTTTTGTCCCAGTGCCAAAGATTGCTTCTTAGAGAGTGGGAAGATTACTTTATTTTTTAATCTAACAATTTATGTCCAATACTTTGAAGATATTGTATCAATAAGAGCCTATAACTCTTTAATCAGTGCCATGGCTGTAGATGTTACGTGTGTGTAAAATCCATTCTCCAGCTTGCTACTTTGCTAGAGTGGGCAATTTCCAGCATGTGCCAAGAACAGTGAGTGGCTCACTTCCAGAACTGTGGGGAGTGCTGTCTCAGAACTCAAGCAAATCCCATTTCATTTTATTTTATTTATTTTTGCTGAAAACTTAATCATATGCCCACCTACTGAATATTTTCAAATTGCTTTGCAGCTCTGATTTGATTTTTTCCTTCAGTGAGAAGTAGGGGGATGGAGATTCATGATGTGCTTGAGGTCCCTTCCAACCCTGGCCATTCTGCGATAGGGGAATGGGAGGTCTGAAATCAAAAGCATGTACCTTGAGGGCCTCAGAAGCAGTTGTGCTGGAGATAAAAGTTGAGTTATGCCACTGTACGCTTTAAGACAGGGAAACAATTAAAGCTTACAGCTTTAATTTCTTTTATTACCTTGGGCTGTATTAAAGATGGAGACGGAGGCAGCTTGCAGGAAATTGAATGCATAGTAGTAGAGTGGCCATCCTTTGAGGCTTTAAGGGATATCTCTCAGGGCAAAAAATAAAACAGCTCATGTTGAAAGGGTGGTCTTTGGGGAGGAAACGAGGACCTAATTCCTTGAAATAGCTTAAAAACTGCACGGAGTCCTTTTAGTTTTTCTTCTCAGTCGCACAGACGTTTTCAAATACGTACTTGCAAAGGTTTATTTTTGAACATGCATATAGTCAATAATACTTTGACTTCCCTTCTCTTGTGCTGTCTTCGATTGGAACCAAAATAATATAGTAACGATGACCTATCAGTCACTGGTACTCTTCCCCAAGTTTTCTGTGGGACTAGACTGCTACCATAAAGCATTGCTTTCTTCTGTCTGCCACTCCAGTTTCCTTTTTAAAAAGGAGTGAAGGGGATAATTACAATTCTTTTCAAGATCTGTTTTACTTAAAAACTCATGTGCTGAATTACATGTTAATACTGCTGCATATGTAATCGTTTTGATTGGTAGTAGACTTCTCTGTATGCTGCTTAGTGCTTTGCTACCTGCTCTGATAGGTATGCATACTTAATAATTCATATTAACTTCACTGCTTTAGCAGAGCAGGGTTTCTCCTCGTGCAAAACACTTGTTTCTTTTGAGTATTAAGTGAGTTCCTCCAATTGTGTGCAAGAGCTTCCCATCTTCGTAACAGTTCTTTGAGTGGCAAGGATTTCTGTTACAGCAAGGCACAACAGGATCTACAGAGCATTCTGATTCTTAGTAATTCCTCTGAATGGTTGTGTCTTTGGCATCTGCCTTCCCTACAGTGTCAAAGAATGTTGAAATGTCTTCAGGCCCTGCTCTGGGTCCATTTTCAACTAATTGCTGAAGACAGATGGGTCAATGAGTTGGTGGTGATGGGCAAAATTGACTTGCTGGTTGTCAAAGATATTCATAAATCTAACTCAAATACTTGGGAATGGCTTAAAATTGGCCTACACTGTTATGCATTTTGGGTAAATAATAATGTAATTAACCATAATGTGCTTGAGTATTATTGCTCCTCAAGATGCAAAAAAATATTACCGTGAGCTTGACAGTTATGGGGTTGGTTCCATTTATGTCTCAACAGCCTTTTTAGCACGTATGTCCATTCATATCAGAAGGATTTACCTTGCTGCTTTCAAATGATCTTAGAGAAATGGAGCAGTAGTGGGAAGACATTAATTTTTGTTCTTTTCTCACAAGATTTCTGTTGCTTGATATAAGTTTTATATCCTGTACCCTGAATAGGTGTTATGTACTTTCAGGTCTCTTCTTCCATAAGTCGTCAAATAAGGCCTTTGTTTTCTCAACATGCATGTTTCTTTTTTTCAGTATGTCATTTTTTCAACTATCTTTAAGATAATGATCACTTCTGGTTGTACATTCAGAAGACTTTCTGTTACTTTCTATTATCTTGTTCATATGACCTTTATAATCTTTAAAAAAAAAAAAAAGTTCTAATCAGATAAAGATGACCAGATATCATACTGTACAATACTAGAAAAGGTTATTTGTAATAAAGACAAAAAATTAAATTAAATTAATTGAAAGTACTTTATCTTGTCATTTAAAAGCTAAAAATAATAATAATAATGCTGGACAGAAGTACAATTTTAGTTCTTTGTTTTCTTTTTATAATACAATTACAACAATCTAACTTGAGTTGATTAATGGGTCTAGATTTCAAACTGTTAATAAGGTGGTAGAAATACCAAATGCAGCCTTGGAATTAGGATGATAATTCTCCAGGTTTCCTAAAAGCAGCTTTCTTGTACGCATTCAGTTCAGGAATTGTCATGAATTGAAACGTGAACTGAATTGAATATATGAACCCTAAATGCTTAGAAAAGCTTTCTTTCTTTGACTGTTTAAGCCTTGCACCCTGTGACGACATTTTAGTGATGACATTTTCAATCATTTACACATTTGATACAGTGAGTTAAATTTATCAGGGATGGAGTCTTATTGGTAGTTAAGAACTTGGATGCATTAACACCACAGCAGTCTATTTGTGCATACAGCTGGCTATTGTATGTGCATTTCTAGCTACTCCCAGACTTAAATGGAATGTACCAGCACTCAACACCTGTGAAAATCCTATTAGCTCGTCTGTCCATATGTGGGTAATGTTTGCATAGCTTTCCCCTTTGATAGCTGTATTTTTCTGAATGTTGGTAGAACTAGTCTTTCATTTAAAAACAAAACAACGAGAATAAAAAATAAACAGCATTCTTGTTCCGTGGGAAAGGGAGATAACAGTGATACTGAAATAAAGAGAAATAGCATTAGGGGTTTGATTCAACGTGACTGATATTGTTGCTTGTTCTTATGCTCTTTTTATTTTTCTCTCATTACTGAATTGTACTTCTTGCATGCAACTTTTTTTCAGACTTACCAGATCAAGTTCTGAGGGTTTTCAAGGCGGACCAGCAAAGTCGCTACATCATGATCAGTAAGGACACAACTGCAAAAGAAGTGGTCATCCAGGCCATCAGGGAATTTGCTCTCACTGCTACCCCTGATGCGTATTCACTGTGTGAAGTCTCTGTCACACCTGAGGGTGTAATCAAACAAAGGAGGCTTCCTGATCAGTTATCCAAGCTTGCTGACAGGATACAGCTAAGTGGCAGGTGAGATTAGAGACTAAGCTAGAGCTGACTATGCTAGTTTGTTAAGTAAGAATCCTGTTAATAGAAGCATTATTTAATTACTATCATTCTGTTTCTTTATAAGAAATCACCTCTTCTCTAATTTCTAATTAATATCAAAGCATGTTAAAATTCAATGTATTCTGTGGTTACAGCTAGATGTTAATTTTCACTAGTATTTGAGTATACTGTATCAAGTCTGTTTTGGAATTTTGTTCTTACAGATATTACCTGAAGAACAACATGGAAACGGAAACTCTTTGTTCAGATGAAGATGCTCAAGAGTTATTAAGAGAGAGTCAAATTTCCCTGCTGCAGCTCAGTACCGTTGAGGTGGCCACTCAGCTCTCCATGAGGAACTTTGAGCTATTCCGTAACATTGAACCCACAGAATACATAGATGACTTGTTTAAACTCAAATCAAAAACAGGCTGCACTAATCTAAAGAAGTTTGAAGAAGTGATAAATCAAGAAACATTCTGGGTAGCTTCGGAGATTCTAAGAGAAACCAACCAGTTGAAAAGGATGAAAATCATCAAGCATTTCATTAAGATAGCACTGCACTGCAGAGAATGCAAGAATTTCAACTCGATGTTTGCTATCATTAGGTATTGAATGTCAAATTCTATTTTGAGTAAAAAAGCAAAGCCTTACCTATCTCTGTTTAAAAAATATGCATTAAATTCATAGTGCTAGCAGTGGCACTTGACAATCCAATAAGGAAGGTGTTTTCCTGTAAATTGAATTTGAAACTGTAATGTTTGCTGAAATACTATTAGAAATGCTACTATACCAAATTTTTCAAGAGTTAGAAATTATAAGCAAGACGTGCTGGCTGCTGCATAAGGTACTGTCTTCAGTGAGATTGTTAAGGAGAAGAAAATCGTTCTTTGTACCAGCTACAGCTTTAGAATAGCCTCAAATAGATGGAGTCTTTCATAGCAAAATTTGAGCTAGATGCAATCAAGTCAGGTGGATTACTGCAGCAAGAAGGTGGGTCCCTGTGCTGTCATCACCTAAACGTTATGTAGGTGACGTTTCTGGGAATCTGGAAGTAATTGATACTGACCTATAATATACAACATTGTTATCCAGTGCAGAAGCTTCTCCAAAGTAGTAAGAATAAGTACATATTCTCTAAAATGTTTAACTACTTGTGTTGTTATTAACTTTTCTGCAATGCACACTGGGAAAGGAAGTTTTCAGTTTTGTGGTGTTATTGGTGCTATTCTGGTTAAGTGATATTTTTCCCTAGAAGTTGAGTATGGCTTTTTTTTCTTTTTCCTATTGTTCTTTAACTTCTTGCACTTTTTTGTTTGTTTCAAGTGGCCTGAATTTGGCACCGGTTGCAAGGCTCCGAACTACTTGGGAAAAGCTTCCAAGCAAGTATGAAAAACTGTTCCAAGATCTACAGGACTTGTTTGATCCATCTAGGAACATGGCAAAATACCGTAATGTCCTTAACAGCCAAAATCTGCAGCCCCCTATTATTCCCCTGTTTCCTGTTATCAAAAAAGACCTTACATTCCTTCACGAAGGTAAAAACATAAGTGCTTCATCTCTTACCAGCTAAGAAAAACTCACTTTGGCACCCGGTCACTGGTGATGTTAATTATGGTTGATTTTAGGAAACGATTCCAAAGTGGAAGGCTTAGTCAACTTTGAGAAGCTGAGGATGATCGCCAAGGAAATTCGCCACGTTGGTCGCATGGCATCTGTCAACATGGATCCTGCTTTAATGTTTAGAACTAGGTAAGCTTGTTGTGGAAGGCAGAGCTGTTACCAGTTTGGAGGCTAAGTATCAGCAAGAGGTGCTTTTCACTTGCCTCTCCATGCACTTGGAGCGTAAAGGATATGTTTTTCTTCCTGTCAGCAGGTCCTTGGCAGTTGTTCAGCGAGCTCTGTATGAACAGGAAATGTTACTGATTTTCAGGGCTGATGTCTAACTCTTCTGAGCCCCTTTGATGCAGTGGAGCAGTATGGAGGGTTTTTTTGTTGTTAACAATTAACCCAAACCGTGTCTTGCATACATGAAAGGAAGTTCTGAAATGGGAGAAATTGTTAAATTCTGTGATTCTGCACACAAACACACACAGACACACACACACATATGGATGTTTTTATTGTTTCTTAGCTGCTGGTTATTTTATTTCAAAAAAAGAAAAAAGATTGCATCAGGTGAAGGGTGGGGGAGATGTGTTAGTTTGCTTGAAATGTCAATGTGTGAGACCTTTATCATTTTGATTTAATACATGGGATTGTATTTGAAACAGTGTAAGCTAGAGTCATTAAAAATGTGGAGTGAATGGTCTTTGCCTTCATGTTAAACCAGCTTATTGCATATTATTTTTCTTAATTTGAACTTGGAAGAGTTTGTAATATCTGACTGTGTAGCTGAATCTTTTTAGTGTTTGTGGGCTTCTAGAAACTGCTTGTCCTTAGATCTGGTCTTTTTCTTTCTGAGCTTGTGATCTTTCTGTCTCTTCTTAAACCCATGCTTTACTCTTCCTGGCTCTCACTTGCAGGAAGAAGAAATGGAGGAGTTTGGGGTAAGTGGTAGACAATGCACACAGCCATTCATTCTTCCCTTGCCATTTGCATTACTTCCTACTTGCCATCCTTAATTTTCTGGTGCTTTGATACTTTCTTTTGTTAACCCTGTTTTGTTTTGTTTTAACTGACAATATGTTTTAGATCAGGAGTTCTTTTGAGGTTAATACACAAAAGCTGTAAAATACTCAAGTGATCATAAATAGCAGTGGTGTGTTATTCCCACCACCTCCAATATCTGTTGCCAAAAAAGTGACTTTAAGTAAAAGGGAAATTGTGAAGTGGGAAGTTAGCAACTGCTAAAAATTGGTGTTAACTTTCTTGAGGCTGATAAACAATTACCATGTTACTAAGTCAAATACAAACGTTATAACTCCAGAAACTGCTAAACTTTTTTCCCACTACAATTCAACCATAACTTTTATTCTTATCAATTCAGGAAAAATGCATAGCTTTTATGTTGACGTACATACATTAAAATCTGCATGACTTTTATGTCAGCATGAACAGGCAAATCATTTTTAAGAAAAAGCTCTTTTCGAGCTAGGAAGTTACAAGTGAGTTTCATTCCTTAAAGCTGTGTTATACATTCTGTATATGGTCAGACTGAAAGCTCCCAAGATACTTTTAAAAAATGCCTTCTGTTACATGTCTTGAAATATAAAGTCTTCTGTCAGCATTGCCTTATTGCATGAGCTTTTCCTAATGCCCAGTCTTCTCAATAGCTGGCTTATGTGAGAGAGCTAGCTTGAATGCTTTTCTTGATGTGTGAAGTGATACTGCCTAGTTGGAGCAGAACAGGTTAAAATATTTATGTAATCAAAGTAGTGCCTGTAACCAAGTAAAAAGATTTTCCTGATCCTCATCCTTCTATCTGTTATAGCTGTTTGACTTACTGGAATGAGGCATGTGAGCTTTGACCATAGACTGACATTCATGCAATCTTTTGCACGTTTCATGCTTGTTAAGCGGTTCCGTGTCGGACTAACTCATCCTTTCCCCTTCTTATCCCCCTTCGTTCACTCCAGGTCTCTCAGCCAGGGCAGTACAAATGCAGCTGTGCTTGATGTTGCACAAGCGGGGGGTCATAAAAAGAGGGTCCGTCGCAGCTCCTTCCTTAATGCTAAAAAGCTCTATGAAGATGCTCAGATGGCACGGAAAGTAAAGCAGTATCTCTCAAACTTGGATCTGGAAATGGATGAAGAAAGCCTCCAGACTCTGTCTCTACAGTGTGAGCCAGCCACCAACACATGTGAGCGTTACCATTTGCTGTGGGTTGTAAGGAGGCTGTTAAATGTATTTCTTCCTAATGCAAGGAATTATTTGGAATGGCAACTAGAAGATGAGGCAGAAAATTATGTAACTCACCGTGAGCAAGTACTGGGCATCTCTGAATCTTAAGGGAGTCATCTTAGAGGTTAACAGCATAGAAATTTATGTGGGCTTTTCGGATGGCGTAATGCTGAAGTGCACAAGAGTTCTTTTGATTTGTCTGTGTGAAGGATCCAGAGAGACCAAAAGATCCTCTACAGTTCTGATGCGCTCAGGGTGTTGGTATGAATAGGGCTAGTCGTCCCAGGCGACCTCATCTTGAGAGAGAAAAAGGAATTCCATCATGTCCAGGTATTTCAGAGGCACGGTGGGGAAAGTAGAACTGGAAATTTGTCACACTTCAATTAGAGAATGCTGTACCTTATGCTTTTCCCTTCCTTCAGGATGGCGAAAAATGCTAATTATGATATTAGGGTTGTATTGTGTCAATTATATCTGCCCGAAACCAACTGTAGTCCTTATCATAGCTCAGTGTACTTCTGGTCACGTTTTAAGAACTATAACAATAGTCAATTGATGAGAGTTTTATTTTGAGAAAGAGAAAAAAGGTTCTTTGGTGATCTACAGATTTTAAATGAAATTAAATCTCCTTTTCCTCCTGTTTAGCTCTAGATGTGTCCTCTTGCATTTGTAGTTTCAGTATTTCATCACTTTTTTAACTTTGAATTGGAGGGCTTGGCACTTCTCAGCTTAGAACTCCCAGTGTATTTGTGGTTGATAGTCATTCTTTGCTTTCTCCCATTTCTTGCAAAGTGCCAAAGAATACAGGAGACAAGCGATCTGGAAAATCCGAAACGTCACCAGTGGCTCCCCGGGCAGGAATTCAGCAGAAAGTGCAGCAGCAGCAGCAGCAACACAAAGCAAACCAAGCTCTGCAGGTCCCTGCTGTATCTCTTTATCCCTCTCGCAAGAAAGTGCCCGTCAAAGACCTCCCACCATTTGGTAAGTCAAACAAAGAAGCATTCAGTGGAGTACTCTGAGGTTTCTTTGCTCATGTCAGGGAAGTACTTTAATCAAATAAGATGGAGACTTTAATTTATGGCAGCATTATAGGAAAATTATGCAGTTTCATGCAGCGTATGTGTAAAAGTATCTTCTCTAGAAATGGGAAGAAAGAAATCTGCCAGGAAAGCATCCTTGTCAATTTAATCAGTGTAATGATTTACCTCTTAATAACAGGTGGAAATAATGAATTTTTCTGGCTATCTGCACTAACACCTTGGCTTTTCCAAGTGGATTAACAAACATCAGGTTTTTCAGTGACTTGAAGTGCCTCAGAAGTTCTAATGGCTTTTCTACTTTGTTTTTTGTTTGTTTTGTTTTGTTCTCTTTTTAGAGTTGAACATATCATAAGAAATTCAGTTGTGCCAGACTAATTACAAAAGTGGTGTGCTCATCCTTACAAACGTGGGCCTACGTTCCAATTAGAGAATTGGGTCCCTGGATTTGGATCCCTAGTGCTTTGTACTGTTAAGCTGGTGCTGCTGCCTGCGTGTCATGCTGAAAGATTAAGGGGTATAGGAATTACTTGCAATTTGTCTTCCAAATCTATGTTCCTATATATGTAGGTAAAGTGAACTTTTAAGATCTGCTTAAGAGCTGAAGTCATCTCTCACTTTTTATTAGTTTATTTGTGCACAGCTTAGACTGCTAGAGAAGAATTAAAAGCAGCAAAATGGGCAAGAAACAACTCAGTCTTCATCTCCTTCTTAATTTTACCATTAAATTTTAATATTAAAAGCATTTTGAAGCTACATAGATGGTATTTTTCCTCATGGTGGGAAAGTTTCTGAAAAGTTGACTGGGTTATGTTGATGAAGGAGCTGTGAATTATTGATAGCAGCGTTGTGATCCAGCAGATCAAAGGAAGAGTCTGTAGAAGGTTTGAAAATGTCCTCTACCACAAAACAGAAATTTACAAAACTGCCAGAGAAGCTCCGTTTTTGCTTTTAAGTGTATGCCAGGATGTGTTTTTTGAGGGGAGGAGAGGGTGGAAAAAGACAAAGATAAATGTTGCCTCAGAAAAGCAATTCTTTGTGCCCTAGATCTTTACATCATACATCATCTTAAAGATGTTGTTATTCTTTGGTTTCCCAAAATAAACCGGTGCAGAAATAATTCTCTAAAGGGAGAAAGGCAACTGCAGGATGGCCTTATTTTGTAAGCCAGTCTTCTTAATCTGTCTAGCTTCTTTGGCCCTTCTGGACTGCTCTGTGTCTGGAAAAGAAACAGAGCTGTTTCACTTCTCACAATGTAAACCTTAAGTGAGCATTGAGCATTGTGTGTTCTCATCATTTCAGTTCTTTTGCCAGAGACCACAACTGTGCTTATTCCTGATTTGTATGTTGTGCAGGCAGTACTGCAAAGCACCACCTCTGGATTACATTTTCTGCAGCAAAATATTTATTTTCGGTGGCAAAAATGAAAGACTGGTTTAACTGAGTTACAGAAATGTAGCTCTATGTTTTGAACAGTAGGATTAAAATTTTACTTCATTTAAGCCACTGTTAGAAACTCGCAAATTAAAGAGAAAAGTGTTTTTTCTTAGATGATGTTCCCTCCATAAATGCACTGTGAAATAGGAAGATGTATTTATATTAAACTTTACATCTGCCTGCGTTCATTCTTACTTAAAGGCATTAACTCCCCACAAGCTTTAAAGAAAATTCTTTCATTGTCTGAAG
The DNA here is from genome assembly GCF_019232065.1 of Centrocercus urophasianus. NCBI lineage: Eukaryota > Metazoa > Chordata > Aves > Galliformes > Phasianidae > Centrocercus > Centrocercus urophasianus. Next base: position 7,952,276 of record NW_024884889.1, on the reverse strand, counting down.
AAGGAAGCCTGGACCGCCACAAGAAACAATCTGAAGACGCAGTATCAAGTGCATCTTCACATCTGTCCTCTCCTCCCACCTCACCACAGAGTTCTCCCAGGAAAGGTACGAGAGGCAGAACATTTCTCCTTCTGTTTCCTGAAGGTCGTAGGCTTTGGAAGTTTCTGAAAGAAAATCTGTACATTCAGAATAAATTACTGCTCCTGTTTCAGGCACCTATGGTCAGCAAGAGAGCAGGAGGTGGTGCTCAAGTGGGACAGCTGAAGGCCCTGCTTGATAGTAGTAGGCAAGGAAGCCTGAACTGGTACGGGTTGTGATGCATTAGGTCACTCTCATTACAGCTGCTTCTGACAAAAATATTCCCATCAGAGCATCTTCTGCCAGTGGCAGTACGTGCAGATTGCTGTACAAGATTTTAAACTTCATTAAGCTCATTAACCTATTAAAGGAATTATTTGCTCTGTCACCCGGCTGGGTGGGAAATGACCTATGTATGGCAGGCAAGCTTAAGATAGTTGGGATACAAATCAGTAACGATCATTTTAATAGAAGCATAATTAATTACTCAAACAGGGATATTTGAGGAATGGTATTGCACATTGGAACTTTCTAGGTGGTGTTAGTTTTTAAAAGACTTTGGTTACATTTAAAATGAATTTAAAATGCATATATTGAGGTTGAGTTCCTGTAATAAAATGCCAAAGCGATGCATGTGTTGGAGGCTTTGCTGTAGAAGTAACTTTCCCCAAATCGGACGGAGATCATAGGGTTTTGAAACAGGCAGGTATCAATTTTCCTACTTTCTCATCAAGTGGATAGCTAAACCCTTTCCTTAACCTGGTGGGTGGCAGTACTCTGTAACCGAGACCCTGTGGCTCCGAACTAATGGATCCATCCAGATCCTCCTCTCTTTTTGGAATTGAGAGCAGTAGCAAGAATATCAATTCGCTATAACCTCTAGGATAGATGGAGTTAATGGAAACCAAAGGGAGAAAAATAAGTCCAACTGGGTAAGCTGGGATCTGAAAAGAGGAGAGAGAAATATAGCATAACAGTACAAAAGCCTATCCAAAATCTCTATTGAAGTGATCTATTTTAAGATTGAGGAGAATGCTATGTGAAGAAGACTTAGGTTATCATCTTGAGCCCTCGTAAGATCTCAGCCCGATTTCTCCCAAATGCTGTAGTAGCAAAAAGTGAATTTAGATAATTTTGGTCAGAGCTGCGACTAAAAGGTATTTTACTGTTTGAAAAGCAAATCATGAAGATGCTTTTAAATTTTAAAATTTAAGATCTTGGTGGTGACACTAAGCTAATGATAGGTACTTCCAGAAAGTCTGACAGTGTTAATTCCACATTCTCAGCAAGTGTGAATGGAGACAGATCATTCAAGTCATCTTGACACTTAATATAGATAGAAAGCAAAACAATTGTAGGTGTGTGTTGTTTAATGACCTTCAACCTAGCTTGTAAGAGCATTTTGTCAGTGTTGAAACAAAAGCTGAATTTACCTACGTGACTTGTTTGCAGGTCTGGCAGTGTCAGTGCTACCTCCAAATGATGGTGTAATTCTCATAGTTCACAAATACTGTCTTTTGGAATGTAATTAGTTAGCCAAGTACCACAAGGCTTGAAAACCTTGATAATTTTTTTTTAATTTAATTAAAAAGCATTATAGGCCTTTTATTCACCAAGATATGTAATAAACAGTGAGTCCAGACACATGTGCTTCACACTGCATATGTTGTTCACCTCTGAAGGGTTGTGTTGCGGAGCACAAAAACTGTATGAGAGAGTCTTATGGACTTATTAATCTTGTCTAGTGTACCTGTTCTGTTCCAAACCTGGTGGCAGTGTTTATGTATAGGCTGTTGTTTGTTGGTTTTTTTTTTTTTTCATGAAAAGTGAGATTTCATGATGTAGGAACACAAATACAATGCATTTGAAAATAATCTCGGGGAGGAAGGGAGAAGGGAAGGAAGGTGAGTGGCTGGTTTCTAAATGAGTGTTTCACATTCCCTACAATCTTAAACTGCTTTTCAGGAAATGGGGCATACAGAATTCATAAAGCTATGCTGCTTTTTTTCTTCTCAGTGCTTTTTCTGTGTGTAAAACATATCATACTTTTGATTTACTGCAGTTGCAGCAGTGGAACTTGCCAGCTGAGTGGGCCTGTAAGAGACTGATTGAAGTGATGTTTCCCTTTGCAGGTTACACTTTGGCTCCCAGTGGCACAGTGGATAACTTTTCAGACTCCGGTCACAGCGAAATTTCTTCCAGGTCTAGTATTGTCAGCAATTCCTCTTTTGACTCTATGCCAGCATCCCTGCATGATGAGAGGAGACAGAGGCATTCTGTCAGCATTGTGGAGACTAACCTTGGCGTGGGAAGAATTGATAGAAGGATCGTGATTGAGCCAGATCAATACAGCTTAGGGTAGGAATTTTATTCTCACTTAAATTATATTTTCATACAGTGTGTGGCATGTATATTTGTTTATATAACTTGCCTTGTATCTCTCTCAAATTCTCCTTTTCTCCTCTGCCCTTAAATTCCACTATTTCGCTACTGAATTTTGTGATCATCTTCTGTTTCTGTTTTCTTTTGCCCTCACATGTTTTTTAGGTCTATGGCAGTAAGACCTTTCTTCCAGTAGACTTATCTGAGCACTTAGTGTTTCTGTAGACTCCCCTCTGCAGCAGATGAGTATTCTGACAATTTTTAAGATGGGGAATTAACTGAGTTAGATGACAAATTATTGATGCAGTTATTTGGGAATGGCACTGTGAGCAGAAATAGGTAGTAATTTTCCAGTCTGTTTTTACAGAAAAGTGCAATTTTATCTGAGAAATATTTTACCCCAATCTCTCTCCTAGTCAACAATAATTGGAAGCTAAAATTCATGTTTGGCTGTTGTCTCTCTAAGTAATTTTCTAGGTAATTAACTTCTCTAAAGGTGGGTAAGCTAGTGCTGCAAGGAGTTCTCTGAATCTCTGTCAGTGAGCCTGAGAACCAGTTGCTTTTCTGAGCTATTATTTGGAAACTTTAGTTCTCTGGTTTTGAGTCCTGTAGGGTCTGTGGATGACAGGCCTGTTCTGAAAGTGGTGTGCTTCAGCTCTGGGAATCCCAGGCTGTGCAAGCTCTTTGATAGGATGTATAAAAGCAGATGAGGGTCCCAATCTGCATAGCAAGCTGCCCTCAAACCACAACTCACAGCAGTCCTGATAGTTGCTAAACCAAGCTGACACTTGGTCAGTTTTCCCTGCTGCTATGTAAGTGATACTGTCAGACTCGATCAGCCACTGGAAGGCTGCAGAGAATGTACTTGCTCTATTAAGGAGTATGTTTTTCCAGAAGTAATTTTGCAGTCAATTTCCTTTGCAGGAAATACTGATAAGTTGTCATTCAGTGTTGTGAATGAGCAGAAGCCTTAAAGCTGAGCTTCAGTCACTTCCTGATAAACCTCAGTTTCTAACTTTGGGTTGTTTGCACTGCTTGTCTGGAAGAGCAGTAGGGAACTATCTCTCAGTCTGCTCCCTGTTGTTCTGTGTATCTCAGTGGTGTTTGCCTGTCTTAAAGAACTGCTGCAAAGTGAAGATTTTACGTTCTGAGGTGACTCCACTAGAGTATTAGTTTCATCAAGAGAGCTGCCCAGTGATTATTCCTATTTGCTCTGTTAAGGATGAGCTTAAAAGGAAAGTGTTCTGTGCTCAAAATCAGATTAGTCTTTTGAGCAAGTACAGCGTAAATTGCATCAAAACTTTCAATGTGCTCATTTTTTTGATTGCTTAGTTCTTTGTGTGCTTTGTAAGGGATCTCTGCTTTCAACGCTGGGTGTTTTTTTTCCCATCTTCAATGTACATCTAGATCTTATGCACCGCTGTCAGAGAACAGAGGCCTGTATGCTGGAGCTACTGTTCTGTCTTCTCCTAGCACGGAAGAACTGTCACAGGATCAAGGGGACAGAGCTTCACTCGATGCAGCTGACAGTGGCCGCGGTAGCTGGACTTCTTGCTCAAGTGGTTCCCATGACAACATACAGACAATACAGCACCAGAGAAGCTGGGAGACGCTGCCTTTTGGACACATTCATTTTGATAACTCGGGCGATGGGGCAGGACTGTGGGCCTCAGGCAGTCACGTGGACCAGCTGATGTTCTCCGATCATGGCACAAAGTACGGCCGGCAAAGTCAAGGCAGGGAGGGCCTCGAGCAAGCGCAGTCCAGAGCAAGCTGGGCATCCTCAACGGGCTACTGGGGAGAGGACTCAGAAGGTGACACAGGTACCATAAAGCGAAGGGGTGGGAAGGATGTTTCTATTGAAGCTGAAACCAGCTGCGTGACATCCATACCAGCAGAGGAGGCAAAGCCAGCTCCCGTGCCGGCTCACATACCAGTAACATCCAGTACTACAAAGGGGCTTATTGGTGAGTTCAATTTCAATTCACTTACCTACAGTGCGTAGCGTTGTTCTAAACCTATTTTTCTTTCGTCTGGTTTGATTTGAAAGCACAATGGAACATTTTGTAGTCTCTCAGTTTTTGCCCTCTAACTTGGTTTTTGCTGCTAGAGAAATTACCACTTACAGCTGCTTCTCAGTTCAGGCAGCTCTTTTGTGTTTCGAGACACTCTGCCATACATCATTAAAAAAACCAAAACTAGTTCAACTGCTGGACAGTGTTTTGAGTTGATGTGTATAGGTGTCAGTTCTGAAATGTGCATTCTCTTCACAGTAAGGCTCTGCATTCTATATTTAGGTATCTTTATAAATGTGGCCTGATTTATTTTTTTTTTAGAAACGTTTTCCTTCCTACAGTTGTGTAACTAGTCTGGTGATTCCTTACTTCTGAATGTTCCTTCCTTGTAACAATGGGGTCACTTTGTGTTTAGACACCAGCTGAGGCATTTCTATAGATTACTCAAATTGAAGAGATTCCTTAAGAAATTAGGGCTGTATTACATTTATAATCATCCAGTGAGGTAATAATGTATACATTAACATAAAGGTAGCTTTGGCAGTGTTTTAACACTTCTCATATTTTTCCTTCTACACATCCCAGATGTCGTAGGGCCATCCAAGACCCCTCCACATTTTTTTGCATCTTTCACTTCCCTTTGCTGGGAGTGCCTTTCCTCAGGTTATTACGAAGAGCCATCTGAAAGCCATTTTGCTTTGACACAGCTGAAAAAGCCTGCCACACTGAAGTCATGCTGAGACCGTTGTGATAAGCTGCTTTTCCATTTTCTGCCCAAGTATTTTGCTTAGCCATGGCCTGTTGCTGCAAAGCTTGGGTGCAGCTCTGGATCCTTGAACTGTGAAAAGGAGGGAGCTGCTCAGCTCAGGACTCGAGGTTCTGATTTGTGCCAGTCTCTAATTTTACTCTTTGATGCATTTGGTTTCACCAACAGATGTGCTTCCAGACTTGCCTCTCATGGCTGAGCTTGCCACTACACTTATATACATTTATAGACCATATATAGACCTATAGTGAACAAGATCCAAAAATTGCAGCTGTGTAACTTCCATGCATTCAGTGCTAATACCTGTGCTTGCAAATGCAGCTCTGGGTATCATTGATCTTCTTGCAGTGGAATTTTTCTACAGAACTTATTCTGTGTCAAAATTACTTAAAATCAAAATTTCTGAAATCTTTGAACAAAAAGTTTCTTCATGTTGCTTTGTTCAGTTGCATGTATTTGTGCAAGAAAAGCGTTTGGATTCCATGTGAGATGATTTGGTTTGCTAATAGTAAAAGCAAAAACCCACCAGCCCAGTAAAGCCAGTTGTGAGCTGGTACTGCCATTTCAGTCAATTTCATACTGCATAATGCGGGGTGATACTGTCCTCATCACTTGTGCAAGAATATACAGGGTATGACAAGACTGGAAGAGTAAATTTGCTGTGCCAGGCTTTTTTTACCTGCTGTGTTTGCCTTTATACTGTGACTAGTCACATAAAAGGGTTAGACTCACAAAAACTGTTCAGGATCGAAGTCCTAATTAACATCTTTAAGTATGAAATTCCACAATACAGAATCATGAAATCAGTGCCCATCTGGTCTGTTCCTGAAGTTGTTTAAAACTCTTCATCATTCTTTCTTCCCTCTCTCTGAAAGGGTACACTGGCTATGGCCAGAGTTAACTCTTGTTCAGGTAAACAGCTAAACCTTCAATGAGATCCACGAAGTACATGGGCTTTCCATCTCCTGTACAAAATCTTATTCAATTAGTGTTCTTGCAGGAATGATTTCAAGACTTAATTTTGCAGAAATTAAAACCACAAGAGCAGTGGTCGGTGGTGCATGCAAAAAGCAGGAGAATGAGGTCTATTACTCTTACCTCTGTAGCTTTGCCTTAGTTAGTAAGGTTTGTAGAAAGAAATCCGGTCCTTTTTTTTTTTTCTTCTTTCTTTTTTTTTCTTTCCTTTTTTCCTTTGCCAGCAAGCTGCTAAGAACGAAAGAGATGAGCTTTTAAGGACAAGGTCCATCTTCAAGATTAAGATAGACATGCTTTTGGGGAGATGCTGATATTCATGATGGCTGTCACTTTTGTGGACTCTTGTGTCTTCCACATTGCTGGTCTCTGACCAATGTTTCATTCTGTGTAATTGATGGAGCAGCTTCAGCTGCTAAGTTAGAGCAAACTCCTCATGTGATTTAGTGAATGTCTTTTCATTAATACTTCATTACTGGAAGAATAATGTTATCGTGCATATGTTGTACATTTTTGGTTTTCTCATATGGTTTATTTTTCAGTAACTCATTATGTACTGTGTAGTATTTAACTTTCATCCTTCTTCAGGATTTTTCCTCCCGGGTTCATGAGTTGATCAGTGTTGGACTCTCACTGTTTAATTCAATCAGTTTTCATCTTATCACTTCATAATGATCTGTTTTTCTTGCAGCACGAAAAGAAGGTCGGTATCGGGAACCACCTCCAACTCCTCCTGGTTATGTCGGAATACCCATTGCTGAGTTTGCAGAAGGTGTTTCCCATCCAACTAGAAAGCCTCCAGATTACAACGTAGCACTTCAGAGGTCTAGAATGGTGGCACGGACGTGTGAGACCCATGGGACGTCAGCTCAGCAGCAGCAGTCACATGGCCATTCAACTAGCAGGCCTGTGAGCAAACCTCAGTGGCACAAACCAAACGAGTCAGATCCACGTCTTACTCACTATCAGTCTCAAGGGTTTCCCACAGAGGAAGATGGTAAATTTCTAATTGTTAAATTTTAAGCGTGCTGCGTGCAAGTGTGTTCATTGTTTTCACAGTCGCAGGGTAGATTATGCAAGTGATTACTGCAGTAGAAATTCTTGCTATAATTTGAGTTTCCATCTTTCAAACCTTGCAGTCTGTTTAGTTTTTGGAAGGGGAAGGATTCAGTTCACTCAAAACATCATTTAAAATCTGGAATGTATTTCTGCCTTGAATCTTAGACAACCAAGCAGTTGGCTTAGGCAGCTTCTTTTGAGGTGCCTACGTTCCAGGTAAAAAGAGCTGGCTGCCCTGAAAATATCCAGTGTTTGGCACTAGCTCACAATATATATCTCAGTATACAAATGCCTACCCCAGAGAGCATCGTTGGTGGGGTTCAGATGGATAATCACTCAGTGTTGTAGCTGAAACTCTGACATTGTGGAGTTTCCCATTGCTGGGTCTTCCATATCAACTGCTTCACATGATTTTGCTATCTTGCTTTGCCAGTCTTTATGCTTTAGCTCAGCTATTGCGATAGAAAGACCATGTGCATGTGGTCTTTCTGTTATTCTGTGGAGTGTAAGTGTGGCTGGATTGCATCTTCAGAGCTCGATGCTTGCAGCCTAAGCAGGGTAATGCTCAAGTCATGCATCTGAATCTTCGATGCTTTGTTGTGTCTAATGGTAGAAAGGCTAACTGTCTCCTTCCCTCCCTAACTGCTTAGTTACTAAAGCTCTGTGTGCAGCATGAACTCTGCAGTCAAACATGACAAAAAAGATGAGATCCCTTTAATAGAATTACCTCAAACTTTCAGAACTGCTGTGGCAGTTTGAGAATTTTAATTGTGTTTTACCAGTGACAATGGAAGCCACGGTCATTTTTATGCAACCTTAATTCAAAAATTAAGGCAAAATTCAAAATTTCCACTAGCAAATAGTGACTTCTGTCAGATACATTCAAGGAAAAACGTAAGAACTGCTTTATGAAGCTGTTAGATATTTAGGAGTAGCTGTCACATTCTTGACCTGAGAGTACTGCACCTAGATCAGAATAGCAATTGTCTTATTTTCTTTGAGAATAAAATTTCAGAGAAGTGCTTCTCATGAGACCTGAAATGTAGAGATATTCAGATAGTGTTTTTTTTTCTTTCCTTTTTTCTTTTCTTTTTTTAATGTACCTGACAGGGACAGAAAGCATGTGAACATAGTACAGGTTGTTTCATTTAGTCGCAGTCTTCGTCTACATGAACTAAATGATGTTTTCCCCTGTCTTATTGTGTTTGCAGAAGATGAACAAGTCTCTGCTGTTTAAGACTTGGGGCTTTTCTGGATCCAGAGTGAACCACCTTAAAGGAGAGCACAAGAAGACGTCCCTAGAATAGGAGCCTTGGAACTATAGTTAAAGGATGGTGGACCTGTTTGCCTCCTTCCCTGCCTTAAAGCAGCATGGGGCTTCTTCCTCCACCCCCACCCCCTCAAACACCCCTTCTGTCCCCTCTCCCCTTTGCATGTGAAATACTGTGAAGAAATCGCCCTGGCACTTTTCAAACTGTGTTGCTTGAAATGCACAGTGCAGCAATCTCCAAGCTACCACTGTCGCTGTCTGCCACATCACACAGTATCATTCCAAATTCCAAGATCATCACAGCAAGATGATAATTCTGGCTGCACTTCCCAATGCCTGGAAGGGTTTTTTAATCTTCCTTTTCAATTTTAATCATGATCCTAGCACTTAGTCTCATTGGGATAATGAGATAAGCTAGTTGTCAATTTACGTTTGGCCTTTAACCTACCAAGAGTGGAATGCATTGAAATCCTTCAAGGAGGCAGTGCTTATTTGCTTGTTTACAATGCCTTTGTTACAGTTTTGTACGTTTCAAGATCAAATCCTGCATCCGCCTGGTAATTACAGTATTATTTCCTACCCGTAAGTAGGGTTGCCAGCCTCAGCTCCCAGATAGCATCGACCTGCCGCGTGGCTGAGCAGGGCAGAAGGGAAGGCAGAGGCTGCAGGACGCAGCCGTTCCCAACCATCTAGCTTCTCTCTTAGTGCATCCCCCACCCTGGAAGCTTCCAGACTCGTGCCCGTTAGCGGGGATGGCGTTGGGTCTAGGATCAGTGCAGAGCCGTGCGCCTACAGCTCTCCAACGAAGGAACGGCGGACACCATGCCTCGTACCTGTGCCTTGTGGGATAGTGGGATACAGGACGGCGTGCTCAAAACAGAGTATCCCATTCTAACGAGACAGACGGCAACCTCACCTTTAAGTTATATATGATTTCTGGTTTTGTTTTGTTTTGTTTTTTTACTCCGTAGTAGGTATGTTACGAGAAAAATTAACTGGATAACGTTGCAGTGAAGGCAAGCTGGGATGTCACAGCTCCTGACAGCTGTTAATATTGATTTAATAACCTCCATCTATTGACTTGGCATTAGGGGGATAAACAAGCCTTTAAGTAAAGAAGAATAACCTTTTTAGATACGCCAGCCTTTGCAATGCAGAAATAGTCACAACTGTTAATGGCTTTGTGGAACACTGCATGTGTAGAGAAGGCCAATGTGTAGCAACCACCTGCTCACAGCTGCTATTAACCTATAACGACTGAAATGACCCTCCCCTCTATTTTTGTGTTGTTTTTGCACAGACTCCGGAGAAGTGAAGGCTGCCAATCCGAGTAGTACTCAAATGTGAGGAACTGCTGGTCTTGGATATTTTTTTTTTTCCATTGAACTCAGCTGATCATATTGATCAGTAGATAAACGTAAATAACTTCAACTTTTAAAGATCAAAATGCAGTGTTTTTTCACTGTATCAGGCAAATGTCAGTGCTTTATTTAATTCTCTCTCCTGTAATCATAGCTTTTGTCTATTTGCTTATATATCACGTTGTCAATTATGCATTTGTAATTTTACATGCAATATGCATTATTTGCCAGTTTTATTCTCAAGGCTATGGACCTCATGTGCATATAGAAATACAAAATCCTAGCTCTATCACAAGTTGCACAAATGTTATATAAGCATAAAGTAATTGTAGACCATAGGACTGCTAATCTCAGTTCGCTCTGTGATGTCAAGTGCAGAATGTACAATTAACTGGTGATTTCCTCATACTTTTGATACTACTTGTACCTGTATGTCTTTTAGAAAGACATTGGTGGAGTCTGTATCCCTTTTGTATTTTTAATACAATAATTGTACATATTGGTTATATTTTTGTTGAAAATGGTAGAAATGTACTATGTTTATGCTTCTACATCCAGTTTGTACGAAGCTGGAAAATAAATAAATATAACATTAATGATGTCCATATTGATTCTTATGCATTTTACATTGTTCCACATACTTGAACAAATTTATGAAAAAAATTTACTTCTCTGTGTATTAATATTAAAGGGACATTGCCAAGTGACGTTGGGCAAACCATCAGCGTGGAGTTTTTCTTGATACACACTTGTGCCACTGTTAATTAAGAGGAAGTTTGTGTGCGTCCTGCTGAATGAGCGACTGTTGTGTATCCTCAGCAGAAAGAGTTTGGGAGCCAGAGAGAGGAGTTCCTATAGGAAAGCTTTTACGTATGTGTAGCATGTGAATGGTTATAAAGGAAGGCTCGTGTTGGTTTCATACTCTGTGTGGTGTGAAAGTGAAGAATGTGCATGGAGAGGAGGAAAAAATAATCCATTTGTGAGTTGTGCCTGAAGAAGGTATTTCAAGTAACATAGGCCGCTTAATAGCATCCTCAGTAATAAAAGTTGATGTTAAACTCAACTCAGTGTCCAACCTTGGCCATCTGAAGAAGTTTGCATGCTTTATTTTAGTTAATTTATTTAATTCAGGGAACCCTCATATAACTCCCTTGACAGACATTCGGTCTTGGGACAAGATGGCTTCTGTTGCTGCTTTTATGGACGGCTTTGCCACAGCCCCAGCAGTCGAAAGGTAATGCTAACATTATTGTCACTTGAAACTTCTCTTAGATTACATAGTACTCTTCTTTTCCTTCTTTCTTTTCCTTCTTTCTTTTCCTTCTTTCTTTTCCTTCTTGTCCTTCTTTTTTTCTTCCTGTGGTATTAGGTTCATCCTGTCCCTGTCAGACTTGAGTAGTCCAGGAGTGGGAACTTGTGCGATGTCTGTGCATATTGCATAGTTGGATATATTTTTTTTAATGTGTATAACCAAAACTGCTGGTTTTAAGTGCTTTGTTGGCTAAGAAAGGGTGTCCTCAGCTGCTTTTCCTCTTTCTAGCACAGATGCCCTTTTCCGTCGCTCATGCCTCATTGTTGTTCTTCGGATGCTTCGTTCTCCCTCCCGTTAACCTGTTCCTGTCACTTATCTTTGCTGCTTGCTCACATAGCCTCTCTGCTTCTGTGCAGAGCACAGTACCACCCATTTCCTTCCTCTCCAGACGTGGTTTGTGTGCAGTCTCCAGAAACAATGCCGGGAGGTGACGCTTCAACATTCAGAAAGCCAGAAGTACTTCCAGACCGGGCAAGCTCAGGCTTTGGGGTTGAACTCAATCTCTTGAGGTCCCTTCCAAGCCTTGCGATTCTGTGATTCATTTCTTTGTCTGCATACACAAAGCTCTACAATTAACCATAGTGTTACACTCGTTCTGCTGCTTTTAATCGTGTTTGACCAATATATGCTCTCTCAAGAAAAACGTGCTGCTTTCTAGATTCCAGAAGCTGGTTGCAGAACTGGTGTTGCTAGCGACCCTGCAGGACTATGCAGCCTTCATTTCAGGTGCTGGACACTTGCTCACGGAAGGACTCCATTCTGGCACTCCCAATGGCCAGCTCTCAGAGGGACAGGCAGAAGCCTTCTTTCAGGTGCAGTTCTCTGTTTGGATCTTCATCAAAAGGGCACGTGGCAGGTTTATTTAACGCCTCTGACATCTTGTATCTCCTGTGCTTCCTTGAAGATAGTTTCCAGCTCCTGGACATTCATGCTGCAGATGTTAAGGAGCCGATGAGTTGCTTTCTCCCCCTTTTCTGGTGACGTATAATGTAATGCAGCAACTTAAGCTGGTTTGGGGTAGCTTACAAATTCTAATAATTTCTGAATAGCTTAAGTGAGATAATGTCTTTAGGCACCTAGCATCACGCTTGCCCTGTAGGGGTTTGGATTAAGGCTTGCAAACATCAGCAAGTGTCCCATAAAGCAGTAGTGCAGTCAGTTTTAATTTCATTTTCTAACTTCTGACAGGCATTTGAAGATGTGTCTGTAGTTCCCTTCAGGTTATCTTTATGTTAGGGACCCCAATCGCTTGTGGGCGCAGCTCCCTTAAAGGCTTATTGCACATCCGGTGATTACCTTGAGGACAAATGCTTTCAAAATGTCTCCCCACTTTATTCTCTTTATTCAACCTGTCCTTATCACCAGCTGGGGGATAAGCTGGTTTCCCGTTCACTTCAATTGTCTGAACCCAATGCTGACATGGTTTTGGTGTGGTTACGACTGCTAGCTTGGGAGTTAGGTGCCTGATTGCAGCAATTTTGCCTTTGTTTCCCAGGATTTGGCTTTTCCTTTGAGTGCAAGGAGTTCTTCTGTCGCAGGTGCTGGGCACTCTGCATCTTGTTAAATCTTGGCATGCCTCTGAGCTGCTGGGATATGATGCTCCGTTGTTTTTGTTCTTGGAATATTTCTGGATTATGTTTTGCTCCTGCATTTTATGAATCAGTTGTCAGTTTTGGGGATGTGGGAGGTTCTCAGTTTGCATGGTTTAACTGAAAGCAGGAGTGTCTGGTGGTTTTGTAGTAGCTGCAGGGTTAGCCTTTCTTCCTTCTTTGTTGTGAACTTCTGCTTGGTTGTAGTGTTGTCCTGATCAGCATGTTCTCATACTTTTAATAGCTTTGATTGATATTTGACCATCTCCTCTATACTGCTGAAAAATTCATTGCACCTAGTCCCAGCTGGTGTGCTGGTGTTCCGTTCCTCTGCCTCTCATACAAGTGTCACAAGCAGCTTTTTCCCTGTGCTGAAGAACATTAATGCAGTGTGCTTGATCTGTACCTGACACTTAGGGTGGGCTTACCTTGGGCATGTTCTCATTTGTAATTGCTAGTGGTTTTGGCCAGTAGGCAGGGCATTTTCTTGTCAGGGTGCTTCTTGACACACAGAACAATTCCGGCACTGTTTAGTCTGGAGAAGGGGAGGCTCAGAGGAACCTTATTGCCCTCTACAACTACCTGAAGGGGAGGTTACGGAGAAGTGGGCATCAGCCTCTTCCCCCAGATGATAACAGGGATAGGATAAGAGTTGAACCTTTCCAGAGCAACTGAAGGCCATCAGGTTGGACATTGGGAAGAACTTCTTTTTGTTGATGCCCCGTCCATCCCTGGAGGTGTTCAAGGCCAGATTGGATGGGGCCCTGGGCAGCCTGGTCTAGAATTAAATGGGGAGGTTGGTGGCCCAGCATGTGGTGGGGTGCGTTGGAGATTGATGATCCTTGAGGTCCCTTCCAACCCAGGCCATTCTGTGATTCTGTGGAAAAAGTGGTGAGGTGCTGGTGCAGGCTGCTCAGGGAGGTGGTGGAGTCACCATCTGGAGATGTTCAAGAACCGTGTGAATGTGACACTGAGGAATGTGGTCTGGAACAGTCCCAGGCATGGGCTGACGGTTGAACTTGATGATCTTAGTGGTCTTCCCAATCTTAATTCTATAACATGACTATGAAGGGGAATGCTGAATTTTTCTCCAGCACTCTGGAAAGTATAGGCTTATACAGTTATAATTCTCAATTTTTCACAAACTGCCTACAGGAGGTTTTCTTTACTCACTGTTTGCAACATGAAGAACATGAACTATGCAGTTGGCATTCCTCAGGCGTAATGCGAATGGAGAAAACATGCTAATTTGTGAAAGGATGAAAAAATGATTGTGCTGTTTTGTTTTTTTTGTTTGTTTGTTTGTTGTTGTTTCTTTGAATCTTTGTGCATTTATTTAACCTCCACCAGTATTTGCTTAATATCTGAGCTTTCCATGTGTTGTCAGCACAATCTGCCCTTGGGTCCCCTCCCTGCTGTTTACCTTTGCTTATTACATCAAATACGGTGCATAATTTAGACTGAAGGCCCCTTGAGAAAGGCAATGCACGTTTGTAAAGTAACATCTATGTTAATTTTTATTTATTTCCCCAACAAAGGAAAAATTTTTCTTTCTGGAAGCATGCTCAGCATTGTCAAGATTTAAAAGAACAGAACAAACATCTCTGCAGCTTTCCTGAGTGATAGATACACAGGTAAATCATTTCTAAAAAGCGCTGCTTGTTCGGTGAAGGTCACCTTCTTTCACCTGAGCTATTATTTTATAAATGAAATGTGCTGGGATTTTAGGAACGTGGAATTGGCCAGATGTACCCAATCGATACCTTTCACAAATCTGCTAAAAATATGCACTTAATAGAATGCTGCATTCTGATGACATTGCTTTTTTTTTTCCTATTACAATAAATTATGTTTTTTGAAGATGAGAGTTCAGCTAAATTTATCGACCTCTTACATGGCCTTATACCTAGGGAAGAAAAACAGTAATGGAATGACTAAAAACTCTGGTATTACAAAGGTCTGCAGAATGTGTACGTGCATACTTATTTCAGTTTCGCCTTTTACCTGTTACCAGCACAATAGACCAGTTCTTCCTAGAATCGTTAAGGTTGGAAAAGACCTCTAAGATCGTCTCACCCAACCATCAGCCCATCCCTCTGTGCCCACTAACCACATCCCTCAGTGCCACTTGTACACAGTTCTAGAGCAACCGCAGGGATGGTGAGTCTCTGTGTCACTGTGCAGCCTCTGGAGATGCCTGGAAAGCTATTTTGGGGTTTCTCTGCTTGTAAAAGTGTTACGTGGCTCTTGATACCTAAAGATTTCATTCCTTTCCTCTTTCCTAACGTTGCTGCTGGGCAACCCTGCAATTCTTACAGTTTCTAAATGAAAGGGAATCTCTTCCTTCACTAGGATAGGAACATAACTAGAAGAAGTGCTGGCATTTTATAGAAGGCTGCTCCCCACACGTATCAACTACTTGAAGAGGCACCATTTGCTGCATAATGAGATACTGGAGTTGTATTCATTTATTTTTCCTTATGTGTGTTATTTACAGCCCAAAAAACACCAATGTGGTTCCTGTGGGCCAGCTCTGAGTTGTTGTTTGTGATCAGCATGCCCATGGAGAATGGAAGAGTTAAGAACATGATGCTCTAAACCATACTAACCATAATCCTACTCAGCTGTTACAAACAGAGTCCAACTTTGATACCTTTACTATTCAGTTTTGAGCAGCCTGCCTTCAAACCTGTGGAAGATCTGGGGGCACAAGTATTCTGCCCACATTTGGAGGAATTGCATGACCACAGTGAGTGAAATCTCTCTTTTAAATGGTTTATAGAAATCTTGGTGGGGGGAGGGAGGGAGAAGTGAAAATCTTATTGCAACAAAAAGGAGCTCCTATGGCAGGAAAACACAGCCACTAGCTATTAAGTAATCTCTGCAACTCATGTCTCTTTTCTGGAATGAGGTATTGGTGTCTTCAAGCTTATTTTAGTTGCATTGGCTTTCTGTTATATATTCACTGATGTGAATGAAGTGCAGGCCACATGCAGTTCAAATTTTTTTGGTCATTCTAGGCGTATATATTGGGTGTTGTTGGTGCACCAGTATCAGAAGAAACAACCTAAAAACAGGGCAGCAATTGTAGGAGGAAGTAAAACATTTTTTATCCTTTTCCACTGTATGGATTTTCTGAGATTTGAAGGCTAGCATTCTTTCGCCTATGATTTTCTGTATGTGGTATGAATGCAAGTAATGTGTCTGAGGGATGCTCTGATACTTCAGAGGGATGTGAGTAATATTGTGCAGGTAAATTTGGTTACTCAGGTGAAGATGCAATGCATGATGAGGGTGAAAAAAAATATATGGATTTTCTTCAGTAATAATGCCTGGAGGAGCAATTATCTTCTCCAAAACATGCTTTTGCAAAGCGTGTTTCAGTCTCTGTTGTACTATCAGAACTGGAAAGCAAAAATCTGGACGTTGAAGCTTTTTGGAAAAAACATGCACCAAATGCTGGGAGCCTTGTTTAGAAAAACAAAATCATGCAAGCTGACAGCAGGGGCTGTCTTCAACTTGCTTTATCGGCCACAAGTGCATCACTGGCGGTTTCTTGGAGGTCTGCAGGCTGTGTTGGATGAGAGCTGGTATACAGGCATTTGCAAACAAGTCAACGTTCCAACAAGCTTTACTCCCAAGCTGGTGTTCTACTTGACTATTCAGTCACTGATTTTAGAAGGAAAGACTTCATGTGCAATTACTTTTCAGTTCGGGAAGATGCACAGTAAGCGTTGCCAATTGCGGGACAAGAAAGACGTCGCTCTGGGAGGTACTGCCCACTGTGACTGAACTGACGACTTCGAAATCGGCCATGAGCAGAACAGCCCAACAGATCTCAAAATCAAGCATAAATGTGGCTTAGGAATACATAGATCTAAGTTACGTGTTGATATTTAGAGTCTTTTTCACAGCTATGCTTGCAAATTCCTTTTGAATGATGTTTAGCCTGTGTGCGTGTTTCCATTTCCTAAAAGCACGCAGTACTTGTGGAGTGGTTTGTATAAGATTGCAAAGAAACCCAGGATGGCTGAGGCTGGCAGGGCTGCCAGGTCCATCAGTCCCAGCCCCAGCTGCAGCAGGGCCACCCATAGCAGCTGCCCAGGCCCATGTCCAGGCAGCTTTGGGAGATCTCCAAGGAGGAGGGACTCCACAGCCTCTTTGGGCAGCCTATGCCATAGCTCCAGCACCTGCATGGCATGGAAGAGCAGCCTGGTGTTCAGAGGGAACCTCCTGTGTTCCAGTTTGCATCTGTTGCCTCATGTCCTGGCACTGGGTGTTGCTAAAAGGAGCCCAGCTCCGTCCTCTTTGCACCCACCCTTTCAGGTATTTGTACATGTGGATGTGATCCCCTTGAGTCTTCTTT
This sequence comes from Centrocercus urophasianus, assembly GCF_019232065.1. Lineage (NCBI taxonomy): Eukaryota > Metazoa > Chordata > Aves > Galliformes > Phasianidae > Centrocercus > Centrocercus urophasianus. The sequence continues at coordinate 7,935,106 of NW_024884889.1, read as the reverse complement.
TCTCCAGGTTGAACAGGCCCAGCTCAGTGTTAACCTTTCCTCATAGGAGAGGTGCTCCAGTCTCTCATAAAAGGACCTTTCTGGCCATTCTTTAGATCTGCTCCTGTATGTCCAGGTCTCTGTTGTACTGTGGAGCCCAGATCTGGACACAGCACTCCAGATGTAGACTCATCAGCGGGGGAAGCACTGTGTTCCCCTGACTTGTTGGCATCATTACTCTTTATCTAGCTTGGGAAACAATTGGCCTTCTTTGCTGGTAGGGCCCATTGCTGGCTTCTGTTCAAATACGTGTCCAATGAGATTTCCAGATCCTTTTCTGCCAAGCTGTTTTCCAGCTGGGTGCAGGTGCGTGTTCCTCTCCTGGTGCAGAACTTTTTGCTTCTCCTTGAGGAACTTTGTGAGGTTCCTGTCATCCAGTTTTCCAGCCACTTGAGGTTTCTCTGGGAGGCACCGTGACTGTCTGATGCATCTGCCACTCTTTCTAGTTTCGTGTCAACAGCAAAACTGCTGAATGTGCACTCTGCCAATCATCCAGACCATTAATGAAGATGTTAAGCAGGACTGGAGCCAGTCCTGAACCACTAATTATTGGTCTTAAATTGGACTTTTTACATGTGATATCCGTGCCCTGCTCCTGGCTGTGTAGCCAGTTTTCAGTCACGTTCTGCTCACCCGGCGCAGTGCTTCAACAGCTTCTGTGTGAGGATCTGAAGGGTCACAGTGCTAAAGGTCTCCTTGATGTCCAGGAAAAGAGAGACACAGGGGATGAGACACTTCAAATATCTTCAGTGTGGAAAGAAAAGTAGTTCTGAATTAAAGCTGCACCAGTGCATCCACGCAAGAAAGGGAGCCTGAGTGTGAGAAGAGCTTTAAAAGGAATATTCACTGCTCTCATCTCTCAGGCTATTTACTTCAGCACAGAAGTTTATCAAGGTGATCAAGTTATTGAACTCGTGTTGACTATGTTGACTACTGCTGATGATGTTTGTGTCTTTCACATGTCTGGCAATGATTTCCAGGCCTTGCTGCTTTGTCATCTTCCCAGTGATCAAGATGAGGCTGACTACTTGTGCTTCCTCCCATCCCTCCCTCTTGCCATTATTGAAAACAGGAGTGACATTTGCTTTCTTTCAGTCTTTAGGCACTTCTTCCAAATGACACAATTGATCAAAGGTTATCAAAAGTGATCTTGTGATGACTTCTGCCAACTCCCTCAGCATTAACATGTGCCCCCCCATCACTGCAATTGGATGCATCCAGTCTGCCAGGTCAGTATTACCTTACCTGATCCCCTTCCACCAGGAGTTCTGTTGTCTTTGCTCTGGATTTCACCCTTATTCTCTGGGATTCCAGGCTCCTGAAGACTGGTCTTGCTGGCAAACAACAGGGCAAGATATTCAACCTTTCCTATCCTGTGTGTCATCAGGATTCAGCAATGAGCCCAAACGGCCCCTCATTGGTGCATGTAATCAAAATCCTAAGAATTTGTTTCTTCACTGTTCACAGGCAATATTTTCAGGGAATTCACCTTTGAGAAAATTTACTATATTAACAAAAGGGCCTTGCCACAAGCACTGTGTACAAGCAAAGCTCTCTTTTCTGTATTGACATAAGGGCCTTATTATAAGCAAGGCCATCTCTTCTGTTTCACAATCTGTTACATTATAATTGTGCTCTACAGGCTGTTATTGCTGTTGGGGATGGATCCAGCTGGTACTTATTATCTGAACAGATTCATTGTGTAATAGGAAGCTTCATGCACTTGTACCAGTTGACTATAACCTACTTTAAGAATAGAAAAACAGTATTGATTTAGTGGGATATTGGCCATAAAAAAAAAAAAATAAAAAATCTGTTTTTTCCTTCTCATTGGTATTGGCATTAGCACAGGAACTTTATTTTTATAAAGTTTCTTTGAATTGTTAACTGATAATTAATTCCAACATCCAAGGACTAGATTTGTGGAATAACATCAGCCGAGTTTGGGTGACTTCATTTCATACTGTATGTCTCCATGCACACAGCTAGTGATGTATGCATGGGAGCTGAATGTCTGCAGCTGCCAATCTCTGTAGAGGCTTAAAAAAGCTGTGCTGCTGTTCCAAAGTAGCATATATCAGCAGGTTCGTTTGCAAGCTGGATAAATTTTTTGCCTTCAAACAAAATCCTTCATATAGACATCATGTTAATGCTGGATAATGTAAGAATATATTTTTCAATCCTCAAATATGAAATGCTAAATAATTCAGAAGAACCTGTTCTGTTTTAAGAAAGGACTTTTTTTGAGGGGAGGTGAGAGGGGAGAGGTGGCAACTTTAATCTGAAATAGTGCTTAAAGCAGTGCAGTCTTTCTGTGCATTTTACATGGAAAATGTTCTTGAGGTTGTCTTTCATTAGCAGTATCATCTTCCTTCGCTTCTGCTTCTCTCTCTACTTCTTCCCCTGTTCCCTGCTACCCACACTGTGTGGCTTTGCATTGTTAGTTAAGCAATCCAAGCAGTAGCAACTTTGGAAATGGGTGGACCCTTCTTTGGCAAGGTATTTCAGCAGGCACATAATATCCAGGTAGAGAAAATGATGCAACTGGAAACAACTTCAGGGGAAAAAAATTAGCTGGATCGGCTTCCTGTAACGAGTGGTGCCACAGAAGGAGAGAAGGCAACATGTGGACAGGAAGGGGAACAGAAAACAGCAATGACCTGATTTTGGCAGCTATGGCAACAGCGTTCACTCACCCTGCGGTTCCTTATCATCCCTACTTCTGTTACCTTGGGATGGTGCTGGTTTGTTCCCTGGCTCCATGGCTGTGTGCAGAATCTCCCTGGCCCTGCCACCTTGTGGAGTTTTCCACACTGTCCCCAGGCAGCTGGTGCAGCTGGGTCTGGGCTTCAGAACATGCTCTCATGCACAAAAAGTCTCCGCTTAAATAAGGTCTTGTTTAAATGATATGGTCTGCGTGTCCACCAAAAATAATCAGTTTTAATTATTTAAGAGAGGAAATATAAAATACTTGTGTTTTCCCCCTTAGTTTACAGAAAATGAGGGGTGCTGATTGGAAAATGCGGAGATTGCTTTGACCTCACAACCATTTACAGCACAGTTGAGCTCTTAGTTTCGAGTAGCCAGTTTTGTAATGGCTCACTTCACTTCAGCTCTCAGCACCTGAGACCTAAGCTCTCATCTGGAAGGAGGTATAAGGATGTATGCAATCACAATGTCTTGTATTGCATGAAAACACTAAGTCTTATTCAGTAAAATATGTGGAGGAAATGTGAAGAAATAAGGCACAATCTGAGGCAATGGCCTCAAGTTGCTCCAGGGGAGGTTCAGGTTGGATATTTGGAAAATTTATTCTCTGAAAGAGTGGTGAGGCACTGGAATGCCTGGGGAGGTGGCAGGAGTCACTGGAATGGGCTGCCCGGGGAGCTGGAGAACTCAATGTCCCTGGAGGTATTCAAGAACTGTGTGGATGTGGCACTGAGGGACGTGGTTTGGAGCCTTCATGGGCATGGGCTGATGGTTTTGAACTTGATGGTCTTAGTGGTCTTTCTAATGTTAATGATTCTATGACCTACGAAATGGAATTCTGTTAAGAACATGCAGGCTGCCTCTAGTGACATCGGCTTTCAGTCTTGCTAAACTTGCTCTCTATTGCTTTCTACAAGACTTTCTAAGCTTCGTGACATGGCAGCCTCCTCTTATCTCATGTCAGACATGACATTTCTCACCACAGTGGGTGACGCTTGGTTTACTAACCAAGAATACCAGTACAAATGAGTACTACTTAATTTTACTGAGCATTTTGCAGAGAGGGCCCATCTAAGCCCTGCAGTGCCCAGCACTGCATGACAGCCATTGCACTTGTTGCCCCTCACTTGGAAGACCTGCAGTGAGGCAAAGCCAGCACGTGATGCTCTGCAGACCCCTGACGATGGGATCTCCACAGCTCCTATCAGGAAGCAGCTGTTTCTGGCACCAGTAGCACAGCGAGATCAGGGTGTCTGTGTGCCACAGAAGGAGGAATACCAACAAGATTGCAACCCCCCAACAAATTATTGGCAATATTTTGGTGTACATATTCAGTAAGTATACTTGGTAACATTGCTGACCCTTTCTTTTCCGTTGTTTTTGAGAGTCCCGAAGCTGGGGGGGAGGTGCTGCTTCTTTCTGTCAGTATTTAAAGTGCAATTACATGCTGTAGGATATGGAGAGCGTATCTAATGCAGAGAGCTAGTTGTTTTTTGTTTCAGTTACTTTGAGGCTTAAATAATCTCTGATTTCGCCGCGAGCAGCAGCTCTGCCCTTAGTTTACGGTGGGTAACAGTCTCCCCGGAGTGGCAGCTTGCAGTAACTACAGGCTGTTCGAATCAGTTCTTCACCCTTACACCTAAGATATTTGAAGTATGCTACGATCCACCGACGTTTTAAGGATGCATGCTCAGAACTGTTTCATCAGTCATTAACTGTGCAGTCTAAACCTCACCTCTTTAGCTAAGACTTCAAGTGTATCATTAGTGTGAATAAGTCACTTTAAAAAGCTTGCACCTGTGAACTACTGTAAATGGCATGGAAAATATGCTACAGCAACAACACAATCGCTAGCCATATATATACATAAATTTAATGTAAAAAAACATACTTCTGGCTTATCTTTAATGTACTATCTAGTGCAGTGGTAATATTACAGGTTCACATCTTACACATAGGCAGTCTCTATGTGTGATGCTATTTTACTATAAATTAGTAAAAATATCAAATATGAATAATATAAAGTATAAACGATATAAAATATAAATTTTACTATGAAACATGGCTGAATTCTGAGTAGTTTCCCAGTAAGGTCAGGTTATCTGATACTATCTTTGTTTGCTGAGTAATTGCAGGCAGCTGGTTCAAAGCCCTGCTTTCTGCCATGTAAGCTTAGACAAGTAACTTCCAGATTATCTAGGATCCCTTTATATGGGATAGAACTTACATTTGGGGTCCAGTTCAGCTGTTCTCACACTGGTACTTGTTGGAGGTGCCGCAGGTTATCATCCTATCTGGTCTCTAAGGAAGGTACAGATCTATCAGGTGCATCCAGCACCGTGCTGAACATGTGTGGGACACCCTTGGATATAAGGTAGGGGAAACTAAGTGTTAAGCATTTTCTGTTCAAAATAACTACCTCAAATACTGGCTATTCTCTTTCTTCCTTTTGTTAGTCTTTCCTGAAATTCTTCCTAGTAGTTGAGAGCACTTTTCTGGCTGAATTTTTCTTGCATTTGTTTCGATATTTTGAAATCACGCTTTGATTTAGGGTGCTGAATTTGAATCATCTGCTCAAATACATCTTCAGCTCCTGATGAAATGCCACATATTAGCTATAAATATTAGATTTAGTCAAAACCAGAAAACTGCTTCAAGTTTCAAAATTCATTTTGCTGTTAAAAATAGAACATTCAAAGCATCTGCTCGACATTCCAGGTGACCTGGAAGCCTCTGATAACCCGGTGAACTGATCTGAACAGCTCATGACTTGCAACTTGCTATGATTGACTTCAGGGATCTAGCAATCTGTTGACGGACTGAGTCGATTTCCTATGCAGACACAACATAGTGACTTGTTTTCAGCAGATATCTGCTCCTCTTGGCCTGGTGTTCTGCAGTGCCATGCTGCCATATGCTGCCATGCTCCATAGGTGGTGTCCGAGTCTGCAGAATGTGGTCGACAGAAGTGCTGCAGTGCTTGGTAAGAGCTTACCAGAAACAGATACTGGGATATTAAGTAACCTGAAGCATCAGGCTGAGGCAGGCTGGTATTATTTTTTGGGGGGGGGAAGGGAAGAGGGAGGAGAAGGGGTGAGATCTTAAATATGCATTCAACATCAAATTGGTGACTTTCCAATATTTTTACTGGATTGAAGCAAATAGATTTGCACATGAACGGTGTCCTCTGACAGAATTAAAATGTATTAATAGCATCTCCTCTGTTACTGGCAAGAAGGTCATTAGTGTAATAAGGAATCATTGTTACGACTGAAAGCATACATCTATTATGAGTTTAGTAGTCATATTAAAAATGGATGTCTGAGGTGTGTGTTGCACTTTTTATTAAAGTTTAATCTATTACCAAAAAATAGCAACGAGATGACAGGGGTCCTCGTGGCCCCACAGTGTAAATTTTCTTCTCACCAGACAGTTATTAAAAGGAAGAGGGCTATACCTTTTTTTTTTTCCTCTTGGCTAGTGGATGTTATTCACATCCTTAACACTGTTATTTTATATGTGTCCCTGCAGCATCATAAAGTCTTCTGCAGTGCTTTCATAAAGCATATAATACATAGTTCCACAGATGCCTGAAATGAAGGGCCAGAGTTCTGCAGTTGTAGCAAAATGAGAACAAAATTGTGTAGTAGTGGCTGCTGTCAAATTCTGTTATGACACTGACAAGGACTTTGAATGCATCTGTATTTGCTGTGAAATTTGGCTGTCAGACCTTAGTGTATGACAGGGAACATACTCTTGGTACGAGGGCAGGCAAGCCAATGATTAATCAGTGTATTTCAGGACTACTGCTGTTCTCTAGTCCCTGGGCCTACATGGAACACACCTGGAGTCAATCTCAACCTTTCAGTGCTTGGAAAATCAGTAGAGAGCTGGCCTATGCATTTGGGTTTTCGCACGTAGCAAGACCGGTGGTGTAGATGAGGCTGTGTGTTCACAGATGTGTCTGTGATTCTTTACAGTATGCAGTAGCATAACTTCAAGCACCTTCTATCTGTGAATCGTGTTCCACCATTTTGTTCCAAAATCTGCTCCTTTTTTGGTGTGGACTCTTAAAGCTGACATGAAAATATTTCACTTCTTCCCAGCTGTTGACTGCTGAATTAACCATCTAATAACGTCGTTCTCTCTGCCTTCGCTGAGGAGAGAGGCAAACCTGAGTGATTTATAGCTCACTTAAATGCTCCAAAGTGACCCAGGAAGGGCCTTCTTTGTTTCTCTTAACTACAGGAAGACCTTAGGTCAGTTTGGGTTAGATAATATGGACTGTGCTGACAATGCGGCGTTCAAGGAATTTCCAGTACCTGCACATTATTTTCATATTTTCATATATTCACACATCCATCTTTTGTTTCTAGTAGTTCTCTCCCCTATCCAGGGAGATTTTATCCAGGAGAATTTTTTTAAAATTGCTGAAGGAAGATGTTCTCTGCTAACCAGGCCCTGAGTGACACTGGAACATGAAGACAACAAACCAGGAAAGCCCCAAGTGGGGCAGCTAAAGCTCTGGCTGTCACCAAGATGCTCCTGAATCAGGTAGGCAAGGGGAGCCAGGGAGAACTTTACTAATTGTAAGAAATTGTGGCTATAAATTAAAAAACATTCTAAAGCAGTTTGACTTAACAGATGGTTTTAAGCCTTTCTGGCAGTTACCAGTGTTCCATTTTGCCTGCTAGAGGAGCAGTTTCTGCAGGTGCTTTGTCTGCACCCTTTTCATCTCTGTCACCAGGCTGAATTTGGAAAGAAATCTGACTAAATGGATGTCTACCAGAGTACACAAAGACTCCTACTTGATTTCTGGATGTGCCATACCTGCTTTGTAGTGGCTGACCCTGTGCTAGTTAGTATCTCTGCAAAGCTGGTTAGTCTGGGAGCATGCTGTGGGGATGCTGCTGTATCGAATCTGATGCTGGGGCAGGTTGGGGGTGCAGACACTGCTCTTCTGTGCAACGTGGATGTGCCTTGCATATGACTGGCTGCATACAACTTGCATCTAACAACACTGCCACAGGAAATCTTCAACTCTTATGACATTGACATCTCAGATAGTGACATAATTTGGAGAAATAAGCAATGCTTAAGGAACTTGAGATGGGGGTGTTGAGATAAGTGAGTCAGGTGTTCACCTAAAAGCATCACCTTTGTCAGGGCAGTGTTGACTGAAGCCGTTTCAGTCTGTGAGCCAGGGAATGCCACAGCCAAGGTGTGGGGTGGCAGTGCCACTGTGACAGCAGAGCCTGCTGTGTGTTTGGGTTTCTGGATGTTATATAAGGAGAACTGGCTGTCTGGAATCATTGCTGTTGGAATGACTGCTGAATGAAGAGTCACATTCAGCAAGAATTAATTTAACCTCGAGCAATGATATAGCTATGATGTCATGCTGTATCAGTGGGGAACTGGTATCAAAATGTGAGATGGCATTATAAAAAGAAAAGCCCGAAGTATTTCCTGTAACAGATTTGCATGTGTTGTGAAGTAACTGTCTCTGTCTGAATGACTTTACCTGCATTTTTTGGTCTAAAGGACAACTGTAATTTGAAGCTATGGCATTTTTAGCTCAGTGTCAGGCTTTCCAGGAAGGTATTAGAGAGAGTGATAAAACTGCGGTGCAGTTCCGAATAGAAATTCTTTTTCCAATTCGTTTCTGAGACAGTGAAATAAATACTTGCAATCTGGCTTGGTAATTCTAAGCACCACAGTAGCACTCATCAAAGCGTTTTGTTCTGCGAGGCCTTCATGAGTGCATATTATTGCAAGGCAGTTTATAGGGCGAGCAATAGCTTGTGTCACTGTACAGTATTGAGCACTAAATCAGTGAGAGGTGCTTTTGGCTTGAAGCTTGCACAGCTTCACAAATGGGTGGGTTCACTTCAGTCTCAGAAGTTGGCTGTGAGGTATGTTATCCTACCAGGGATGATTTGTGTTGCTTTGATCTAGGACATGCAGGGACCTTGCTAACAGAGGATGCTATTGATTAAAATAACCCTATGGGTTTTTTTTCCTTGCTTTTCTTCTTTTTAAGCATTGCTGAGGACCTGAGTCAAGCTCATCGGTTTGGCATCCTCATGAAAAACATTCAAACTATTCCAGTGGGTTTTACAGAGAAATGCAATTGATGCAATGTGTTGTATTCCATTCCCTTATCTAATGTGTTGTAATGAGAGAGACCACCATTATTGATGGAAGTCACTGGTGCTGAAAACCTGTAGCAGTTTGAACAGTTAAACTCAAGCTACATTGGGTGATATCAAATTTAGTGCCAAAGTCCCACTTTCTATATTAAAATCTAAGTATAAAATACAGGAGTGGGAAAAACCCCACAGGATATAAGATAAAGATAAAAAAAAATAATTTGGATAACTAACTTCAAAACTTTTTTGCCTTGTAACTAAGTCAGATATTTCTTAAGATCTTGAGCCACTCTTGTCTCTCTCTATGACCTGCAGTGTTTCTGCCTTTTCTTTCAGCCCATTTACCAGAGAAGTTTGCATTCCCACTGTACCTACTGTAGCCAGAAGAGTATGATAGAATCATAGAATGGTTTCAATTGGAAGGGACCTTTAAGTTCACCTAAATCCAACCCCCTGCTATAGGCAGGGACACCTCCATCTAGACCGGGTTGCTCACAACCCCATCCAGCCTGGCCTTGAATGCTTCCGGGGAGGAAGCATCCACAAGACCTCTGGGCAAATTGTTCCATTGTCTCACAACCCTCACAGAAAGAATTTCTTCCCAATATCTAGTCTAAATCTACCCTCTTCCAGTTTAAAACCATTTTCCCTCATCCTGTTGCCACATGCACTTATAAAGTCCCTCCCCAGCTTTCCTGTAGGCCCCTTCAGGTGCTGGAAGGCTGCTATAAGGTCTTCTCAGAACCTTCTTCTCTCCAGGCTGTAGGGCCCCGGCTCTCTCAGCCTGCCCTGTAGCAGAGGTGCTCCAGCCCTCTGATCATTCTGTGGTCCTCCTCTGGACCCACTTCAACAGCTCCATGTCCTTCTTGTGTTGGGGGCCCCAGAACTGGACGTAGTACTCCAGGTGGTGTCTTGCAAGAGCAGAGAAGAGGAGCAGCATCACCTCCCTTGACCTGCTGGTCACGTTTCTCTTGATGCAACACAGGATACAGTTGGCCTTCCGGGCTGCAAGTATGCTTCACCAGCTTATACTGAGCCCTTCATCAAATGACATCCCTAAATCCTTCTCCTCAGGGGTGCTCTCAAGCCATTTTCTGCCCAACCTGTATCTGTTTGCGATTGCCCCAACTCAGGTGCAGGACCTTACGCTGGTTCTTGTTGAAGTTCATGATGTTACCATGGGCCCACCTCTCAAGCCTGTCTTAGTCCCTGTGGATGGCATCCTGCCCTTCCTCCAGCAAAAGGTGGATGTCACCCTGAAGCCACTCCTGGCACCACCTTGCTGTAGGGAGTTTCTGGTGTCTCCAAGGATCTTCCCCTGCCAGGGATGCCCAAGGACCTGAGTCAATTACTTTGTCTGGCAGAGGCACCTCAGCTTGTCTGAGGCTGGTTTCAGGAGGAGGTAATGGTGTGTGCAGCACTACAAGAGCTGGACTCTACCTGCCCTGTGCAGCTCTCACCTTCCTACCCCCTGCCCAGCCTGGACTTGCAGCCAGACATGAGGTCACTCTGAAGGACACGGTGCGTGTGTCTGCTTTGTGTGAATCACCTTGTCGTGCCTTTACTGGCTGTGGATTGCATTTTGCTGTTGCTAGATGGCAATGTGCCTTCAGGAAAGGAGGGCTTTGGAGTTTCTGGGAAGGAGATTTTGCTGTGGCACTCAGAGGTGACAGGGTAGGGGGGGAAGCTGCTTATCCCCACTTTTTTGGGGCAAAGGGGAATCTGGCTTAAACACCATATGCATATACATATATATGTACATATATATACACATACACATACACATACACTTATGCACACAACCTTTTATTATTTAATATGTTAGCTGGGAAGATGAAACTAATCCCCATACTGCTTTAAGCTAGTTTAACACCCATGGCACAGAGGGGTGTAGCAGCCAAGGTGTAAAGTGACAGTGGGAGCAGCAGATGCTTCTCAGCCCATTGGCTGCCACAGCCCAGAGGTTTGGCTTATACCTTAACACATTGTAATGCAGCTATTGACAGGAATAGGCTACTACTTCAGAGGCTGATGATGTTTATTTTCCAACTAGGAACATGCTGCAAGATGTAAGCCAGAGGTGCCCTGAAATCCTTCTGCTCACGAGCTCATTTGCTTTAGAGTTTCTCTCCTCCTGGCTGTCCTCCTCCTCTCTGTTAGAAGGCCTTGTGTTACTTGACTAAACATAGATTAAATTACTTGTTGATAATATATTTGCTGGAGATAGCTTTTATTGGAGAGTAAGACAGTCTTGCATTCAGAAAGCTTTGCTCTATATAAACAAATGCCATTTGTATAGACGGTGTAACATGTTCCAGATTTATTTGGTCTGAGCAAGAGGTGCCAAGGATACATCCAATATTTTTTTAAAGCTGGCAGGTGGGGATGGAAGGGAAATTTCTTTCCATCCGTTTGATCCTGATTCCTATTTACAGAGAAATGACAATTATTTTAAGGAGAATTAATTATGAGCCAGTCACAGAACTCTGTTCAGCGCAGCTGGTTGGCAATGATTGACACAAACATCGTAATTATTGCAAGTTTGGAAAGAGAGCTGAAATAACCCAGATGGTTTAGCCTGATTAAACTGATCCAAAAGTCACTGGAAATAGTGTTAATCCTTTACTTCTGCTGGGTGCAACAGTCCATACAGACCTATGATAGCAGCGAACAGGTGTTAGTCAAAGTGATTGAGAGCTGTCCCATAAAGACATCCAGCTGGTCAGAATTGTGAAGCACTGAGTTGGTGGTGGTGAGAAGCTGAGAAGTTAAAACACGGACACTGAATGAAACAGACCCCTCTGTCAGTTTCTGCGTGGTTACTGGCCCATGCGCGGCAAAGGGATCAAAGAAACTAAGAAAATAATCTGAGAAGGAAAATGAGGCTGAGAAGAATCCCGTTCACAGCTGAAGCTCCCTGGAAAATAATCAGGACAAAGTTTATGCAGTGTTTTGTTTTCTGTCATATCTGCAAGCTCTATATTCACATGACAAAAGCAAGCAACAACAACAAAAAACTAAAGGAATCTATCAGTAGTCTTAAAGTATGATTAGTTTTGGAGGATTTTATGTACTCTGGCAATATTAGCTGTACTAATGTGTACAAATGACTGCTTCCTCGTGGCAAAAAGAGGCACATGACGAATATTTAAAAGGAGTGAGGAAAAAAGCCAAAAATACAGCAGTGTGAAAATGTATTAATGACTGCTAAATCTGGTAATAGTAGGAGAAAAAAAGATGCTGCGAGGATCCTTGATACTGAAAAGTATAAGGGAAGGATCATAGATGCCTTTTGCTTTCTTCAACTGAAGAATGATATTAAGGAAACTTCTAGAGCTTTCTTTGTTGCTTCAAAAAAATAGATCTCTTCATAGGAAACAGCTGTAGCATTATGGGGAGTGACTTTTTATAAGGGTACCTGGTGACAAGATGAGGGGAAATACTTTTAAAATGGAAAAGGGTAGATTTAGACTAGATATCAGGAAGAAATTCTTTCCTGTGAGGGTGGTGAGACACAGGTTGCCCAGCAAGATTGGGGATGCCCCTTCCCTGGAGGCATTCAAGGCCGGGCTGGATGGGGCTGTGAGCAACCTGGTCTAAATGGAGGTGTCCCTGCCTATAGCAGGGGGTTGGAAGTAGGTGATCTTGAAAGTCCCTTCCAATCCAAACCAGTCTATGATTCTATGAATCTATGATAATATCAGGGGATACACCAGTATTGGTGTAGAATGTGTAATCCATGATTTCACGTGTAATAACTTAGTGGAAAATGAGTTGGTTGATAAGGAAAGAAAACAACACAGTGTCTACTGGAGCGTTGTGTAGCTTCTGACTGTGCTGTCTCAGCTCTACTACAATGCACAGTGCACACAGCGAAGTATAGTTTGCTATTTTTAACTTTTTAATTAAACAGGAATAGATAAGAAAAAAAAAAAGATGACAACAACAGCAAAAAAGATGTCTGGGCTGGCAGCGAATTGCAGATGGCTATGGAGGCAAGTAAGGTAAATCCTACCAAACCTTGGTGTGCTTTGTGATTCTGGGAGATGCGCTTGGTCAATAACGATAAGGCTGGAAGAACTTGCAATAGAAAACAAAGGCTGTAAACAGCAAGAGAGTCTTGAGAGGCGGCCACGGGATTGGATAAGATTGTTATTTCAGATGGTGACATGTTATACAGCTACAGTTTCTACAGGCTCCAGATGGAAGCAAGACAGGGGTTCTAAATTGGTTGGTTTAACTGAGGGATGGGCAACACACAGAGCAGTTTTAATCTGTAAGACTAATTATCTTGTTATCATCTGGTAACTGTGATGCCCACAAGACTGGGAGGTCACAAGAAAATGAAAGGATCCACAGAGACACTTGGAACATTACTGTTATGTATTTCTGATGTTGAATTACATATCAGCTGGTGGTTAATTGCTGTATTTCCACATGAAGTTAAGACATGGTGAACCATCTCCTTAAAAGTTTCTGGAATGAGCTGCTCATCATAGTGTGACTGCACATGCTGACTGGTGTTGATGTGTTTAGATGTCTGATGCCAAATGAAAGTGGCCTCTCCTTGACTCAGATTTCTGAGTTCCACAATGTGCCCAAGACAAGTGAATTTGCCCCTACCAGATATATCATGCCTGCCAGTCCTCCTTAAGGAAGACTAAATTCCAACACAGTAATTGCTTTTTACAAAGGATTAATTTGGTTTAGATGAGGTTGTCCAGTAATCTGTAATACACTTATTATACTTAGAACAATGCAATCAGACAGTCTTTCTGCAAAGAAACTAATCTCACTGTGCAGTGTACTTAGCAGTATGGAGCTAGAGAGTATCAGTATCTGCATTCTGCTGTTGATTCCATTTATTTCTCTCTATATATTTTACAGTTATATATTGTAGTTATTCAGTTAGGGTAATTACCTGTAAAGTCAAAAATAACTGATTGTTTCTGACAGGCAGTAATGATTTAAATCAGCATTATATTTGCAGTGCTTCTCTTAAAATGAAAGCACTTGCAAGAGCATATTCATAAGTTTGCCTAGCCACTGTACAAATATATTAAAAAATAGAGTCTTTGCTTTAAGAAATATCAGTTAAACAGATACTGAGCCAGCATGGACACCAAATCAAACAGAAGAGATAGGGAAGGCCATTAAGTGAAAGGATTAAGTTATTCATCTCTGAATGGCATTTCCATTACTGTGAAACTACTTTGAATGAAACGGGCAAATAGCTTTGAAGAACAAATGGCTACATTATAGTGATATCATTTGCTTGGGTTATTACGTGATGACTTTGATTTGGAGAAGGGGTGAAGAAGAGTTGGAAAGGAATTTCAATCAGAGCTGTTAGCAGTAAGAAAAAGGAAGGACAGAATGTAAGCGATTCATTCAGCGGAGTACACCCTGGGAAATTGGCATTTGCACAGCTGGAAAGACTGTCAGTTGCTTTCTTCTTCCTCTTTGGCTGTTGCTTTCTTCTTCTTCTTTCTAGGCAGACTGTGAACATACAGCAAACCCTTTCACAGTTCCATACGCAGTCTTCCAAGACCTTCGTCTCTGCTGCTTGCTTAGCAAGGACAGCCACACGCTGCACTGCTCTGATCTGAGCACGGAAGAAAGAGGAGTTTGTTGGAATGAGAAGAAGGACGGTCAGAGGCAGCAAACACCACCACGAAGCTCCTGCTTTGATCAGAGATGGCATTATCTGGTGACCTAAGCAAGGGGTCTGGATTTGCCTGGGTTTGTTCAGCCGTTACAGTGAATGGTGTGGATAGGGGGAGAACAAAACCCCACTGAGGTAAATTTGACTGAAATTGAGAAGGGAGATACGAGCAAAATTGGTGCTTTGCTTTTTCCTCTTCCCTGAGCCTTGATTAAAGAAACTAGTTTGCGTTCAGTTACAGCAATGAGGTCTTCATAAAAATGAAGCAGAAATTGTTTTTTGGATTATCTGAATCTTCTGAGCCTGCAAAAAGTGCATCTTCTTGTGCTTTGTCATTGCATGGAAGAACTAAACTCTTCAGGAGCAAAGGGAGGGCTTATATGTGGGTGCCAGGTTGCATTCTGGAACCCTCATTGTTCTCAGTATTCAGAAAAGATGATCTGGCTGCTGTTTTCACTGTCTGAGAAAAGTGGAAGAGCTTATGCTAAGTGGCAGGGATACAGTTAACACAGAGGATAGAAAACTGCTCAATTTCTCTCGTACTTCTCGTCATTTCCTGGTTTTTGAATCTCTTCAGTACTCTTATTCTACTTAAGTGTGCATACCTGTCAAACAGTTGGAGATGAGATGAATTTCTTACTGGGAAGCAGGTATCCTGGAACCAAACAGGCACGGAGACAGCAGGATGGAGTGGAAGCAGCTTAGAAGCAGAGATGTAGTTTCTGCTTCCTTGCCCACCGGGACATTATCAGTGTCAGAGGAAACTCAGAAAATTGCTCAGTGTGGTTTATTGCTTCTCTGCAGTATTTCTGGGTTAGTTTATTGTTCTTCTAAACTGCTTTAAAAGGTTTCAGTCCTGTGAGGTTTTAATGCCTTCAGAGACACTGCAGTCCTGAGCTAAAGCTAAATTTCCTTTATTTTTACTATTTTATTTTAGTCTGTATATTTATTTCTAAAGATTGGGTGTTATATATTAAATCTCATTGCTGTCAAGTAATGTGTTCTGCAGATTGGGTTGGCTCTGTAAGCAAGGCAAGCAGGCCACCACGAGAACAGGAGAGGTGGAACAGAAGGATGATAAATGGTTTGCTGCATGACTTGGAGGAGACAGAGAGGGTCTGGATTACAGAGAGATCTTTGAAAGAATATTTGGTATTCTCAGCCTATAGATGAAGTACAGATATCTTTGCTAATGTTGATGTAAAACTTCAGTCCACGCATTGCAGCAGGATGGACCCTTAAATCCCATATATTCAAGATTGTGTTCCAGTACCACATTCAGCAATTGCTCAGGATATTATTCAGATACTTCAACTAGGTCACCACATATCAGATCCAGTTCTGGAGCCTAGAAAAGGAGAGCATAAGTGTATCCAAATGAATACAATAGATTGAAAAAAAACACAAATTTGTATTTATACTGTTTGGAGGGAGCAGAGTGCCTCCTTATTTGCTTATTACTAGGCCACCTTCATGAGACTTCCACACAAGTCTTGTAAACAGGTATCCCAATACAGCAGGAAATTGTTAAAGATGCCTTTTTAGCCTCATTAACTTTGAAAGAGTCAGAAAGTCGTTATGTATGTTATGCTGGCAGATGTGGTTCAAGAAAGCTAGGTGATGAAAGTTACTCCAAAGGCACTGTCTATTTCACTGTCTGCAGGAGAACAAAACTTTGGCCACCATGGTGCTAAAAGGTGACATGTTAAGAGCACACACATCTGCACTGCAGGCAAAACTGACTAAACGTTGAAAATGTCAAGTACCTGCTCAGTGCCATTAATACTTAAATACTGCTTGTTTCACATCTTCGTTGTTCTCCAAAATTGTTCACATGCTGTGCTTGACAATATTGGATACCAGCATTTCATTTCCAAGCGTTGAGTTGCTGTGACTATTATTTGTTATCACTCAAGGAACGAATTTCTCCAAATTTGCCTTAAAAAATATTTACCTTCAGTTTCATCTTGTTCAGAGTCTAGTTTAACTAGCTTGTACTAGATGCACTAATGTAAAACAGAAAATCTCTCCTTTTTCTTCCTTGCCTGCTTTGGAAGTTAGATATTTATGCATTATATTGAGCAATCTATGGAATGTTAAATCCTGTTTGCAAGCAAATTCTAGGACTCCAACAGATTCAGCTTCTGATATGCATTACTTATGTGTATGTGCTGCAAAGTCTTTTCACTTCCCGTGTTCCTGATGACTTGTCACCTGATGGTTGGTCAGATGTTTGTTTTTTTTTGCGTTGTGTCTCTGCAAGAGAATATTATAGTTGTGTAATACCACATAAATTAACACAGAAACATGCAAAACCTGGAGTTTGATTTTACCACTATGCTCACATATTTAAACCCAAACTTCTTTTCGGAAGGCTGAAAAAGCACTTTTGAGCATTTTCCATAGGAAAATGCAAATTATTTTTTTTTATAGCAGTGTTTTCAAGGAAATCACACCTTTATGAACCAGACATTCTGCACTCTGAAACTACATACAAATAGATTTGGCCCTTAGTGTTAGATAAGTCAGTGTATTGCATTCCATGTCAGACTTTGTGCATTACCTTCCACTATCTTTTCATTATTCCAAGTTTAGAACCTGTAAATCTCAGATGCGTAGAATAATGTCAATGTGACAGCAGGCCTCGAGGCCGTGACCAGCTCTGAGCCTGTATTGAATTAATATTTGCCTAGCATTTTTTTTCTTCCTCATGGGATGTGTTCTGCTGATGAATCATTCTTTGTGTTGTGGCAAAACTGTAGGTATAAGCATACATGTGCATGCAAAAAAATGATGATTTTACAGCTAGGTTTGTTTGAAAGCTATATATTCAGTAAAAAGATGACCTTAGTCTTTGCAAGTTTTCTCACAGCAGATTTACATTGCATGTAATCCTCTCACGCATCCTGAAGAAATAAACTCTGTATCTTCTCTCCAGTGTAGATTTCACCTATTTGTAGCCATTCTACAACAGCTTCTATGGTTCCCCAGAGATGCATTTTCAGATTTCTTTTTATTTTCATTCTGCTATCACTATTTATACTGCCCATCTTTGGATTATTGTTTTTTTTTTTTTTTTTTCTCCAGGCTTTCAAAAATGTTACATCTTCATATAATCAGAAAAATCTGGGAGAATACCCTAGAGTATCCATGGTGGTAATTCCTCAAAGATATGCATACAGGTATGTACGTATAATGTATATACTTAAACGCAGATCTAAATTTTAAAGCTGGGCAGACATGGCCTCAATAATACATATTTATAATAAATCAAGCAAACTTGGCCAAAAGGGTTTTGGAAAGAAGCTGCCGGGAAACAAACTAACGAGAAAACATGACTTTATTTGAATTTGTTGGCAAAGACAGGAATAAATCTTGCATGAGGCTATGTGCAGCACTGGCCCTCTAAAGTGAAAGAGAAGGTTTGGAAGTTGCAAAGTCAAAACATTCCAAGTAGCAGGCAAAAGCAGAGCCAGGCAAAGCTGGATGAAAGCAAGCCTCCCAGCAGTGGAGGTCATTCGGGCTTTTGCAAGTTCTCTGTGCAGGAATTTCGTCAGAAATCTTGGAGAAGATCCCTACTAATAGTTAAATGGTCCAGAGAATAAAGCTAACAGAGATTGAGACTGCTGATATTAGAATGGTTTTTCCCCCCCCCAAATTATATAAGTATAAAATATGAATAATAAAACAGGACAAGAACTGTCCCCAGAACAGCTCAAATTCTTTCACTTTGATGATAAAAAGCACAAAGTAGATTGTTCTGATTAAATGTGACCATCTTTAAAGCCATTTTGATCAATTTCAGAACTTTTTTTTTGTGACAGTAAATGCTTCTTAGTTATAAAGATATTCGATAGTTGACTTGAATTCACAAGGGCAAAGAGTTGAAACTCCACTCAGTTTTGTTACAGAAATGCAGAACTGTCAAGTTTCGGTAATTGCAGGAAGAATGTATAGGATCTGAAAAACAAACAAACCAGCAAATGAATGTTGAACACAAACTACCTTTTGACGTGCCTACTGCTTTCATGGTTAACCCTCTGTTGCTTCGGCAAACTCTGCTTGGATGCGTGCACTCATGTGAAATACCCATTAAAATCAGGGGGGGAGTCTGTAGGGACTCAGAAGTTTTTCAAGTATGGAATTTACTGCAGCGTTATTGATGAAACTGCCCCCCTAAGCAGGTATGGATGAAATATAGATCTGTCTTTTACAGTGCCAAATGCAGCTGGCCCCATTTCATGCTTTCCTCTTAAGCAAGACATGCAATCCAGGAGAGTAGATAAAATAGTCATCGTGGCAAGTCAAAATGTTGTGTCATGCTGCCTATCACTTAGCTCTTTTCCAAACCTCAGTTTTACCTTCAATATCTGATTTGTCCTTTTAATTAATTTATTTATTTATCCTGCATGAAACAAGAGGAGATGCCAAATCTTTGGTTGACCTTGGTAAATAATTGATGCCCCTTTGAAATAAAGAGGGTGATGAAAAGATGAACTTTAATGCTGTAGAAATAATATTGAAGCGTTTGTTCTTTGGACAGACAAGACAATGTTTTCATTCTGCAGCAAAACTTAGGGTGAGCAAGCAGTTAACTTTAATAGGATGAGGAAGATATGCAGCTGAGAAGAGGTCCGTATAAAATGGCTGCCCGAAGCCTTAAGCGTTAATTAGCTGCTATACCGGTTCAGCAACCGCGGCCGAGTTTTCTGCGACCTCACCGGTGTGGCATCTGGGCAATTATCTTTGGGATAATGGGCCCTTTCATCCATAGCAGAACAACAACATTACACTCAGCTTGCAGAAGATCAGAGCCAATCTGCTGCTCATCAGGGTGCCTGCCATCCCCTTCGTATCACATCTTATTTCAAAACCTAACCTTTCACATCTTGCATTAATTGTTTTTAGATTAAAAAAGAATGAATCCTCTTTAGTGGCATAGGGGAAGGAAAGTGGGGCGGGGGGGGGGGGGCTAATAAGCACCAGGTATCATCTGCTGCTTTAAGATCCAAATCAGTAATTTGGATCTTAAATATTCCTGCCTGAGTTTCAAAAAGAAAGAGAAACAACATTCGGGATCACTGGTTACAAATGATGGCCATCTTTTTCATCTCTAAAGCAATGTAATTAACAGGTACTTATTCCTCAGTGTATGTTTTTTTTTTGAAAATAACTCTTGCTCTTTTCACTTAATTCACTTAATGTCCAAAAATTATTGAAACGCCCAGCAAAAGACTGGGCACCTTCTTTCTTGTTCTTTTTACATTTGGCACCATGCTGTAGAGCAAAGCATTTCAAATGTTTGACCCTTTGCAGAGGTTTGCCCCTTACTTCAGTCCCTTATTAAAGGGTAGTATGGAGACCTGTTTGATTCCAGTGGCTAAATTTCTCTAAGACCATTCTTTCATGTTTATTGATGAGTAATGAAGGTTTTTCTCTTGCTTGGAAGAGTGCTTGGGATGGTACACAGCAGTTTCACAAGGCATGGCAATCAGAACGGGACAGTGATGTGTACTGTTAAACTTTCAAATCTCTTTGTTTTATCAAAGTATAAATAAGAAATACAGAAGTTAGAATTCTGTCTCCGTTCTGCTGATTTTGCTGAGTCTAGGTGACTTCAGCTCTTCTCTACTTGTACAATATAGTTAGGCTTCTTCTGTAGACTTCTTCTACAGACTTGGGTTAAACTGAAAGACAGAGAATTATGGTTTAATTTTCCTCACAGTCTGAGGCAAGGGCTCTTCCTCCATCCAGGGGAAGTTATTGAGTTTCTTTGAGATGGCAGCCAGAAAGGTACTCACTGCCTAATATAGAGCAGCAATGTCAACTTTTGTTCCGTTGTCTGTTGTTTTTGTTTAATATAAGCAAATCATCAAGTCGTGAGAGCTACAGGCTCTGAAAATTCCTTCCTCATTTTTATTCACATGGCTATCTTAAATTTGCTTTTATGCTCATTCAGCTGTAACTCTCTACTTATGGTTTTGCATATCTTTGAAATGTTAGTATCATAAGTCTTTTTTTTTTTTTTACTCTAATTGAAATGCAAGCAATTCATATGCTTCTAACCTGCGGTCATTTCATTATTGCATTGAGAAGGTGAGAAACTAACAGACTACTGCGTGTAGAATGATTTCCTTAAGAAATCCAGAGCATTTTTAAGTTTTTTACTTTAAAAAAAAAAAATGAAATTCTAAGTCATTCAGTAATCATCCTCTGCGCAGCTTGTGTGTTACTTTGAATTTCAGGTGTTCAATCTTTGAGAGCTGTAAGTTGAGAAGCCCATTTTAAATACTTGATGGACTTTACACAGGTAAATCAAAGGCTAGGTGTTTAACCTCACAAGTTAACTGTAAATCATTCTGCAGCTCAGCTTTTTGAGTCTGGTTTCCATCCTGTCTTGTGAGCAATGATGGTAATGTTTCAAGAAGGGAATGTATTACACCAAACTGCCCCTGCCTCACTAGCCAGTGCTGATGCCTTCTGATGGCTTTTTCTCTCAAAAGCTGTCTCTTTATTTTGGATGCCCACCAGGTGCATCTTCTGTTGCCATTTGCCCTATTTCTAGCGATCACTGGTGAAGTCTCTCTGATCAATTTCTCTGTTCCATTTACCCTCTCAAGTGCTGCCAAAGTTTTGATGAAGGAAAAGATTTAAAAAAAAAAAAAAAAAAAAAAAAAAGTCTGTCATCACCTGCAAACATTCTTCCTTTTTAGTGAACAGTTAATTTTGTGCATAGGCTTTGTTGCCATTAACATCCCCCTTATAGATCTCTGAGACATCACAAATGTGCAAGGCTTAAATACAATGGACAATAGCTCGCTCCACAAAGGTTAATGAAGACAGCCTATTAGTATCCTGCTGAGTTTGTTGTTGAGTGTACCATAGTAATGTGGCCAGATAGACAGAGTGCTTACAGGTTCATACACCAGACTGACAAAAGAAGGGCAATTGAGATCACTGATTGATTAAAAAAAATCAAGCCTACAAGAGCCACTCTCTATCTCTCACTTTGCCAAGGTGGCAAAGGAAGTGGGTAAGTTGTTAAGGACATGGCTTGAAAAGGGAAGCAGAGGAAATCTTGTACATCAATGAAAATGTGGTCTAAAAGAATATTTGAGGCTATTTTTGAAGATGTTGGGGGTACTTTGCACTGTAACTGTCCTAGTTGAGCCAGCGTTATTTCAACTTCAAGGGGAGAGACTGGGATAAAAACGAGTGAAATTTTGTGCAAAAGTGAGCAGAAGTGACTGGATAAGGCTTATGCTGAAGGCTGAGATGGCAGAAGATGCTTATCCGAGATGAACTCCCTCTTTGACACCACACTTCTGAAATACCTTGTTCTCTGTCTTATTTATACCCGAGTGCAATGAAACAGTAAAATCCTAAGCACAAGTAGTTTCAAGGCATTATCTGTCTGTAGTCAAACCTATCCTCTTGTACATTCAAGGTAACTCCTGTGTATTCAGGGTTCGAGTCAATTCTATGGAAGACAGTGACTTGCAGAGGAAAACTCAATTTTTTTTTACAATTATGCTTTTCTCTCAGATGGTGGTGAGGCATGGAATGGCTGCACAGGGAGGTGGTGGAGTCGCTGTCCCTGGCAGTGTTCAAGAGGAGTCTGGACGAGGAGCTGTGAGATCTGGGTTAGTGCTTGTGGTAGCAGTGGTGATGGGAGGGCGGTTGGACTGGATCATCTTTCAGGTCCTTTCCAACCTTGTGATGATTCTACGATTCTACAGTTCTGGGCTTGCTTTCCCTTGCAGTGGAAAACCGCAGTTCTTGAGCTTTTGTGACATATCAACACAGAGAAGTTTAAGAGCTTGTCTTTCCATACGTTGCCAACTGTGTTACTTGTGTCCAGCTTAATTTATTTCAAACCTTAGGGTGTTTTCTTCAGCTGCATGGAGCACTGATACCGACTGACTTATGCAATTAGGTGTGCTATCATTTACAGTGCAGCTGAGTTCCAACAAAATGCGTCTGGGTTTTACGTTTAACTTCTGCTTGCTCACAGAGACTGGGCAGGCTCGAGCATATGACTGTGTAATCCAATGAAGGATTATTCTCACTGGCCTTACATTCTCTTGTTCAGGATTTCAAAGTAGCACAACTATAGAAACAACAGGAATAACAGGATGCAATATAAAATAATGAATGTGTCCAAGGCCGTGAGTTACGGTGGCTGTGGGAACCATAAATTTGCATTTCCTGACTTCTGAGTGTTAAGATGGGCTTTGAATTCCTCGTCGTGCTACTGTTAATGTAGTTTAGCACAATGAATAACTTTCCTGCTGCTCTTCTCTTTCTTCTAGATTCTACCACTGATTTCACTAGGCTCTGTGGGTGAATGAACAAAACTCTCACTTTACACGTGGCCAATTCTTGCTCCACCCGATTTAATGAATCCAGGTCATACTTTCAATATGATAACCCTCGGTTTAAAGTTAAGGTGGGTGATGAGAAGATAGTGGGCCTAGACTCGACAACTGCTTCTGGAAGAGTTTTGATCTTAACAGGAACACACGTTTCCTTGTTTACCTCTTTGATTCAGAATGAATGTTTGAAACAGTGATGTTGAGGAGAAAAAAATCTTCTGCCTTCACAAAACCCTTAATAATCTTTAAGTCGTTAGTACAGGGATATAAAAGAGACTTGAAGAATGAGCTTTTACTGCCTGACCCATTTCCTTTCTGGAATGTTGGCTGATGCAGCTGCAGAGTTCCCTGCTGAAATTATACTCTTGACACTGCTTCAAAAGAGCGTAAAAATATTCGGTGTTCTTGATACTTCTAAGGGCACTTCAATTTCTCTCTTTTCCCTGTTTTGTCTGTTGTCCTACTGTCGTGAAGTGGAAAGAGTCCCTTTTGTTTTGTCCCATAAATATCTAATTTGTCCACCTTAATCGTGGGTGGTCACTTAATTAGAAAAAAAATTCTAGCCTACAATTGCATATTATGTGCCTAGTTCAGAGTATTTTGTTTTAATGTGGATAGGGAATCGGAGTTACAGAAAGATAATGCAATGCTGGATATGGTGTGGTAGTATTTAGCAGAATACTAGCTTTGGTAATTCCGGTAATCATATATTCTTTGGAGTCCGTTTCATTTTATTGCATCTTCTTAATTTTGCCACTCCTAGCACTCACGCTCGCTGGACCAGTGCAGAATTGATCAAATGCTCAAGTTGCCAATAATCGCATTTGTTAGGATGCGAGATCATACGGTGAGGGTGTACAATTACACAGGAGATAATACCTTAATTCTATGTACTTTCATTTTATTACAAGGATGCAGTTGCTACTCTACTTTTTTCACATTAACTTCCTTTTTCCACTTGAGTTCCATCTGTTAGCTTTATGCCACTAAAGCATCATATCTTACCTTGGTTCACAGCACTCCTCTTCCTGTGTCGAATCAATGTTTCTGATGTTTTCAGCTCTGCTCTTTGTTTTAGTTAAACTTTAGACAGTTGGGAGCTTGTGTTATCACTTCTCTTTTCTTTGTTGTGTCACACTTTGGAGTTTTGTATCGTTTCCTAGAGTTTCCCCAATGAAAAAGTGAATGCCCCAGTGTCAGTGTTATTCCTTAAGCAATAAGGCTTGTGCTGCATGGCTGTCAGTTTCTCACTAATATTTTTCAAACTGTCACCATATTGATGGACCACAGAGGTCACAGCCTGAGCCAGTATGTGAGCACGTGAGTGGCCAGAGTGGGGGGAGCCTAGATCCACCCTTCCTCTCTCTCCCCATCTCAGCAGTGCTTCCAGGAGAATGTATGCAGTCAGAGTCTGCATGGGTCTTCCCTCACTTTCCAGTGAAGAGTTTGAACCAGAGAAGGCTGCATTCCTCCACTCATTCTTTTTTCATGAAGTGTTGCTGGGAGGGGTGAGTTAATTCCTCTTTCTTTGATATCTTACTCTTCTATAGCACCTGCCTTTTTTTTTTTTTTTTTTTAAAATCCTTTCTCCTCTTCATTGAAATTGAGACTTTTAGGATTGCTTTCCTGCAAGGCTGCTCCATTTTATTAATCAGTGCCTGGATTAATCTTCAGATCTGCTCATCGTAGCCTAAGCAGCAGGTACGGGCTCTGCAGCTTTGTTGGAAAAAAACATCCCATTCTTTCTAATTGCAAACTAAAAGAATGGAAGAAGCATAGATTAGACTAGTCAGGCTCATGAGGTGACAAAGTGTCCTCTCAGTTTACACACTACAGAGTCTGAAGGCTAACATAACTCAGCTCTGACTTCTTGCCGCATTTTTTTTCTTTCCTAATGACTCCATCTTGCTGAACAAGAATAAGATCTCTCTGAGTTACGCTGGCTTGTTAGAGCAAAGTCTGACCTTCGCTCTTTGACCTCTGAAGAAAGAGAAAATGAAAAGAAAAATATTCTCTTTTGTGAGGACAAAAAGAAAGCACTAGCTACATTGTTTTAACCAAATACTCACCAGAGATTAAAAGGAAATGTCAAAGGAGTTAAGCAGTGCTAAACCTGGAATGACTTGAAAATCAGTGCTTCAGATTGATCTGGAAATTTAGGCTTCAATTGTGTTTTTCAGGAAATACCTTAACTGTATTCAGAAAAAGTTAGGCGTGTTTGTGAAAATGTATTATATATACTTTTCCAGGTTTTCTCATTGGTTGTTTGGAAACAACAAGAGAAAAAGAACACGTGTTAATGTAGATTTGCAGGATTGGGTTGAAAGGAACACTGCAACAGCATTTTACAAAAAGAAATCAGATTGATTCACTGTTCAGTTTAATGGTGGCTACACGTTTCCATGTCCCTGTGAATTATAAAACACTCTCGCATTTTTGATTGCAGCTTTATTCTTCTTGAATTGTTTGCAATCTCCTAGACAGAGGTGATGGAGTCATTGACCCTGGAGGTTTTCAAGGAACGTTTGGATTTTGTGTTGAGGGACATGGTTTGGTGAGTACTATTGGTGACAGGCGGATGGTTGGACTGGATGATCTTGATGGTCTTTTCCAACCTTGATGATTCTGTGATAAATGAGTATTTCCTTTTTCTATTCAAATATATAAAATGAATATATCTTATAATAGAAAAAGACTTTTAGCAGTGCTTTAGTCTGTTCCCAACATCGTTTTCCTGATATGAATTCATAAAAAAGAGAATAGTTCTGAAGAACGCTTTGCAGTACGCAAAACGGAGAACATCTTCTTGAGCAGCTACCGTGAAAAATTGCTGCCTTGAGTCAGTCCACGTAGTTTTTTCTTGTGTCATTGAAGACAATGCAAAAAGTGTATTTCTAACACTGAACACGTGGTATATTTTGTTTATTGTGGTCACTGTATGAAAGGGCGGATTGCCTGTCCCACAGGTGCATAAAATCATAAGTTCATAGGATTTTGTAAAGGTCTTAGCCATAGGAATTTTGTGTATCTCCCAAGATAGATGTGATGTGGCAGAGACCTGTACAACCTCTCTGGGTCAAGTATTCAAGTGCTCAATTGCTGCCACTGTCAAAAATACTAGGAAATTTTAAAAACAGGCAGTATACTATTCTTTCCACAGTATAGCTGATATCTTGGAACAGAAGGAGGATGAACTAGACTGTAAGATATTCTGAATCTGTCTGTATACAATTTAGGTTGTGACCATTACTTAAAACAACACATTTATTTTTATTTTGAATTTTAATTACTGCAGGAAACAAATCAAGAAATCTCCAGAAGTAAAGGTAACTGCTCTCTATTTTCAAAATATGGTGATTCTTGTAACTGTCAAAAATTTGACATTTGTTTTTAGGAAAACAACAACAACAACAAAAAGCAAAACATATATATATATATATATATATATATATGACTGTGAAGTATTTGGTATTTGAAATGACAAGTATATATCCAGGAGAGGGGAACGAAATGTACATATCTAAAGTACTATTTCTGGATAGCTTTGATACTAGCAAACAGGGCTGAGTGCTATGTTTTATACAAGATTTACTGTGTCTTCTTATTCAATTCACAAACTAGACCATGGGAACTTGTTATACTTTAATGAAACATTGGTACACTTTAGCTTTCTATTCTGTACAGCTGTAATTGGATGTAATGATAATTTATTCACAAATGATTTGTGTCCTTGGTAGGATGTCTTTCAAAAGTAGTTGTGCTTTTATATAAGTTTTTTGTAGTTTCACTGCACCTAGCTGTATCTACCTTATGGGCTCTGCACTGGGGCTGCTTCTGTTTAAGATCTTTATTAACAATCTTGATGAGGGGATTGAGTGCATCCTCATTGAGTTTGCAAATGAACACCAAGTTGGGAGAAAGTGTTGATTTGTGAGAGGGGAGAAAGGCACTACAGAGGGACATGGATAGACTGGATTGATGTGCCAAGGTAAACTGCATGAGTTTCAACAGGGCCAACTGGCAGATCCTGCATTTTGGCCACAGCAGTGCCAGGCAACCCCACAGACTTGGGGAGGAGAGGCTGGAAAGCTGCCTGATGATGGAAAGGGACCTTGTTGTACTGATGGACAGTGAGCTGAACATGAGCCAGCAGTGTGCCCAGGTGGCCAAGAAGGCCAATGGCATCCTGGCTTAGATCAGGAATGGTGTGGTGAGCAGGACCAGGGAAGTCATCCTGGTCCTGTACTTGGCACTGGTGAGGCCTCACCTCGAGTGCTGTGTTCAGTTTTGGGCACCTCATTGGAGGTGCTGGAGCAAGTCCAAAGAAGGGCAACAAGGCTGGGGAAGAGCTTGGAGAATATGGCCTATGAGGAGAGACTAAGGAACTGGGGCTGTTCAGTCTGGAGAAGGGAACTGAATGGTGCTTACAGCGAGAGTGGGGTTGGTCTCTTCTTTCTGGTGAAGGTGACAGGAGGAGTGGAAATGGCCTTAAATTGTATCAGGAAATGTTTAGGTTAGATATCAGGAAAACCTTTTTTTTACAGAAAGGGTTGTTAAGCACTGGAATGGGCTCCCCAGGGTGGTGGTTGAGTCACCATCCCTGGATGTGTTTAAGAACTGTTTGGATGTGGTGCTCAGGGACATGATTTAGCGGAGGGCTGTTACAATTAGGGTAGGATGGTTGGGTTCTGGTTGGACTTGATGATCTTTAAGGTCTTTTTCAACCTGAGCAATTCTGTGATTCTATGACTCAATTCTGTAGAAACATTTGAGAATTTTAGATGATTATTGTTTTTTTGTTGGAGCAACAAACTTATCTACTAGTGCTTGACAAAATTAAAGTGTTATCCTATATCAGTGTGTAGAACCCACTGCAAAGGAGTTCGTAGACTCATAGAATCAAAAAGGCAGAAAATGCCTGTAAATATGAATGTATATATATATATTGATTGGCACAATGGAAATAGTGATGACAAGTAACAATCACATCCTTCAGACAGGCAAAGCTCATCTACAGCCTGATAATGGAAGGAGGAGGAATGACATTAATTTTAGTACAAAAATAATTTTAGTGTTTGCTTTAGCCAAGGGGCAAAAGAGATGAACTAGTCCTCCAGACTCTGTGGCTGGGAGCTTATAGAGCAGCCTCAGTTCTCTAACGTGCTTATGCTAAATATATGACGTACTGGAGTTGTTCTTACTGGTAGCCTTAATATATGAGGTACAGATAAGAATCATCCATGTTTTTTCCTGTTTCCCTTCAAAAGGCTGGGATTTGATTTACCCTGTTGTAGAATCATGGAATAGCTTGGAGCTTGAGTTGGAAGGGATCCCAAGGATCATCAAGTTCCAAACCCCATGTCTTCTACACGGATATCCTGGGAAATACGTGAATGAAAAAGCATTCTAAAAATTTGAGAAAGTTTGTTATTGTTGTGAATGAATGTGTCATTGCAGCAATGGACTAACGTACATATATGTACAAAAAAAAAAAAAAGCAAAAAAAAGTTCATTTATTTGCTTGCCTACAACTTATGTATGAAATGCAGTCAAAGAACACATTGATATTATTTCCTTTTTGCTTAATTGAACTGAATTGAAATAAGTGTCTCTCCAGCTGAGTTTTGCATGGTACATTGATTTTTTCCAATGGCAGAAGAAATGAGTGATCCAAATTTGCTTTGAAAAAAAAAAACAAAAATAATTGCTGTCCAAACAATGAAGCTGTCTTAGTCTCCTGTTCAATTCAAAGCTAAAATAAGAAGAAGCCATTCGTTAAAATAGAAATCAGAGAGTTGAAGTGTAAATAACTGTTTTTTCCAGTTCTCTGGAGGAATACGTATCTTGTTTAGGCATTGATTAAATACGATTTCTGGAAAAAGCAGTGGACAGAGAAGCAGTGACTCCTACTGAGACACTGCATAGAGGGCGCAGCTGGTGAAAACCCAGGCGGACTGGTGGCCCATTTAATTCAGCGCACAACTCTTTAAACCTTTTGATCAGTGCAGCTAGACATGGAACCAGCAAATTCATTAACCTGAAACCAGAGTAGTCAACACAGCTCCATAGCTCTTAACAGAGGTTCCCTCATTGTTGTCTCTGACAGTCTTGGAGGCTGGTAATGCTTCACATCAGGCCATGGCCATGGCTCCACATATGTCTTTTGCTGCCACAGGTGCTGAAACATTTGCCCTGAACTTGACTGTTCTGAGGTCCTGGACATTTTTGTTTCCTTCCTAGCTAATTGTGTGGCTGTACTTCAGACATACAGTTCTAACACCTTTTTCTCTTCTTCCATATGGGAAAGGTGAAACGATGACTGGAGCGTGAAGGTGCTTTTAGAAATTGAAGCTCACCTCTGATTTGCCTTCTCCTTAATATGTGCTTGCCAATATATGTTTGTTGCAATGGGAAGGCCTTTCGTTAAGCTCTTTTCCTGAAATCCTAGGTCACCTTTTTAGGATCAGCAGACTTGGTGGAACTGCTTCAAAGTTTGCCCATCTCAGATCCATCTCTTAGTTTCCCTTCTCTTCTTCCCTGTGTAACTAATCATTATATACATCTGGGTAGCATTTAAGCAGATTGGTCAACAGATAATTTATTGAATAGCATTTGTTTCATATTTCTTTGAACATTTTTTCTCCCTGCCTGAAATAACACTGTTTGAATACAGTAAAAATAAGTTTGAATAAAGCTAGCTGGAAGTCTGGATTCTCCTTCATTGAGAATTTATAGCTTCCCTCTCCATAAATAGGTGCTCACAAAAATTAAAGAATACTAACAATGAATAAGAACAGCAGAAGAGAGAAAGAATAACTGCTTCCCTTTCTCAGCGCTGTTTCAGAGGTGCTGAGTTGCTGACCTCAGGTTGTGACTGGTCAGAATGCAACAAGTTGTGTTACCACAGAGGAAATAGATAGTCATCACATTTTTATTAGAAACGTGTGCATCTCTCTCTATCTGCTTGGTTTTAGATTGAGATCTACTGAAGGAATTAATTTGTTTTCTGAGATGAATGAGTGAACATGTCAGCTGCGCCAGGAGAAGGAATTACTTTCCTGAAGCTGCCTGTCTGTCAGAGATTATCTGTCCCATTGGTTAAATAGCAGGGACTGCTGAGAAGTTGCATAGCCATTACAACTAAAAGTAGCCAGGTTCACATACACTTTTTAAATAGTTTATCTTTGATATCTTGGCTCAGGTTGTGCGTGTAGCCTTAGAAATTGTAGAAACAGATTTGCTACCAAATGTCGAGTGCTGTCCATGTCTGATTACAGATGCGCTAGAGATACAGCAAGCATGTCTTCTAATTCTGGTGGCTAAGGCTGATACAGAAAGTGAATGCATGGTAAAAAGTGGCTGGAGACAATGTGGAACAAAGACAACAGCCAAACTAAAGTGGAGGGAAAACTGTAGAAGGGAAGAAGTTATGCTACCTTGGGCCAGAAGAGGCAGGCTGGGCTGCTGCTGTGCGTACACTCTTTGCTCTTTTAATTCAAGAAATCTGACGAGGATGTATTACTTGGTTAATGAAACTCATTCAACATGGCTCCCAGGTTTCCTTTGGAGCTGGATGGAGGATGGTCAGTGTGATAAGAAGCAGGTATGCTAAACTGCAAGACACATTTTGGCATTATCAAATTCTGCGGCCCCACT
The DNA here is from genome assembly GCF_019232065.1 of Centrocercus urophasianus. Taxonomy (NCBI): domain Eukaryota; kingdom Metazoa; phylum Chordata; class Aves; order Galliformes; family Phasianidae; genus Centrocercus; species Centrocercus urophasianus. Next base: position 7,904,513 of record NW_024884889.1, on the reverse strand, counting down.
TTCAGTGCATTTATAATGCACACTGTATCTAGAGCAGATTGCACTCATTCAACTTGTATTTAACCTGTCAAAAGCTCAGACCTGGGATAATGCTGACTGAATTTTGAACTTGCTGATCTTCTATTGCCAAGGGTATGTTAAAACAAATGCTTTTGCACAGTGCCTATTTCTGAACTGGAACCACACCATTTTATGATCTCTAGCGCTCAAGTGCTGTCACAAATATTAAAGTAACCTTGTTGCCAAATGGCTGTGAGCTTGAAAGTTTGACCTTTTTCTTTCAAATCTGCAGTTTGACTATGAAAAATGGCATTGGGATAACGCTTTATGACGATTAACAAAGAAAAGCTGAAAACCTTCCTTTCTTCAACTCAGTTTCTCACCTGGGTCACTGCAGACTGCAGTAACATTGAGCTTTTGTACCCAATCAGCGGTCTCCTGACAAAAGACTTAGCAAATAAAGCAAGGAGATAGAGATGGAGTAAACTACTTTTCAGCTTCAACCTCTTATTGCAAGTTGTGGACTGTATTTATTGGAAATTTTAGTGGTAACTACCCTGGTTTGGCTGCATAGTTTTAATTTCTTCCTGTAGGAAGATGACCCAGAATACAACTGCAACTCTGTACATGCTACTGCTGTTTTATTTCCCTTTCACAAAGACGTTTTCAGTGACCCACTGCATACTTCTGAACTAATCAGAGTACCTGCATCCTATGTGATTTTAGCTCTCTATCTGAAATAGAGGTGTTTTTTTTTTCCCTCTGTTACATCTTTTGCGTAATCCCTGAAGAAAGTGTTCAGCATGAGCAAAGAGTTAGAAACTTTGAAGTAAAATGAATCTACATAAGTTGATTTTTATGTCAACAGAGTAAAATGTGTAGAGTCTTTTGATTACTTGTTTGTTAGTTTGATGTACAAAAAAAAAAAAAAAAAAAAAAAGAAAGAAAAAAGATAAAAAGAAGGAATTACAAAGGAAGACATCATTTGCAATCTAAATAGTTGTGATGCTTTGTTATATAAAAGCTGTAGAAGACGATGTACCAGTGGACTTATACTCACCACTGAGACATAGACATTTCAAGTCCAGAAAGCCACAGTTAGGAACCTTGGTTTCGATCCTCTTATTTTGGATCTGACTGCTGTACTCAAGGTGTTTTAGAGGTTGAGTGCTGCTGAGATTTTAAATTGAAAAATGAAGTTCTCTAGTTTTAGGTGCTGTTACAGTAGTACTAATCTAATGAACTCCTGCTATCACAGTAAAATATTTGCAATCAGGAATGAGGACTACAAAATTTTTTGGGATCTTGCCAGCAATGCTCCAGAGATCAGCCACAATTCAGCTGTACTATTTGCTGTCCAGGAATTTTTTGTTTACTGGGTAGAACTGTTATTGACAGATGTCTGGGCTTTTCCCAAACAGGCCTGCAGAACCAGCCTAAAATAAAAGAAATCTTTCTTAGCTCCACAGAGAAAACTGGAGAATTAAGAGCAATAAAAGGAAAAGGATTTTGAGAGAAAAAGAAAATTTTGGGGAAGATATGAACCAACTGCTGGATAATCATACCTCTAGTCAAATGCAGGAGAGAGTAATAGAGTGGTTAAAGGAGCAGTTGTTGAAAAGTATATCCTTCATACTCTGTGAGCAGTTGATAGTGCTATTAGTCATTCCCTTTTCATTTTCATGAAATATGGAGCTGATTCAGTCACGTGGCAAACAAACATTTAAGCACTTGAAAATGTTACTGCCCTCATTCTATCAATGTAGGCTCTACAGCGTTATCATTAGAAATAGTTTGGAGGTCTTGTAAAGACCAGTCACTCCAGTGACATTCTGAAGGACTTAGATAGAAGGAAGAACCCTTCTGAAACTTTTCCATTCATGTTTGAGCAGAGAATAGGCCTTAGTGATTTAAACAACTGAATTCCTTCTTCTTCTTTTTTTTTTCCTAGTTTGATTTTCTTCATACTTGGATATAAGCAGAGACTGATTTCTCCCAGTTTGGTTCTTTCATTCAAAAGATAAAGACAAGTAACTGCAGTATGCACACAGTTAAATTATGTTGATTAAAAAAAAAAAAACACGGTGAGAAGATCAGTTTTATAGGTGGGGAGATCTCATACAGAGAAATTTAATGGTAAAATTTATTCCTAAATTTTCATGACACTTTCATTTTAAATATTTGTTTATATATGTAATGGTTTATGATTAAGAAAAGATATAATATTTGAATAATTATACAGAAGATGAAGATGGTATTCTGTTTTTCTAATCATGTCTTGACTACTGAATTGCCCAAACTTCATAAAGAGGATGGTGAATTGAGGACAATGAAAGAACAGATGAGTTCTTCTGGTTCTTTTGTTGTTAGTACTATGTCAGCTACGATAAAACAAGCACTAGCAAAATTACTAAGTGGTAACTGTGTTTGGGTAATGGGACAGAGAGCAGAGACTGTTGAAAAGTGATGGGGACTGCTGTGTTGTCTATTGCTAACCATAGAGAAGCGCCTACTTTGTAATGAAATGTGTTAGCAGCAAGTTTGTGTGATTTATTTTAAGCATTCAATATGTGCGTGCGTATCACTGATCGTTCCTACTGAACAGGTCAAGCCAAAGTTCCAGATGAAATGATTCACGCTTTAAATGGAGAAAATAGATGAAAAGTCACACATACAGACTTAGTACGCTCTCAACTTTTAGATGCCCTCATGGTTCAAATGCCAGTTACCTCAAGAAATGCAGTCCTGGTTTCCTTTGTTGTTTCCACTAGCAGAGATCAGAGAATTAAAGGCATCTGCCTGTCCAGGATGTCACCTATGAAGTTTTCTTTTTAACATCAATATCACATATTGGAATTACTAAATTTTGTCATTGGCCTTCTTCATTTCTGTTATGGGGTGCTTAAAAAACGGACTCCTTGACGTTTTCGTGTTCCAGCATGTGAAATTCATTACTCTGACATTTAATCAGTTCAAGATCACTGTCCCAATTTTTCTGACTCCAGTTGACCGACATCGTAAGTAGACCAACATCAGAGTAAAGGTACACTCCACAATTTGGCTTACAGATGAAGTACTGGAAAGTCTCATGAATTGGAGTCCTTAAGCACAGAGTTAATCTGAGTTTAGGTCCTACTGACTTCAGAAGGAGTACACTCTTTTTTCTTCCGTGTTTGATCAGAGAGATAAAGAACATCAAATCCTGGCCTTTTACGCATCTCTTTCTGGTTAGAGCCTTTGAAGACAAATGACCGGTATGTGATTACCAAATAACCTTTGTGTCGTTTTACAAGGAGCTCCACTACTCCCACTTATACTTAGAACTGGAAATCTTTCAAGATCACCAGCTATTACAGACAGAATGTGAATTTGCTAGAAGAGCCCAAGGGACAAACACAGGAGCTGATGTGCACAGAGTACACATCACTGCTAACAGGGGCCTTGATAGGATGCTGAGGGAGAAAAAAGGACATATTTAAGTGTCTGTAAAGATCAGCTGAAAAAAGTCAGACATTCGGAAAATTAGATTTCTGTATATAGTATGTCTTCCAGCAGGGATGAGATGTTGCTGAATGGGATATTGAAAAAGAACAGTACTGAAGATTACAAACATATTTGCTGCTTACAGATATGGGAGAATCTGGATCCTAAGAAGATCCACAGAAGTAAAGAAGCTGTCTGGTGTCTGATGCTCTTCAGAACTCGTGCGTGAATAATTAGTGGAAATCCCCAAACCAGATTAACAGGTAATACACTTAGGTGCTTTCTCAAGGGGAAATTCACATCCTCTGGGGTGTCTTTTCCCACTTCACTGTCAGTTATTCTGCATTTTATAAAAAGCCTGATGTAATTATCTTACGGTGACAAACTGCTATTTCATTTTCAGCACTTAAATGCCCTACTCACCAGGTATCGTTGTTTTACATGTGAAGTAAAAAGAAGCTGTAATTAATAGTAAGAGTCTTTCATGATTTCATTATACAGAATTGCTAGAGCATTTTTTCCATTACAATTTTTTCTTTTACCTAGAATTCATTTGTTTCATTTCTTTATGGAAGGTCGCTGATGACAGAGTAGTGTCTAGCTTCTTTTTGCAACACTGTTAAATTCTTCCTGCATTAAACTGTGTTAACAGTGGCTTATTTTTTCCTGTAACAAATCCTAACTGTGAAGAACAGGTTTCACAGAAATACCAAGGTTGGAAAAGACCTACAAGATCATGCAGTCCAACCATCCACCTATCACCAATAGTTCTCACTAAACCAAGTTTGTTGAAACTAACTGTTAAAACTGAGAGTTCAGTTCAGAAGTGCTCAGTCCTTTCTTCAGATTTTTAGGCTTTAACTTCTGTGCTTAGATTCTACTATACTTTCTGCAGCTGAGGTAAAGTGTATGTCAAGCTAAGGAGTATGTGACAAAATTATTTAATTTAATGCCATGGAAATGCATAAGCATAATGTTAGTGTTTCTTTGCAACAAACCTTCTCTGGCAATTACATAATTAGGACTTCCACGAAAAAAGAAAGTCTAAATGGATGACTAGGAGAAGCTATTTGGAAAGCTAAATAATGAAACCTCATGGTTTGCTTATGGAAGGAGTAAAGTTTAAAGAGGCAAAGCAAAATGATAGGGGAGCTCCTGGAACACAGCTTCTGCTATATTTTATGCAGAAAAAATCTCTGACTTATTTGGTTGTTTTGGAAGGGGAAGGAGAAGTAAGGTATCTTGAAATATTGGAGTTATAAATGGCAAGTTGTAAATTAAGTTCTGTGAGGTTAAAGTGATTAAAATTGATGTAACAGTAGTTTTTCAATGTGAAAAACAAAATTAAAAAATTCTTTATCTTCAGTTATGCTTTAGAAATTTTAGCGATGGCCTGCTCTCAAAGGCACCTGATCCTTCAAACATTTAGATGAAGAATTTGTTTGAGTACAGTTGATTGTATTGGACAAGGTGAAAAAAGGGAGGAGAGAGGGGAAAAAATAAGTAGTAGCCAAATAAACGACAGGTAGCAGAACATATAGAAAAACCCAGGGAATTAAGTGATGTGACAAAGAAACTTCTGATTGTGTTCTGCAGGCATCCCCTGGCTTTACAGTATAGTGGGATCAATGATAGGTGATGCAACACCAAGGAGCCAGAAAGCAGAAGATAGAGGTGATGTGGAACTGTTCATCTGAGGAACTGAACAGAAAAGGGGAAAGAAAGGGGAAGGCGTTTGGAGATGGTGAAATTTGCCTGAAAGAGGGTGAAATCACTGACAGGGTTGCCTCTGAGTTTCTCTACTTCTTATGCATAGAGATAGCATACAAACAGATGGTAGCATACGGAGTGTTTCCAGAGCTCCTTTGCATAACTAAATTAAAGGTGCAAGGAGAAGAGGAATTTCTGTACAAGAGTTCATATTCATTACTGTTTGCACAGATGACAAGCTATAACATTGATTCAAGCTTCAAGACTTCTAAATGTCTTGACTTTTCTAAAAATGCATGTATACTGCTGTCATGTTTCTGATAAATGACCATAGTCTATGCTATCAATGATGAATGTCAGCATTGATGTCTATGGTATCCATTTTTGTAATGTTTTTAATAATTTATCTCAATCCTTCGTGTTCTTAATTGCTTTTTTTTTTCTTCCAGTGGGCAATCAACACCAATCTTTGCATAGAATAAGGAAAATTTTATGTAACAACATTGTATTTTCATCATTCTTTTCCATCTCATGCTGTGAATAATCCAAGACATGGCTTATAAGATATTACCAAAGTGGGAGCTGAGTGGCTGATGGTGGCGTGCAGATCACTTTTCAAATAAGAGTGATTAATTCAGCTGTTAAAATGTTGTTAAAATCTGCTTAAATTAACTATTTCAAGGTGTTATCATATGTATAATAATAGTCCAATACCTTTCAACAATCAATTAATTCCAAAGAAGAATCTAACAGGAAAATATAAGGTTGTGTTATGCTTAGAACCTACAAAAGGAAGCTCGATAGGGAGATCTTTCAAAGCTGGTCTAAAACAAGGAATTATCTCTTCCGCCTTCAAAGTTGTGGAGCTTAATTCCTAAAGCTTAAAGGCAGGAAATGCTAAGCTTAGAGTGAGCACAGGTTTCTACCTGCCCTGCAGGCAGAGAGGTCTATAGCCCTCAGCTAAAAATCAGCTGATACTTCTGCTTTAATATAGCAGAGGCACCCTTACTTTTGTGAGCGTATCTGCTGTGAGGGGAATAGCAAAACTAATAGCAAATGACTTTAGATCTGTTGTTTGAACTGCAGCATTTGGTGATATATTCTAACGTGTGAGCAACTGGGACAGTGTTTATGCTGAGTTTCACGATCATTTTATATCCCTCGTTTTTCTCTATGTGGATCAGAATTTCTCCTTGTCTAAAAGAAAGTTAGGTTAAAGTTGTCTGTGTTGATAAAGATTCAAATTAAGCCAGCAAAATTCTGGTGCCACAAGAGCAGATGACACTGGGAAGCAGTGTGAAACCAAGGCGAAGTCTAACTGTTTTCTGAGAGCAATATGAACACCCAGGAGGTAGGATCGGGGAGCAGCTTCATCTATCTTGCAACAGTGCAATATATTACCGAGACAAACATTGGGAAGTGGAAGACTGTTAAAAAGAAGACTAGGGATAAGAATTGCTTTGACAGCAAGGCAATCCTATTGGAAGTTGGGAAAGGTATCTTATGTGACTCTAAGAAATACTCAACTCATTCTATGTAATGCATAAATAGAACCAGGTAAATGATGATAAGATTTATGTAAAGTATTCTTGTGTTTGTCTTTTGCCTTTTCAATTTAGAGTTAACTGGCTGCTGTTCCAGACCTTGGAAGGTGGTCCTTTGTGATTTCCAGATCTGAGGAGACCTGCAAGTTTTGAGAGTGTCTGGGAGCCTGCCTGAGTCCAATGCAATTTCAGAATTCCATCTATCTTCAAAACAGGATATAGAAAGGCCTGGAGGTAGAGATGTGCTGCAGTAGCTGAAGGTGTGAACGGAACCACCCACGCTGACTCCATGTCTAAAGGATGATTCCTTATAACTAGACAAGTCTCAATTGCCCTGATTTTTCCAACAAGGTCAGCAAGTCTTTGCACAGTGGCATGTCTGGTAAGTGGCAATAATTTTTTTTTCTCTTTTTTTCACACTTGTTAAACAACAGCGCTTATGATATTGTTGAGTCCCAGATGATACAAAAGCAAGCTGAGAGAAGCATTCACTGAGATTTTGCTACTGCTAGGAAAAAGCATATATGTGTAGCTACATGTAACGGGAGCAAAATGTCCCCCAAACAGCTGTAGAAGAAATACTCTCAAGTGACACTTAATAACAAGAAAGAATTTTGTTTCCATGTGAGGCAAATCAATTAAAGGGGAAAAACTTTTTTCTGAATTACTACACATTTTTTAATAGAACAAGAACTGTGACAAGAAGGCTTCAGAAACAGCAACAAACTGTGTAAACTTCTGGCAACTTAAAATGTAAAAAGATCCATTTATATCACTCAGTATCATGCTCGGTCTATCGCTGTCCTCCCTAAAGGCAAAAAGAGAAATTATTAAGATAGCTTTTACCTGTTCACCTACAGAGAATTTTCTATTAATTCAAATATAAAAAGTGCTTCTTACTTTTCTTCAGTTGCCAGATAACCTTTTGCCCTCCCACTCCCCCCGTTACACTACTTTGATGTGATGTATCTATACATATTTTAAAGAATTTCTTCACATTGTTTTCAAATTTAAAATCAGGCACACTGATTTGGAGCATCTGTCTGAAATCAGGGAGATGAATTTTGGTCTTTCTAACTCTACTGGTACACAGGAAAGCTATTTGGTGCCGGTCCAGTTTCAGTGGTCTGTGTGCAATCATGCAAATGGCTGCAAAACAGTAAGTTTTGCAAATATCTGCTAATGTGCCACCGTATGCCACTTGTGACAAAACGTTCTTGATTACTCCATAACGTTAAGATTTGTAAGACAAGGGCCAAGGCACAAATGCAGCAAGTCTCAGAAAGACAATGCTAATGATCACCAGTGTCCCATGTCCTGCACCATTATGGTATTAGACTCGCACCTGAATTTAGCCTATGCTGCCTCACTCCACAGCGAGGAATGTGGAAAAGTAGACTAAAATTCAACCAGTGAATGCCACGGACCAACCACAGGGAAATAATTCATTTCTGACTCCGATTAGGTCGTTACCAGTCCTCTTGGATATGTGGTTTGGGTAAATCCCTTAGCATGTAACTTCTTTGGTACAAGTAGCTAACCAGGAAAGCTTCTATGAAGAATAAGAGCTCTTATTTCAAACAAGTCTTTTATCCATTTATAAAATACCTTCTATAAGCCTATTGGTCGTCTACATTTCAAAATTATAGATTTTTTTTTTTTTTTTAAAGCTTTCATTACTCTATTTGGAATCCTCTTCCTGAACTTTTAGGGATGCGTTTACAGTTGATTTATTACTATACGATCTTGTGCAGATAGTATTAGTTTTGTAATCTGTATTGCAATTCTTTGCAGTTATTGCAGCTAAAGTTCTCTTTATCTTCAATAAAACTATTTGACCAGAACAGTACACAATTAGGTCTTTCCATTCCTCTCACGACAAATGTCTTTCCTCACACATTTGTGAATTCGTTGGCTCATTCGTAGCTTTGGATGGAAATGATCATCCTCAAATAGGCAGACAAACGTACCTCCTTTTTCTTGTTTTGTTTTGTTTTTTAATCTGTGTAATCAACTTCTTCCACAAGTAGAGGTATCTGCTCTTTCTACCCTTGTATAACAATCTCATTTTATCAGTCTAACCAATATGGTAATATTCTCTGCTAATTTCATCTGCATTGTTCCTTACGATCTTTGAATAACTTATTAAACAGGATGTTTGCTTGATAAAACATCTAGCAACCACTCCTTATATCATGGCCTCCCAGGCAATTATCTGTTGATACCTCTAGCCTTAGAGCTTTCAGAAAAGTATTAGCACCTGCCTTCTTCACCTTTAGCAAATCTTTTCTGTGTGTAAACTGTATCAAATTCTTGATTTTAATCCCTGATAAATAATGTTCTACTGTCTAACAAATCAGGTATGTGGAATAGGAGAGAATAGATTGATCTGTTGCAATCTACTGTTGATAAAGCCACATTGTAATTTATACTGCTTTCCTTTTCTCTCTCTGTGCCTTAGTTCTTCATTCAGAATCTGTCCAAAGACTTAGTTTTGACGAAGTCAGTTAATATGTCATTATTTGTACCCATTCTTTTGAATGTAGTACCCGCATTTACTGATTTCAGTTCATGAGATACCACAAATAGAATAGTTACTACTTATAATATTAAATATGAATATACTATATAATATAGCATTATGTATTATAATATAGCAGGACATGCAGTCTTGCTTGATTATTCCATACTTCTATTCCATACATCATTCCACACATCTATGACTATTCCATACATCCCATTTTAACAGGGAGATTATTCAGCCCTTCTTATATTTGCTTTAGGAGGTATTCAGAATATTAACATTTATTTCTCTCTGAGGTATCATAATTTCTGATGTTCTGTCTTTATTTTCATTCTTTACTCCACTAATGTCCTCATCATTAACTTTATAGAAAATTGAGGCAAAATATGCATTTAATATGCGGGTTGATATTAATCTCTACACTATCTTTGCAGTGCTGCATCTTTTTTCTTTCAGATGCTTCTTTATTTTAAACGTTTGTAAAGAATTGTTGTTAAGTGTAAAGTCTAGCTGAAGAAATCTCTCAGCCATTTTTCTTCTTTCTGCAGTCTTTGACTTGTGAGAAACGGCGCTCTTTGTTCTTAGATTTGCATGAGTACAAAAGGAGCCGATTTAGTGAAGAAATGCCATAAGCTTTTTTTTCTAGTAGCTTTTTCTCTGGCGTGCAGTGCAAACTAAAAATAGTATCTGGCCTTTTGATTTAAATTCCTAAATTTTTATGTTTTAAAAGCTTTGTGTTCCCGAATTCATGCTGTATGGTTTCTTTAATTTCTTCTAAAATCCCGAATGTTAGTCATGGGCAGACCTGTTGTGTGTCTTGCAGTTTGATAAAGAATGATTCAGCTCATGATCATCCATCTCATAATTGTTTTCTATTGCTGCAGAGAGTAGCTACAGGGCAGGTAAGACTGCACTGGGCAAGGCTGAGAAAAAGCTCTTTTTAGGGCTTTTTTGGAGCCAGCAACAGCTCTGTTCTTGTGCTGGAGGGCTGGCAGCTTGTGGGCGGGCTGCTAAGCTAGCGGGGACTGCAGGGTGTGTAAGCATTGTCCTTCTTTGCTCAGGAGACCAGCTCTCTTGGCAGTCTCTGAGACCATAGGCTTAAACATAGTATCTACAAGACAGCGGGCTTGCTCCAAAAAGCTATGACTATTCAAACATATGGCCTGCCCAGAACTGTGGATGTTCAGGTCTCTGGCTGCAAGGAGTGCCTGAGCCTGCTGCTGCCAGAGGGAGGGTGGCAGACAGGCTGGGATTCTACCCGTGTAAGGTATAAGCTGGTGGATGAGCTGCTCTGCCTGGTGGTGGAGCTCAAGGAGGAGGTGGAGAGGCTAAGGGCCATCAGGGAATGTGAGCAGGAGGTTGACTGGTGGAGTGACTCGCTGGCGTGCCAGAGGGAAGGGTGCCAGGGAGATACCCCCAGAAAAGTGTGGGCCCCCTGCCCTGTCACAGTCAGACAGACCTGACAGATGAAGAGGATTGAGAGTCCCAGCTCAGCATCACAGGTGCAACCCCTGCCTGCTTGCTTCCTCAGGTCCCACTGAAGAACATGTTTGAGATGCTGAAAATTGAAGGGGGGATGAGTAGGGAGGTGAGGGGGATCTGTCTAGGAGGGAGCCTAGGGTGAAGCAATCATCCCCACACCTTGCGACTGCTTCGATCAGGAAATACAGGAGGGTAATTGTGGTGGGCAATTCCCTTCTCAGGAGAACGGAGGGTCCCATTTGCAAACCCGACCTGTAGGGAGGTGTGCTGCCTCCCTAGGGCCTGCGTCAGGGACATCACTAGAAAAACTCCTGGGTCTGGATTGCTCCTCTGATTACCACCTGTGATTGATAGTTTGGGTAGGCAGTGATTAAACTGCTCAGGGAAGCCTGCAAGCTATCAAAAAGGATTTCAGGTGTTTAAGGTGAATGGCTTAAGGATTGGGTGCACAAGTGGTATTTTTCTCTCTCTGTTCTGAGGTGGTGAGGGATATGGAGTGGTCTAGGAAAATGCAGGCTTTGAATATGTGGCTGAAAAAGTTGCTGCAGATACAGGAACTTTGGGTTCTTTGATCATGGGGCAGTTTACTTGGTGCCTGGACTGATGGCTGTATATGGGTCTTGTTTGTCTCCATGGGGAGAACAGACCCTGGCCCAGCAGCTGGCAGGGCTCATTGAGAGAGCTTTAAACTAGGTATGAAGGGGGATGGGGATAAAATGACGCTTTTTAGGGTGGAACAAGTAGTTCAGAATTTTCTAGATTTGATGGGGGAAGAGGGTGGTGGTCAGCGGGACAGAAAAGAGCCTGGGGATGTTCCCATTGTAGCAGATGGCGGGGATAGGCCTCTGAACTGCTCTGTAGGGTCTTCTGGGGACTCTTCAGAAGAGGTAACGTTGCTGACCCCCCGCCTGAAACCTTCAGGAATTAGTGGAGGAAAACTTGAGAATTCTTTCAGAGGTTTGAGGGAGGGACCCTCCAGAAAGGTAGTGTGTCAGAAAGCCCAGATGAAACGCCTTTATACTAATGCATGCAGCATGGGAAATAAGCAGGGGGAGTTGGAAACAGTGATGTACCTGGAAAATTATGATCTGGTTGCTATCACAGAAATGTGGTGGGAATCCCACTGATTGGGATTCATCTGGAATACTCTGATTGAAGGCTACAGGCTCTTCAGAAGGGATAGACAGGGTAGGAAGGGAGGGGGCATTGCCTTCTATGTATGGAAGTGGATAGATTGCAAAGAGCTATATTTGAGTAACAGCCATGACCAGGCTGAGTGCTTATGGGTGAAAATCAGATATCAGTTTGTGTTTGTGAAAGGTGTGAAAATGATGCTCACAAAGTTTTACAGATTACTAAATTATGCATTTGAAATTTAAATAAAACTTGACATGTTCTGTGCTGCATTTGTAAATGATACGTATTTCCTTATTTGTCCTGACTCTTGGTTTTCATATTCCATTTCTATTCCACCTTATATGAGAGTTGTAAAAAATTTTTCTACAAAGTATATGAATAAATTTCAAGATAGGAATCAATGAAAACAGAACCTTATTTTAAAGCTTTCTTTAAAAATAATAATGAATAAGAAATAGAACATCTAGGTGAAATTTTCAAAAGTGTTGTATGACTGCTCATTCAAAATAACATTAGCTGTTAGCTATTGTTATGTTAATTATTAGCTTTACCTATTAACACTGAGATGTTTACCAATGTGATAGATTTATTCTGAAATTGCTTACATGTTTTAGCAAATTTCATCTATTGTGATATGACAGTTGAATTGCTCTGCTACAAAAAGGAGTCAAAGACTAAAAGCTATCCACGGTAGACATAATTCATCCAAAAGTACTTGTAAATTTTGAAAGCTTCACATGCTAGTATTATAGCAGATGAAATAATTTAACATGGCCAGCAGACTTGCAGAAAACTTGGTTTTTAGAGTTCACTAATAACAAATGTTTTGATCAGGAGTAGTCAGAGACCCAGTGCTAACGAGGGCACTGTCTGCTGCAGTTCCTTGTTCATTGTTGTTAGAACCAAGGTTATGTGCGGATGTGCACATGGCTCATAGCTGGAATAACTGTATTAAGTTTGCAGATGACACCAAATTGGGAATGAATATTGATTTGCCAGAGAGGAGAAAGGCCCTGCAGAGCGACCTGATTAGACTGGATCGATGGGCCGAATAAAACTGTAGGAATTTCAGTAGGGCCAAGTGTCGAGTCCTGCGTTTTGGCCAGAATAACCCCAGGAAACCCTACAAGCTTGAAGAGGAGTGGCTGGAAAACTGCCTGGTAGAAAGGGACCTTGGTGTACTGATGGACAGTGGGCTGAATATGAGCCAGCAGCATGCCCAGGTGGCCAAGAAGGCCAGTGGCATCCTGGCTTGGATCAGGAATGGAGTGGTGAGCAGGACCAGGGAAGTCATCCTGCCCTGTACTCGGCACTGGTGAGGCCTCTAAACACTACTGTGTTTAGTTCTGGGCACCTGAGTACAGAAAGGACATGGAGGTGCTGGAGCAGGTCCAGAGAAGGGCAACAAGGCTGGTGAAGGGCTTGGAGAATATGGCCTATGGGTTGAGATTGAAGGAACTGAAGCTGTTCAGTCTGGGGAAGAGGAGGCTGAGGGGAGACATTATTGCTCTCTTCAAATACCTGAAAGGTATATCCACAGCGAGAGTGGAGTTGGTCTCTTCTCACTGGTGACAGAATGAGGGGAAATGGTCTCAAGTTGTGTCAGGGTAAGTTTAGGTTGGATATCAGGAAAACCTTTTTTACAGAAAGGGTTGTTAAGCACTGGAATGGGCTCCCCAGGGTGGTGGTTGAGTCCCCATCCCTGGATGTGTTTAAGAACCGTTTGGATGTGGTGCTCAGGGACATGATTTAGTGGAGGGCTGTTAGAGTTAGCATAGTATGGTCAGGTTGTGGTTGGACTTGATGATCTTTAAGGTCTTTTTCAACCTGAGCAATTCTATGATTCTGTGATTCTGTGATCCTGCACACTGGTCAAAACAGCCCCGTGCATTGCTATGGATTTGGGAAAAGTGGCTGGAAAGCCATGTTGTAGAGAAGGATCTCAGGGTGTTAGCTGACAGCTGGCTGAACATGAGCCATCAGTGTACCCAGGTGTCTGAGAAGGCCAATGGCATCCTGGCTTATATCAGAAATAGTGTTACTAGCAGGAGCAGGGGGTGATCATCCCTCTGGACTCAGCCAAGTGAGGCCATACCTCGAGCACCATGTTCAGTTTTGGGACCCACACTACAAGAAAGACACTGAGGCCCTGGAACGTGTTCAGAGAAGGCCAGTGGGGCTGTGAAGGGTCTGGATCACACATTTTATGAGTAGCAGATGAAGGAACTGGGATCGTTTAGCCTGGAGAAGAGAAGGCTCAGCGGAGACCTTATTGTTCTCTGCACCTACCTGAAAGGAGGTTGTAGTGAGATGGGGGGTCGGCCTCTTTTCCCAGGTAACAGTGATAGACGAGATGTGACAGCCTCAGGTTGCACCAGGAGATGTTTGGATAGGATATTAAGAAAAAATTATTCTCCAAAATTGCAGTGAGGCATTGGCACAGGCTGCCCAGGGGAGTGGTGAAGTCAGTGTTCTTGGAGACATTCAAGCAACATGTAGATGTGGCACTGAGGGATGTGGCTGGTGGGCATGGTGGGGGTGGCTGGACTCAGTGATCTTAGAGTCTTTTCCATCCTCACTGAATTTATGATTGTATGTGTCTTTTGCAGTCAGTTATAATTTGTGCTGATGTAAATACTGTAAATGTTTCAAGCTATTTAATGAATTTGTTTCAAACAAGCCACCTCCATCTTTTCTTCTATTCTTGCTCTCCAGGTAGCTTGAAAATCCCAGATGTTTGCAGAACACAAGTCCTGAGTTTTCATGTGCTGAGGGAAAGAACATGTGTTTACTTGAAGTTGCACAGAAGCTGTTTGATATGCCTATAGGCTTGTGCAGCAAGGAGAATATGCAAGAATCCTGCAACACATCTGACCAACTGCAGATTAACACAGCTTGGATTTTAAGTATTTTGGTTCAGTGATGAGATCAATATTTTATTAATTCAAATCAAATCTGAGTATCGAATTCAAACAAGTGGTAGCCTTCTGGCTGTATGTCCGGAGCCCCCACTGTGTCAGTCTGCCTGAATAAATTGTTCTGTGAGAATTATTCAGTGAGCTGTCTTTGCAGTGCACAGAAATATTCAAAACTTTCCTGCACTTGACTGATGCAAGACAGCCTGACTTTCTGGCTTCACATGCTGCTGCTCCACAGTGTGATGCAGTTAGACAGAGATAGCTCTGAAGTTAGTGTAGGCCCATATTGCAGCGCTTGTGTATTTTGGAGGCAGCAGACCAACTCCAGAGAAGGATTTGTGAAGCCTTTGAAGCGGTAGTTTTGTAATTTACTGCTGGATCCTGCAGGAGTATGTGACAACCTCAAAATAACTTTTGCAGTGCTGGGATCGGCTTGCTTTTTTGGTTCAGCTGGAGATTCTCCAGATGGTCTACTACCTCTATGGCAACTGGGAACTGTACTTGGAAAATATTCAGCAAACTGCAGATTGTTGTTGCTTTTTTTCTGCCAAAAAAGTTAAGATCTGTTGAAGCTCTGACAGCTGTACCTTGTCATGGAGAAAATCCTCTGAAGAAAAAAACATTGACCATTAATCTTGCTATTAGATTACTCTCTGATGACTAGTTACATCTTGTACATAAGTTTTTACCACCCAGATAACGCTGTCATTATTTTCCTGAGCAACCACTGGAAGGGAATTAATTGATCTCTGTGAATCAGCCCTGAAGCTTCATACATATACGAGTATATATGTGAACATATGTATGCATTTTTACATTTAGTGAAAAAATCACCATAGGATGTTATTTGAATCCAAGGGGGGTTTGTTTAAATAATGGAGTCACTGAAGAACATTTTGAAAATAAGACTGGTCCTGAAACTACCTGTAAAATGCTTGACAGCAAATGGCTGATTGACTATGATAAAAAAATACACCCTGCAAAAAGCAGCATTTGTATTTCAGTGTTGCTGTTGACATTCACGTATTCACATGGTGTCTGAGAGCAAAATATCTGAATAACATTTGGATTTATAACTATTAAATATTGCCTATTTCTGTAAAGGCTTATTGGGAAGTTTTCTTTTGATGGAGTAGCTTCATGGCATACAGATTAACTTGACTGATTTATCTGCAGCTATAAAATTAAACGAATTTCATGCTTCATACTGAGAACAACTGAATTGGTACTATCTTCTCTCTTCTTTGAAGTGCTCTGGGTCATGCAGAAGTACTTGCATGTCTGTGAAGTGAATGCTAGAAATATGAGCAAAAACATTCACTCCAGGTCATTTTATCTGACTGTCAAGTGTGTAAGAATGGGGTAATGAAACACCATTGCAATTACTGCTGGATAAGGGAAAAGTGTTGTAGGAAATTAGTCACGTGAGCCCTATATAATATATTTGAGGGCTAGATCTAGCAAGGCTCTTAACCATCATTATTTGAAAGATGATTTTTTCATTATACTTCACTCTTCTAAACATTTGCTTTTGGCTCTGCAGTTCTGCCCTTCTCTCATGCCAGGTTTGATTCCTGCCAGATACTTCTGGTAGCCAACTGACTTCGGTAAAACAGGAGAAAGCAATCCTTCTTTATTGGAATTAGTTTTTTGCTAGATTAGTGCTTGTAATTCTATTATGGGGAAAGCCAACAAATGCCAGGGCTGGTGCAAGACTGATTCCAGCTCGCAGTTGTGGTACAGGGGAAGGAAACAGTGAGATCAGTGCTTACTGGAGAGAGTGATCTTCTGGGTTGTAGTATCACCCAGTCCTGTGGTTTCTTTGGTAAGTGAGAGAATGAGAAACAGACTCCTCAAAGTTCTCCCAGTAGTCTGAGAACAGCTGACTACTGAAAGTGTCTGGCAACAGCCTAGTTCCTCCAAAGTCAGGGAAAAAATATAAAAGATTTAGAACAGATATTTTGGTTAGTCCTCACTCCTCATCTCTAGAGGCGTTGAACTGTTGCCATCTCAGGGTGCCAGTAAAACAAAAGAATTTGAGAAATACTCCTATGGAATAACTTTCCCAGCAACTGTGTGCTAAGTCCCTATTCTGACACTACAGATGAAGCAGTTTCAGTTGAGTTCAGTCTTTAAAATTGTGTGTAATATGGCGGGGTGCAATTAGGTCTGTTAACTTTGATGTAGACGGTAAACCCCAGGAGGAAAAGTCAATGATAATACCTAGTATTAAGATATATTGGTAAACAGATAATTCTGTAATTGAAATTCCTCTTCGTGATACCAGTACTGTCTATGTGATAGAATATAATAACCTCATACTTTTGACCCAAACGGTCAATTTTAAGGGAGGCTTATGAGTTCACCCCAAGAGGGGAATAAACTGATAATGGAATCGTATTTCTTCCACATTACAGTGATCATTTCAAAGCAGGAAGAAAAACTCTGTTCCTGTGAACGCAGTTTCAACCAAACAGTGAGAAGTGATGGCCTTTTTTTGCAGTTCAGAGCACCATTCCAGACAATACTTTATCTATCTAATTTTTTTTTTCTAGCTGCTTGGCATTCGAATGTCATGGATTTCTTGTTGCTTTTTTCTCTGTGGCTGTCTTGTCAGTCTCCTGTGTCTCCTATCTTAAGAGGTCCCTGAGAGCGCTCCTTTGTTTCAAGACTGCTTATTAAGAAAGTTATCATCAGATTTATTGTCATCTGCAGACAGAAAGCGAAACTGGCAGGAGCTTTTCAGTCACTTTCACTGGCAGCTTAGGCACGTATGAATGGCACGTAAAGAAAGTAGGGATCCCAAGTCTTCAGCAGCCTGCATGAAGACGCTAAGTAAATTTCAATACAGTTCTCCTGACAGCAGAAATCTGTTTGTCATTTCAAGTTCCTGGTGGAAAATGGTCAATTTCTCAGATCTTATTAGTGCTGTGAAAAAGAGGAGGAGGATATTTCTTAGAGTGTCATGTAGATTGGGTATTTTTAGCCACCAGTAACGTTGGATAGTGTTCAAGAATGGCTGATGTTCTGTCTCAACCGTCATTTCAGTGTTGTGGTCAGCCTCCCTCTTGTGAAGAGTCTTTTCCTCCATGTCCAATTTACTTCATATTCCTTGTCCTCTCTAACACAGAATTTGAGTTGGGTGACATCCATGTCTTCATGTGTATAGAAAAGGCAAACTGAGTGACTAATTAATAAGCGTAATGCCACACGTAGAATAAATGCATTTCCTGTGATACAACAACATTGATCTCTCTCATACGTATACCACTGAAATGATTACACTCTGGAAAAAAATAACTTGATCTCTGCAATTTATTGCTTGCTCCACACACTGGGATGAAAATTTTGAAGAGAATTTCTCCTGACTGCTTTGGGAATTTAAAAACAGGAAAACATGATTGGGGCTGAATTGAATAGCTTGGATGCATAAGAATGCCCTTGCTAGTAAACTTACTGTTAATTACTAAGCAATATCTTCTGAATAGCATCATGACGGTTTTAGGGAATATCCTGCATAAATTGATTAGAGTATGTTTAACCAGAATGATAATTTAGTATAGTCTTCCCTTCTCACCTTCTCCCCTTCTCCCCTTTTTCTCTTTTCCCCTTCCCTTCATCCTTATTTCATCAAATGCTTCTTGTTTTCGTGCTCTGAAATATATTTTATTATGTTTACCAAATTTTTTTGTTGCTTGTGAAGGAAATTCTTGTCTTGCTGGAAATCAGAGCCATTGAGCTTAGTTGAGATGTTCTCAGCAGTACAAGGGTTTGGATATTTAACTGTTAACCCTTACCCTCTCTTTAATAAATAATTAGTACACGTCACGGTTTGCTTAACGAACTTGAGATTAATCTGCTTTTCAAAACCTCAGTACAGGATATCTGCATGATGAGCAAGAGAGGGAAGAAACACTTTACGTGAAAGGAAGGTAATGATCCGAATTTCCTCTAGGTGGCAGTGAGTCCTAATTTCTTCACATGTTCTGCAAAAAGTCTTTCTGACAGTCTGAATTTTGTTTAACTGTAAATCCAATTTGGATACATCTTGAAATCCTAAAAGCACTGTATTGCAGTAGGATATACATGGTTGCAAATCAGTTTAGTCCTGGACATACGGATAAATACGACACGCAGTCTGTGTACTGCGAATTGTCAGGCCCTGCTGCATGCTTTCAGGGACCAGAGGATGTGCAGCCTGCCCAGCTTGTTTGCAGTGGCTGTTGTCCACCCATACAAACAAGCTGAAGGCATGTGTTGCATATGTGTGGTAAGTCTGGGTATACAATTTGGTGAACTGCATGTTTGTGTGAATACTACTCAGATAAAACCTTCTGGTAGAGTACAAGAACCTGCATAGAAACACCTGGAGCCAGCAGGCTTCTTTGGGCCAGATCCATTCTCTCCTTTCAGATCATGAAGTGAAGTGGAGTTATTATTAGTTATTATCACGAATAACATCAGTGGCTCTGCATAGATCTCCCTTTCTCCAGAGACAAATATCTCCAATTTTCTTTACATTTTTGCGTATTTTGCATGCTAATTGTGGCTGCACACAAGAACAAATTTCAGCATGTTCACACAGCTGTTTGGGCTTGCTGGAATGGTGGTGGAGTAAAGCAAACAAAAGCAATAACAGTCATTATTTGAGATACAGATGCCACAGAGCAAGATATCAAAGAAAGAGGAACCAACACACTCCTCCCAGAAATAGGAAAGACAGGTGAGCTGAGGAATGCAGCCCTTTTGTTTGAACTCTGGTGTGCCAGGAGAAGGAAGCAAAAGGGGGGAACCCGCATAGACTCAGATTGCATCCACGCTCCAGGAAGCACAACTGAGACGGGGAGAGAGTTTTGATCAGTTTTGTCTCTTGAGCAGCCTGAGAGTTGAATGTAGTAGTAGAAATGGTTTGTGGATTGTTTCAAGCAATGTAAAAGGTGAAACGAGTAAACAATTTTAAACCGACTGAAAAGTATATGGTATGTTTGGTGGAGATTTCTGATAGAATACATTTTGGCATTAAAACTTAAGTCTGAATGAAACTCCTTTAGAAAACGTTGTGGTGAAAGACTTAGCAGCTTGATGGAAGTGAATGGGTAAGTCTCATAGATTGAGATAACACAACTGGGATTTTGCATTAACATCATACAGTTATAAATCATACAGTTATGTGTTTAAAAGTATGTACTGGGAATAAATGCATCGTGTATAATATTTCACTGTCTTCTGCTCTCAGTCCAGCACTGTCACACTACATCACAAATCTGAGTGTAGGTAGATTCTGACAGTCCTGCTCAAGAAGCAGTTCACCATTATTTAGTGAACTACCCTGATTTTTGCACTATGTAGTAATGGAGATATAGGAGATGGTGCAGAATTCTGTTACCAAAGATGATGAAGGAAACTGAAACCTTTACTGAACCTTTCTTTTATTCAAGCCACTGTTTCACTGAAGCTTTATTATGAAAAGAGTTTTTCTGTCTTTAAGGTGATTGCCATATTCAAGACATATCCTAATTTCATATTCACACTGATTTCAGAACGTTGTCTCTGGTGAGGTGGAAATTTCCTATAACTGAGCAAACATTATTAAAGATGTATTCTAAATTCTGTCTTCTCTAAATGTAAAATTTATAAACTAAGTTCTCTGAAATTAGCAATGGAAAAATATGTTGCTGTCTCCTTTACCCTTTTCCTCACGCGTACATGAAGAAAAATGAGAAGAATATGCAGATACTGGACTATCAATTTGATATGTGTACAGAGGCAATAGTTTCAGAAAAAAACTGAGGTCTGTGTTCCATTATAAATCTACTGTGATTTTCAAATATTCTGCATTTTGCTATCAAGGGCAGCATATTGGTACAGATATGAATCCTTAATCAATTTTATAAATTCAGCAAGAAGTCTCTATAAAGCCATTTTGATTAGTATTAGATGACTTTCCAGCATTGAGAGTAGGTTATATTTGTGCCTCAAACTAGAAAGTATAATTCTAGTTTCCTGCATGGAAGTTTTTCAGAAGAGGAACGAGAATGGCTTTGTGAACTTCCCAGGGAAGATCTCAACAAGCTGCTAGCAAATATTTCTGAGAAAGAGTCTTGCAATTGGCCTTCGTGGAGCTCTGCTACAGGCCAAAGCCATAGTTTCCTCATGGAAATCTGGTTTAGAAGTCTAATGTCACCTAACTAATTTACTCAAAATATTGTATGCTCATAAATTTGGACCTTCCTTATGCTTTCTTGTAAATACATAAATGATAACAGTTCTTTGTGGGTGTTATTATCTTGTTATATGCTTTCTCAAAGATGGGTGAACTGATGTAAAATGAAGAAAAATCACCCGTACATTTAGGCTGAGGCTTGCGAGGAGGATTTACATAAGAGCCCTCTAAGAAATCACTTTCTTCTCAAAGCAATTGTCAGCCAAAGTTGTAGAAATGCTTCTTGATTCTCCTTTAAGTTGTCTGTGCTCATCTCCACGGTTATTTTGATCTTCTCTTGTATCTTTCATACCATCAGCAGGTAGGTAGTAGTGAGAAATGAAGATACTGGAATGCTGCTTGAAGTGTTTTCTATAAAACGTATTGTCTTCAAAATATGCTGTTTCAAGGGTATTGGTTGATTATGATGACATGTATTTCTGAATTTTCAGGTTCTTTTAATACTTTTAATCAGACAAAAAAGAGGGTGGGAAGAAGAGAAATATTAAGTAAAACCAGAACACCAAAACCTGAATTCTTGTTTAGACTGTGGATTCTGGGATACACTGCAGCAATATTTGAATAGTTTTGTCCCAGACTACCATCAAAATTCTCTCTAATTCATCCACTTCCTTTTTTTTTTGTTTTTGTTTGTTTCCTCTTTTTTTTTCTCTTCTCTTCTTTTTTCTTTTTTCTTTTTTTCTTTTTTCTTTTTTTCCTTTTCCATTGCTCTGTGTTTTTCTTGCCTCATCCCTTCATTGTTGCTCCTTACTGATAAGCAAGGCTTAGCTAGGTACATGAGCAAAATCAATTACTGCTTGTTGCCTCTTTTTTTGATTTGGTACTTCCCAGACTACCAAATGTGAATGGTTATTAAAAAAAAAAGAAACAAAAAACAAAAAACAAAACAGGAGATAATTCTGAATTAGAAAAACTTTAAATCCCTTTGGGTTTTGGTGATGGTCAATGTGGTATTTACATCCAATTTTTTTATTTCCCATCTAGTTGTAAGGAGCTGCATTCAGCATTAATTTAAGGCAAATTCCATTCTTCCTAATTAATTGCAATGCAGCAGAGCTTATGCAGCCAGTTGAAATCATAAGATTTTGACACTTATTTAATCTTAATCATGACTTTAGGTCTTGCCTCTAGTCATGCATGGTCTAGAATGAAATTTATAGCGAGTGTATCCAACTTTTCTACTATTTATTATAAACTACCCATTTTATCCTCTATCATCTTAATCTGAGGAGGCAGTAGATATTTCGTAACATAATAAAAAACAAACGCTGATAATATTCATTCAACTGTATAAGGTCTGTTTTATGTGAGCTTGCAGGTTGCCAGACATTATAGCCCACCCAGACAACCAACAGATTTACATTTGATTATTGCCTTGCTGTACATATCCCACTTTGCATTACAGCTGAGACACAAATAGGTCCCTTTTGGTTTTGTGGAAGAGAACAGCTTTACCACATAAACTAAATCTGTCTTCTTACTAGCAGGTAACAAAGGAGTGGCTCTGCAAAGATTGTGTCAAGTGAACGTTGAGTTTTGATTTCACTGTTTGAATTTCTCAGTAATCTTCATTCAGCAGTGTCTGTGCATGTTAACTTCCTAGCTACCACCCTGGGCATTCAGCTATGCTACATCTTTGCTACAGGCAAAATGAAGCTTTAGTGCAAAATGAGTGCATCTCTTCAGTATGTCCTTCTGTTATGATAAATAGTTTGGTTTGGCAGTTGTGGTATCCAAAAACAGTGCAACTGAAGGCATCTGGTTATTTGTAAAGAAATTTTGCAATGAATAAATTACCAGAAGTAATGTTACTATGGAAAGGAAAATGCAGCTTTTCTATTCTCCTTCAACATTTACATTCTGCTTAATGTTGAAACTGCCATACTAAAATCAGGATGTGAGTCTGTGTGAGACTTTGGGGTAAGATGTAAATCAGGTTAATTAACATTTTCTATATTTACAAAGAATCCAATTGCCAGTGTGAATATACGAAAGCCAAATGCTCTGGAATCTGTCTCTTGTAAATTATTATTGAAAAGGTTTAATGTTTTATACCAGTGATATTTTTTATTATTATTATTTTTATTTTTTATTTTTTGCTAGTTGATCTTTGGTAACTGGACATAAAAGATTTTGGCCTATAACCTTGTGGTGAAGTGGTTTAGATGTATGTCAAGCTTGATTTAAATCATGTCATATCACATGTTTAATTGAAATACACCTAAAGTTTGTGTGTTCATACCTTTTAGGTACATCTAGTACCACAGAAGCTAAGAAACAGGATAAGCTAGCACTTATTTAGTGCAGTGCTGACAAGCTGGACTGAGCATTTAAAAGCTAGTTTAGACATTGTTATATTGAAATAAGATGCCAAAACTTGCTGCAAAGGAAGTAAAGACTTTCTTTCTCTCTTTCTCCTCCTCCTCTTCATAGGCAGCTGCTGCTTTGGTACCCCTGACTCAGTCTTGGCTATTGTTTTGTTCTTGTTTTGCACTGTTTATGGTTCCTTTCCGTCTTTCTCACATCTTGCCTAGTGCATGAGATATGAGAAAGCACAATATTGTGTTTCATAATCATCTGGTAGATGTTTGTCACTGCTGCTGGGATTTCCAGAGCATCTACAAGTGTTGTGTGTCTAACTTTCATTGTACCCATGCTGCCACGCAGACTCCTTTAAAGCCTCCTCCTTGGGTTGATATTTCTCTATCCGTTGTAGTCATCCCACCCTGAATAGCAGTTTCTTGCTGCCAAAGGGTGCAGCACATATCAGACTTCCCCACTGGTATAAATGCTCCCATTCCATCACTTTGCTTCCTGCCTTTGTTCTGCAGTTCCTTAACATTCTGTTGTCATTCTTTGTGCAGTCATGCTCCAGAGCAATTCAATTGAAACAACAACAGGCCACCCACCACATTAAATAGTCTTTCCACGTAGAGGCAAATGCAAGGCTTGGGCCTAGAGGGAGCAGGTGTATTCTTAAAATTGCTTTGGTTTTGAAGAAATTACAATGTAGGACCATAGCCGAAGACATTTCTGAGCATGAAAAGATTGCCTGTGATTGCTGTAGAGAAAATTGTTAGGAATAAGTTAAATACTCTCTCTGCCCCCAGTATGTAGAAGTAGCATATTATCTCAGGAGAAACTTGAGGCTTTTTTTATTTGAATTATGCCAGAAAACCCTAGTCTGACAGGCTTTTTATTAATATTTCTTTTTTTAAAAAAGTAAAATCAGATTACCTAGAGATTTTTCTGCTTGCTAGAGCTAGCTAGAATGATGATAGCACAAACTCGGACCAAGAAACATTGTGATGATGACATGATATATGTCTGAAATGATCTAGTGTTTTCACAAATCACAGGATAAAGGGATAGCTTATCTTCAGATTTTAGCAGTTGCTACTGCAGCATGAATTATGCTGTATAATCTTTACTTCCATTCTGAAAATTGTCTGCAGTAGCATATATTCAATTTAAGGGAAAAGCGCATCAAGTAAATTAGGTTAAAAGAACTCCCAACTGTCTGTATTTTGTGATGCTGATTCAATAGAAAGCAGCCCAAAAAGAATATAGTAATGACAGGACAGAAATATTATATATAAATAAATATGATGCGTAAACTTACTTCCAAATTTGTCTTACCAACTGCCTTAGGATTGATGTCCCAGTGACTGTAAATACAGAATATCTGGCAAAGGCCTGGCAAACAAGAAGTTGATCAGAAAGCAGGTGATGGGAAATCACGTAAAGTTCAACGCATCTTTTTTGAATAACATGTTTTTTTTATTCTCCTGCTTGGTGCAGATGAGATTGATTGCAGTGATGAACACCGTAGGTCTGCCTGCAGGCAGAGGAGCGGGAGCTGAAGGAAGGCCACATCTGGGACTTCTCTGAGGAGCCTGGGGAAAGATCAGGAGAAAGGAAGGAGCAGATGGTGCGTAAGGTAAGCCACAGGATCTGTGATTACCCTGACTAACGCATTCAGAAATTGAAGATGTCTCTGTACAAGGAAAGGTTTCATTTTTTATCCTAGTAAAATATGTGTAGAAGTTAGAGGTTACGGTTACTTAACACGATCCAGACAAAAAGTCTTACATTAACTTTCTTTCTCTTTTCTTTATATTTGGAATTGCAGGGTGGTGAGATTTTGCGGTATAAAACCATGAAGAACTCAATTAAAAATTAAATGAGACTGGAAAATTACAATAAGCTGTTGTTTTCTGATTTAATGACAATAATGAATCAGTGAGGCAGTTTTGACAATAGTCTAGTAAACAGAAGTAATTATTGTATTATTATTCACTCTCATGTTTTGAAGATACTCATTAACTGTAGTTTACATTTTCTATTTAAATTAATGCTTAGGTAGATTTAACCAAATGTATGTTCTGCTTAGAGCTTTTAAATTAAACAAAGAATAAATTTTTGCCTTTAAATTACAGTAAACCAAGATGAATATAAAGATCAATAATTTAATTTTCAGATGTGTTAAAAATGTCTGTGAAATATATGTTCTGGCATCTCCTGCAGTCTGATTTGTATATTTAGGCAATTCCAGAGAAGAAAAGATGACAATGATACTAATTGCCCTATCCGATGACAAGTTGTTTTGCAGATGGTGGCTGCTTTGGAGGTTGTGAAAATAAAATCAAGATCATTTTATATTTGGAGAAAACAGGCTCTTAGGTTTGCAATCAAAACCATTGGCAGAAATTGGTCTGTTTATTTTGTTTAGAAGCAGAGGTGATCTGCAGCAGATTTTACCTTGGAAACAAAAGAAGAGAGTTGTCCCACAGGGGAGAGGCATCAGAAGTCATTGAAGATCAGCACCGTGGGTGCAGGCAGAACTCCCTGATGCATTGATTTTGGCAGCTGGCCACCAGGTCCCTGAGAGCAGCTTTCCAGAGGTTGGATCTCTTGCACAAAGATAGCAGAGTGAAAATTTTCCTTGAATGGAAAATATGATTTATAAATCAGAGGAGAGAAAAAAAAAAAAAAAAAAAAAAAAAAAAAGGCAGGAGCAGATGTAGCAACTGAAAGTATTTTCTTTTAAACTGTGTTCAGGGGCCAGGGTGGGGGAGATGACATCAAATTCTTAATATTTCAAGTTGGCAGCACCCTGTTAAATTGCTTTGTGAGAGCTGTGCTCTGTCTGGTGAATGCATACTCTGCAGTATGTGGTTCCATGCATATAAAATGGTTTATTGAACAAAATAAGCAATTCTTTGCAGTCTTTGACAGACAATTCTACATTTCTCTGCAGTCTCATAAATGACAGCAATGGCCAGTCAAAGTCAAGCCTACCTCTGTGTTTGCAACAACTTATCTCTGTTTTGTGTAGTTTAATCCTAAATACTTCCTCAGTAGTGAACATCTTTCATTTGTTTTGTCATTTGGAATGTTTTGAAATTCTCAGTCTTAATAATGTGATATTTTTCTGCCCCCTCACACCAAAATGATGATTTATTTTCCATTGTGGAGGCATAAATCATATTTTTAAGTGATACTTAACTGTGAAGTTTAGGCTTTCATAGATGTTCAATTTATCTTTCTAATACCTGAAGTTGTTGCTGCTTTCTAGTTGGAATATATCTAATTTTTCAACCCAATAGTTTCAGTTTGCATAGGGAGGAATCGGGCAGTATGTACTATTTAGTGGTTGTACTATTTAGTTTTCAAGAAACAAAATTTGTGGAATTTACTTTGACCATCCACTTTTCTTCTTTTCTACATGTATAAGTGGCAACTGGGACCACACCTAACTTTTTGGAAGCTTTGTTCTCATTTGAGAAATTATTTTGTATCTGCTACAGTGAATTGTTTTAGTTTATCCTTGCTACTGATTTTGTCTTTGATTCACCTGCGCCAAAATGCAAGCAGAGTTCTAAAATTTAAACTAGTCTCATTTTGCATACACAGTCCTTAACAGGATAAGAATTCTGCACTTGGAGACTCACCCAGCATCCCTCATTAGGAATAAGTATACTGAAAATGAAATGTACAGTATCTATGCCTCACTGATAACTAAGCAGTTCTGTGCTCATTATTTTTGAAAGCTGAACAGAGAAGGTATTTTGTTAAAGATAAAAGGTTGATCAAGACTAAGCTAGTCTTTTTAAAGTATTGCATCTAAACAATATATATGTGGTCTGTTGGTAGGTACTTGGATATTTTTGTGTTAATAAAGAAAATTCAAATGTTAAAAATAGGTGCACGAGGCTTACTCTGTGAAAGCTGTTGCATGGTTTCTGTTGGGGCCGACCACCTTCAGCATTTCTGAAAGGAGAAAACCCTTTGAAAGTGTTATTTTATGACTGGTAAATTTCAGAACTCTGCAAAAGGGAAAAGAGAGCATATTCCAAATCTACACAAGATAGCTGAAATTCAGGCAAATTCCCTGCTTTGGAAATGACCTTTTCCCAGAAGCCTCTGGAAAAAAAATACTGAGTTATAGAGAAACTCAGTGTCTGTTCTGACAGAGGAACTGCAGACAAAGCAGTGTGTTTTCTTTGTGCTAGCTATGTAATGATATCCTGAGTTAGCAAGATGCCAGCAGGAGACTGGGTCATTGCTCTCTCTCTTTCTCTTTTTTTAAATGGTGTTAGGAAGAAAAGGCTTAATACTACGAATATTACACAAGTGAGAGAGATGCATTAATTTCAGAGCACTGTTTCTTTACTGGTGAGACCTTAGATTTTTATCGTTTCTATTTGACATCATTTGCATCCTTGTGGCTTAAAATCCAAGTCTAGTTCCCTAATAAAACTATTAATTTATAAATATCTTGAAGTTCTACCGCATGGACAATATTGATTTTGTATTGGCTTTGAGTTGCTAAAATAGGCAGGTTTTTTTATTATTATTTAGTAAATTATATTTAATTATTGCTTGAATCTTATTGCTGTGTTTTAAGCATTTGAAGACTCCTGTGAAGATTTAATCAGACTTGCCTAAGGCAACACAGAATAGTTTTTATAGTTTTTGCTCAAAGAATTCAGCATGAGGAGTAAGTCAGTTTAATTTATTCCTGTAAATAACAGACCAGTTAACTGTTTGAGCAATTAATAACTCTAGGATTTAATGGCCAGATTATTTAGACCTATTTGGGTCACCTTGCTACATAGGCCAGGTATGTAATGGTCTGTCACATCATGGTATCACAGAATTTGACACTTGTCTTCAGTTAACTGTATCTGGGGGAAGTGACAACTTCCAGGGATATCTCAGATGTCCTCAGTGTATTCAAAATTTTTTGCAGAACTGACATATTTGACACAAGACCAATAACAGAACCGTGTTCTTCTTGAACGACAACTGGAGGCCAGCCTAGAAGTCCCAAACAATCTGAAATGGCACTAAATGCCATGTACAGTCCAAGTGTGTCAACCCTACCAGAAAGAGTTGTACAACAAACAGGTTGGTGTTCGTATTGAATCCTTCAGTGGAGTAGTTAGGGTGCATAATTTTTATTCTACTTTGCTTCCCACGTGTCTGTCCTCTCCTGAAATTCAGAGACAGTAGCTGATGCAGTGTGAGGTACTCTGTTTTATGACAGAATAATGAATATGCCCTGTCCAAACAATTCTTTCTCCCTACATTGAGCAGAGAGAGAAAGCGAAGGAAAGCTCATTGCTATATCTCCCTAATCTAATGGTTATTTCTGATAGTAACCTACTATTTTAATACATTTTCTGTAGAAGAACATAGAATTTAACTGAAAGAAAGCTGCAATTAAAGTACTTGGAAAGGAAATACTTTTACTCTTCATTAAAAGAATTTCCTTGGCACTCAGAATACAGAATTTGGTTTACGTATTGGCAAGCAGAACTTGAAAACCAATGGCAGGCCTGGGTAAGGGTTTCTCACCTGAGAGTTCTGCATCAACTGCTGCTTATCAGAGCATTCCTGACGCCAGTGTAGTTTGGTGGCGCCAGTATACAGCTGGAGAATTGTTGATTAATGTAAACCTTACTGATTCATCAGTATTTGAAACAGCACCTCTGAGACTCAGAAACGTGTGTGAACTCTGATGTTCCTGTGCCCACAGATCTCAGATGAATATCTCAATGGAAATTGTTGGGTGTTTATATCCTCAGTATCACTAAGCAGTAAGTAGAGATTGTTGCAGAAGTAAAAACGTGTTATTTCAGTGATAATGAAAGTGGGGAAGGAGGGTGTGGGTTTCTAATAACTTCTCTGTGGTAATAGTGAATACATTACTTTTGTCACTTTTTTTTTTTTTTTTTTTTTTTTTTTTTAAAAAAAATATTTTTTATCCCTTGTCCAATAATTTTCTGAATTAAATTACTCTTTTTTGGACTTTACAGGCAATTTGAATGGGAAAAAAAGTCTCTACTGTGAATCATCTTGTTTTCACTTGATTTTTTTTTTAAAGTGAAGGGTATAACTGCAATTAATGCAAAATAAGGAAAATGCTAACACATCATGTGTCTAATAATTTGCATATCAGATATGTCTGAACTTTGCTGGGTTGTCTGTTTTCTGCTGTTCAAGAGCTGCACAAAACAAACATAATAACCCCTCAGTTAAGCTTCTTTTTAGCCTCATCAGGGAAACGTGAAGATGTTGGAATGCATAAAGGACTTCCTTTGTCTTCTCTTTGTCTTGTTCCATGTGCACTTGTGCACACTCTGTTACCTGTTGCTTCTCACCATCTCTGGAGACTACATCTGATAGAGAGAGTAGCTCAAGCAAAGAAGTATTTATGTTTAATGATTTCTTCTGCTGCTGTTCTTCCAAACTCAAGGCTTTGGTCTCACTAGGCAGTGGGAATACAGTTATCTCCCTAGCAGAAACTCACAAAGCGTTGGCCTGTTTTCAACGTGGACATTACTTCATATTCGTCTCGATTGGAAGAAACAGAACAGAAGGCATCCTACCCCACAGTAATGAGGAACAGACAAATACAGACAGTAAATAACTTCGGTAAGTATTCCCTGAGTCTTCAGTTCCAAAGAAAGAAGGATATTTAAAAAAAAAGAAAAAAAAAGCACTAGTAGAAAATCAGAGTAAACTACAGCGTAAGCAGTTGAAATTATTCTAGTGATTCTTAACAGGAAGGATCTTAAGTATGAAAGAAATTGTGCTGAACTGAAAACATTAATCAGTATCAGAAACAAATCCCTGGTGTTTGCTAGTTTCTACAGTTCCATCAATAATCTTTTACCTGAGAAGAGAACTGCCTGAATTCTAACTTCTGAAAACCTGTGTTTTCTGTAAGTTTAATTCAGGTTTAGCTTTTCTGCACCAAATTAAAGCACTAGTAGCTTGTAACCACTGACTGTTAAGATGATCATAAGAATCTTGGTGATATTTAAAACACTTTTTCTTTTTTTATGTTGTCAAAAGCCTGCGTATTTAACTGCCAGTCTCTGCTCTGGGGTTCATTTTTCTACATACTAGAGAGAACTTAAATTTTTGCATATAGGTTTTCGAGAATAAAAACAATATTATTTGAGAAATGTCTTAAATTTCCAAATTAGATCTAATTAACAAATAATGCCCATTTTTTATTAGGACGTAGTAAATATTGTGAAAGTAGATTAAAAATGCCTCAATGCACCGCAAGGATATGGAATTGCTGTTACAAGTAATAAGCAGCTTATTCTTTACAATGGAGCCAGAAACAAAGCTCCAGAACTCATTAAATCCTACAGTTGAATAAAAAGTGCACTCTTAGTGTAGTGAAGGAGTGTTGTGTGATTACTGTTGTAGTCACTATGGATTTGTGTAGTTGTATTCCAGGAGAAGGTAGGAGCCACAGGTGGGCTCTCAGTCTCTTTGTGCTAGGCATAATATGAGCATCTAAGAGGGACGGTTCCTGGAAGAGCTGTTGAGGTGTGCTGAGCTTTACATTTGTACCACCAGCTCCTGAAAATAATAATTTAAAAATGTAAAAATAATAATAATAATTAAAATATCACCTCAAATTTTAGCTTAATGGAACCTGGTATAGCTGGTGTGTGATATGTGTATGTATATATATGTGCTGAGATGTTTGAAATGACAGAGACAAATTCCTGCCTGAAACAGCCAGTCATTAAATTAGCCTGTGAATATAACGCAGGCAGAATATCAGATCTAACAGAGGTTGATACTCTTTCTTTTTCTACCTGAGCTTTAGAAGATCTCTGCTCAACAGAGTAGACCTGGTGCCCCACCTGCATGACTTCTGACATTTCAGAATTGCCTGTTCCTGAGCCCACAAGAAGTGGTACTTAAAATGGGACCGTCAGTGCTGGACCGGATGCTTTCAGGAACAGTTTCCCAGTTGACCTTCCCAACTAGCTCCCTGAGCAGTGCTCTGTCCATATACAGGTTTCAAGGTTTGGTAAGAGTTTTCCTTTTCTCACTGAATATTTCTGCTTTCGTACCACCATAGCCTTTGATTCATCCACTGAGATCTAAACGCTGAACCTAACTACCTAAGTTACCAAAGTTTTCTACTAAAATCAGCAGAGGGTGATAGACCTTCTAGAATACAACTCACTGAACTGAAGATGTGGACTGTCTTCTGGAATGTTTTTAATCCATTTTTAATCCATTTTTAACAGGCAGCCCAGACTAAGTTCATTCCTAATTTAAAATGATTTGAATCCTGGATGTTGTGTCAGTGCTCTGCAATAAAAAGAGGCTAATACGAAGCAAATACTTGAAAAGTTGTGGATATCTGGAGGCATGTGTGTACGTAGGACTGGCAGAGCTATTTTCTTCAAATTTAAATCAAGTGCTGGAAATGCATGGTTTCTAGCTGTAAATAATTTTGTAAAGATTAATGGTTATATAATATTCAAAGACACAAAACACTGAATACATGATATTTTCTATTATGGTTTTTGTTTGGTCGGTTTTTGTTTATTTTTTGTTACTTCTGTTTTGTGGGGGGAAAAAAAAAGGAATTTCCTAAACTGTGAGGCAGATGAAACAAATACAAAAGGTGTGTCCAGAACAGTGATTGTGCTTTGTGATTAAGGAAGTGACAAGTGGTTCAGTGCTCTTAAATGTACAGGAGTCACGCTTCTGTTCATCTCATTTTGAAGTGAAATGCTCTGGAAATTGAGTATATGAGCAGTGCCAAGTAGTCAGGTAGAGCATGCAAGAATAAAGTAAAGTTGCTTGAAATTAATTATTTGGGAGGTGTTTTGCAAACCAGAACTGTAAAGTAAAATTTTCAGCTGATAAGTTTAAATGAGGATACTATGCATTAAAGTACCTGACTTCTTGATAGATTGCTAGTGTGTTATTTCAGAGAGAACTGAGTGACTTGACTCCCTTTCCGATTTCAGGCACCACATACCAAAACACAAAACTAATCGACCAAACAAAAACCCTTTACACCCTGTCCTTATTACTCAGGCAACAAATACAATTTTTAAAAGTACCACGGCTTTACAGTCACTGCAATTTATTGTTCTCCAAATGCCTACATAACTTCTAAAGTTCAATGTGTATTAAATGCATTTACATTCCACGTAGTACATGCTTTATTTATTTAGGAGTTCCACTTGAAAGACACTCAAATATCTGAGCAGTGTTAGATTTGTGGTACTCTCCCATGGGACTTGCTATTGACACTGAAGAATAGAGTGTAAGTAAACAGAGAGTAAGAAAAATCTCCAATTTTAAGCAGGTAGCCAAATGGGAGTTCTCATCCTTGCAATTTAAAATTGGAGCACTTGTATTTTACCTTTTCACACCATATATATATTGTTATATATACGTTGCTGCAGCAGATCTACAATATTTGGACCTTGTGCTGTGTAGGGCATTACAAGTCGAGGTACGAGACTGTTTGGCAGTACAAGTTGTCAGCAGTGCTTAACTTCATGAAATGCAATTGCAGTGATGCCACGTGGCAGGGGGTCATACTGGTATACTGTGGTTTGTTTAATTCTGTCTTCAGAAACTTATGGTCCATTTGCTATAAATAGTGCACTTCACGGTAGATTTTGCAACATAGAGCAGCTATCTTCAGCAGAAATAACTTTATTCTGAGTCAAAGTCAAATTTCAATGTCAGTGTCAAAATGTCGAATTTCAGGCTACGGGAGAAACTATGAGTTCAATCAATAACCTCTCTCTCCCTCCGTTTCCATACAGACGTTGATTCATTGTGTATTCAGATTCTTTCAATCTCCTAATTAAGAAGCAATGAATTGAAAACTGGCATTGGCTTTTCAGAATAGTGTGAGGGCTAGATTCCCTTGGGTTTCTGTCCCTCTTGCAACTTCAGCCCTCAAGAAATTTGTTTTGACTTCTGAAGTAGGGGTGTCATATCATTTTGTGGTGGTGAGTGTTTCTTCCTACTTGCAGAAATGTGGAAATCACTGCAGGGACCAAGATTGTTGAAGCGTTCAGCAAGAAAAGCTATATCCTGTTCATAAATCTCTAAGTCAAGTCTGAAATAAAAGTCATGCAGCAAACCAGAAAATGAATTTCATTTTAAATCAAAACAGCGATCAGCAGATACACCCTGGGATTTAGAAATGATTAAGTGTAAGATTCAGTTAAGAAGTTTCACCTCTCAAGAAAATATAAAGCAAACATTCTTATTCGTGACCTATAGATCTTTACTGTGTTCTGCGTAATAAAATGAGTGATTGAATCATGCAGAACATCTTGGTGCATTTTCAGTGAGACACGAGTCAATGATAGATCTTGTGGTTTGGGCTTTTCTTTTCTGATTACATAGCGTTTAGCTTCAGCCCTTCTCCCCCTGAACTGTATGTCCTACTGCTAGTTGTCAGAATGTGTTAAAGGCAATGCTTCATCTAATCTTTGCTAATGTTAACTGGGATGAATTTAGATTGCAATCCTATGGATCCAAGCGTGCTTGCTGTATTTATTTATTGTGATGTAAGGTCAGATCCAGAAGAGAAATCTAGATTGAGAAGGAAACATATTGAATAAACTATGTAAATCCAATGTCTTAAGCGGATAAAATTAGAAAATTAAATTGATGCTGTGTCTAATTGATTCACCGTGTGCTTGCAGTTTTCAGTTTTGAATCTTAGAATTATTTTCAGTCTGCCTAATTCTACCTTCTAGGGGTCTCCTCCCTGCCCCAATTATTAACTAGATTTCTACTGCATTCTTAAATCTCTGTGTTGGCTTTTAGGGTTTGGATCATGTTTTTCTCTGTTGTAACTGAGTCCTTTTATATCTTGCTTTTCCAAATGCAACAGCTTTTACATACACACAGGCACATCTTGATTTATGGTACAGAGAACTTTGCCTCATTTGGCTCCTGTTTACTTAATTTGTCTAAATAAGGAAAGAACTGATATTTGAGTTTAGCAAAGTTGAGTTTAGTGTGGTGTGCAGGGAATATATTCTACCTGTGCTGCTGATCACCGTTACAGACACTTTCAAATGACCTTTTAAAGCCTGTGCATAAATTATGCATTAGCATGAGTTCTGGTGAACAGTTTGACTGATTCTGTGAAAATACAGGGTGGAGAGTGGCTTTTCCCATTTCAAGGAGAACGATGCTCATATTTTTGATGTGAGAAACTTTGCGTTGGTTCCACAAAGTAATCCAGTAGGTTGTCGCACTCCCCGCTCCTCTACCAAATGTAGAAATAAAGGTCTCAGGCATTAATCCCAGAGTTCAGCTGTCACTGGGGCTCTTGTGTGATAGCCCCTTCTTAACAGGAGAGAGAGAGTTTCAAGGTTGGATTTCTGGACACGCACACAGAGGATGCATTGCATGTTCACAGTGCCTGGATTCTCACAGAGCAGTTTTTCCTATGGAGAGAGTAAAGAGGGCAAAAACTAAAAGGCAGTTTTAGGAAGGGTGTCAAGGTTAGGCATTTTGACCTGTGGGAGTAGGAAACAAGAGTCCTTCCTGTGTGTAGGAGTCTTATGTTTTTTTTTTTTTGAAATTTCCTTGTGCTCAATCCTGCCTTTACTTTTCCTCTTCTGATGAATTCCTGGGAGTGGAAAGTACATTTTATCAGTTTCTGAATCACTTTGTGCCTCGCTGAAGAGAAGAGGACAGGTTTTACCCCCCATTTCATGTAGATTCTTGCCAGGCAAAATTCTGCTCGCTTTGACATTTTCCTGTGAACCAGAGCAAGAGATGCTACATTTGATTTGATATTATTTCCATTTAGCTTTGTCTGATTTGAGACAGAATCACTGGAACAGCAATTTCTAGCTCTGAAGTAAGTCTCTGAAAGCCAAAGTTCTTCCTGAGAAGCTGGTGCACAGGCTGGCAGATTTGTCAAAACTGACTTTAATCCATCACTGGTCTTCCTACAATTCACTTAGGTGTTATTTACCATTCACCAGCCTATTAAAAATGCATCTCCTGTGAACAATTATACTGCAGTCTCAAACTCAGAAAGTAACGATTTCAGTATTCCAGAGCCTCAGCCTGACATCAAGGTGATGTACTGTATTAATCACACAATGGCCAGGGTCATTTCTAACAAGAGAAATCGCTGCTAGAATTTGTGATTAAGTATTTCGACATATTATGCTGAAATAATTTTGCCTAAAATATCAATGCTTGTTTTGGTTTTCAAAACAAAGGTAATATAAAAATAGTATTGTATAAGGGGAAAAAAGGCACATACTTCAGTTTGAGCAGAAAAGTAATAGTACTAAAATATGCTGCTGCATCTAATCTGTTGTTAACAGACATGCATCTGGAAATGAAGATGTGCTAGGACTAAGCTTCTTTAATAGAACAGGGATCATAGAGCTGAGGGGATTGAAAAAATATGCTTAACTTTGCTTCATGATGAATTAAGCATTTATTATTAATTAATGCTTGGGAAGACAATGGTATAATAATGGCTTGCGAAGATCAAAGGGTATAAATTTTCCATTTTTCAATTCATGAAGCTTTTATACAATGAAATTTGTCTGGAGAGCCGGTGTCATGAAGTTTGGCATTAAGGTTGAGTAGGGAATTCAAAAATAAATTCTAGGGATAATATTTCAAGATCAGCTATTGTTTGGATTAAAATGAAATATGGCTATTGTGATAACATTTGTTTGCGATGCCCTTCATCAAATCATCACATTATTACTTTTGCTGCAGGCTATTTTTTCTTTCATCTACACCCAGGCTTCTCAAGGACAACTCTGCTGAAATTAGATTGAGCAAGCTGGTCTGAAATCAATTTTGACCCTGAGCTTCGAGTGTCAGGTTGGACTAAAGGACTTCCTTAAATCCATTCCAACTTGAATTATTCTTTGATCTTGTGCCATACTGATGGGAGACCAGACTAAGGCCTGAATAACTCGGGATGTATTTGAAATTTCAGGTACATTGGAAATGAGACAGCTGCCATCGCACACGAGTACAGTTGTTTTTGCTAAAAAAGGAAAAAGACCACACAGCAGCAGAAGAGGAGAAACAGACTGGAGTGTGATAAGGGAGAAATATGTTGGTGAGATGCTTTGATCTACTGAATTATGTTTGAATTACATTGTCCTGTAGGTGTATTATTAAGGTTTAGGGACTTTATTTTGGGAAGGATTAGGTACTAGCTTGTGTTCTGTAATGGCTAACTAGCTGGAAAACAGGCAGCACAGCAGTGAGCCATGAGGGACTTCTGTGTGCTGCACAAAGATGCTGTACACTATAGCCTATGTGGAGTGGGCAAAATGGGTTAGATTGCTTTCTGTATGAGGCAGGAAAATTTCAGCTTTATTTCCACCTCTAATCCTTTACTTCCCCCTCACCACTCTCCCCTTCTTTCCTTTTGGTATTGAAGCATTGTTTTTTTTCGAAGGTAACTCCAATATTTTCTTTGCTCACCCTGACTGACTCAGTTGTCAGTGGTAGTCATCAGCACCTGTATTTTGTGCACTGACCTTTTCTACCCACTCAGGACTAACTTTTTTTTCACCTCAGCTGAAACAGGCACTTTCTTCATCAGTAGTGAACACGTCAGTTTAAAGCTAAGTGGGAGAACTCAGTGCTAGCATACTAGTTAAGGCAGGCAGCCTTAATTTATATGCCAACAAGTTGAATGGATTTACAGCACTCTTTTTATTCAGAACAAAAATGAATGGTTGCCGTGGTTACCATGAAATCACAAGATATTATACAAAACTGGGAGAGAAAAAGCATTATCATTAAAAGACACATTTGCCAGTGAATAAGGCCAGTCCTTTTCTTTCAATAATGTTTCAACCAGTAGACCAGTCATGAGATACCTGGTGCTTTTATTCACAATGATATCTGTTAGAGTACTGAACCCTTCACGGAGTGACTGTAAATCTAGTGCATTTCCAAATCTGTCTCAGATGTATCCCTGGAATGTTTCTAGGAGCCATACTGAGAAAGACTGGTGGTGGCTACTTCTCATGTAAGAAAAGACTTTCTTTGTGTGGAGGAAATATACTTGTTTTCCCTTGCTTATTTTAAAATGTGAAAAAAAAAATATTTTCACACTTGCAGCAGATAATTTTTGCTTCTTAATCTGTCCTGATACTCTAGCAAAATGTCTCAACTGTAATGACAGTGGCAGTGCTGCTGAAATCAGCGAACTCCTAATGTATCAAAACTTTTGCAACCTAGTTAAAAAAGACACAATTGTGCTTTCTCCAATTTGTTTTGACAGGAGTCAAATATCCATACATTTCAGATTTTCCATGGCAGTATGAATTCTTTCCAGAGAATAAATGACCTGGATTTAGTTAAGACTCATTGGAGAGCTTTCCTGCAGTATTTTTAAGACTGTGGAGAGCAACTGAGGAAAGGTAAGATGTTGACGAATTTGCTCAGAAGATGAAGCGTAGAGGAAATTTTCTACACTGCAGAGGAGAGGGAAGGGAGTATATAAACAGGAAGGGGAACAGCTGTTTAAGTGGGTTGATAGCGATAGGACAAGGGGAATGGTTTTAAACTGAGACAGGGGAGGTTTAGGTTGGACATTAGGAGGAAGTTTTTCACCCAGAGTAGGGCATTCAAGGCCAGGCTGGATGTGGCTCTGGGCAGCCTGGGCTGCTGGTTGGTTGGTGACCCTGCACATAGCAGGGGATTGGAACTGGGAGATCTGTGCTACATTTCAACCCAGGCCATTCTATGATTCTGTGAAGCATGCTGTCCATCAGCATGTATAGATAGCTTTGAAGAAGATTATGCTAGATAAAGACAATTTAATGTTGTTTAGCCACTTCATTTCCTGGAAGCTACCTTTGCAGCAAGTTCTCTGTTAGGAAATAATGGAACCAAATTTATTTATATGTCCCTTTTTAAGAAAGATCTGTAAATGCTTGTTGATTTTTTCCCGCTTTGAATTGTCTATCCTTTTTGTGATCAGTCCTTCCCCTTCAACTTAGTTGTATAGCCATACTTGACATGGTTGTCGAAGGTCACTATCTTTTCGAGTGACTTCATTATGAAATACAGGTTATGATTTGCAGAACAGAAGTACTGAACTGTATTAGTTGTTATGATAGGGTGTAGAAATATATGTTTTTGAGGTCAACATTACACAGAACAGTCACTGGTTACCTTGAAAACTAATTAAGTCTAATTATGATGTTGGATATTTATTTTACCTGAATCACTAGCGAAAGAGTCCAACAATCACTGAATAAGCTGGACACTTAATAAAATTCTGTAAGATGGGTGATAATGAATGGATTACGTTACCTCCTTAAAAAAAAAATCTATGTGTCAGTTTGACTTAACTGTTAGCACAAGTTCACATTAAACATTGAAAACCTTTTAAACTCTCCACAAATAAATTACCAGCCAGACTTTTTTTTTTTTAATGGACATAGTATTGAACTTGCTTCATTTCTTAAAAAGGTGACAAGGATCTTTGTGATAGCCTGCTCCATGGTGTTCAGCAGAGCTCTGGTGACAGAGGTCTTGTCTGTCTAAGGTTTCTTGGAGTCCTTGCAAGGTGCCAGCAAGCATATCAATAGGATGAACCAGTCTGCTAAAATAAAATAGGAGAACCTTATAAAATAATAAGGCAACCCTTCTCCTTAAGGGCTTTTAATGCATCTGTGGAGCAAGAGGAAGGATCTTAGCAAGGATTAATAGTTGGCTGAAAGATGCATAAATGAATGTATTGGTTAGAGATGAACACTTTTGAAAGTCATGAAGTTTGTGGACAATTCCATGCAATTGAAAGTAGCAAGAGGAGCAGACAGCATAGGCTCATAACAGGATTTCTCAAGACCAAGGTAAAAATAAAATGATAGCCAAAGGATGAATGTTAAGTGAGCTACTGGGAAAAACAGCCTGTGCTTTGTCTATAACGCGATGGGTCTGAACTGGACTTCTCCCTGTGTTTTCCGTTGTGATTATTGCAGATG
This sequence comes from Centrocercus urophasianus, assembly GCF_019232065.1. Taxonomy (NCBI): domain Eukaryota; kingdom Metazoa; phylum Chordata; class Aves; order Galliformes; family Phasianidae; genus Centrocercus; species Centrocercus urophasianus. Next base: position 7,865,184 of record NW_024884889.1, on the reverse strand, counting down.
TTGTCAGTTTTAAGTGGGACCCATACATATTTGTAATGAAAGGGAAGTAAATAAATCTGTGTGTGCACTGCAGGAAGAAGAGATCCTTTTCTCAAAGGATGTGCATGGTTATTTCTGAGGAAAGTCTTGAATCGTGCTGTAACCTTTTCCATTAACTGAATAGCATAGTAATTCCCATTTTTAGATCAATTCACAGGGTGCAGCAAGGGAGCAATTTCACTGCCTTCACAGAACAATCTGGGTTTGACTGTTTATATGGGCATTCTAATTATTGCCCCTCCATCCCTTATTTATGCAGTAAAATTTATTCAAGAAAATGTGTTTTTCGGCACAGACCCAAGATTTTTGAGTAAAATAGCATTGCATACGGCAGAAAACAGAACCATTTGAAATGGTTATATCACCCAAACAGGGAAAAAAAATAATTTGATGTCAAGAACCAGATGATTGAATATTCATGAGAACACAACCTATTTAAGCTGAAATTGTTCCAATCAGCCATTTATAAGCAATCCACAGGTTGAAAATTTTGTACCATAGCAATTCAATAAACAACTGGAGATTGCAAACAATGAAATTAAAGACAGGCAAATAGATGATACAACAGTAGTTGAAAGGGCAACATACAAAAGATTATTTTTTTTTCCTGAAATTGTCTGTTATTTTAATATATTGTACAGCTAGAATATAACCTTCAGCAGAGCTTTGTTTAGGATATGGGATGCAGCTCTGCAATCTTGATTTCTGATGCCCCTAGGAGTCTGTTGGCAGGTAGCTGCATCACTGATTATTATAGCATGGCGTGGGTCCTGTCTTGTGGCTGGCGGGTGGGACTGGGGGATATGCGTGACTCATTTGGAGACACAGTAAACACTTCAGATGAATTCCTTGCTTGGCACTGCAGGTATTTCTGAGTGCATTTTTATTGCTTACCTGGCAAATTATTAAGGAATGCTGTCTGTTTACCACAGCAAAAAACCCTTGACATGGGGAGAAAACTAATATACATAGAAGCTGTTATTGTCCAAGCTCCTCTAGCAAAACCAAGACAAGAACAGAAACTACCTGTTTAATTTGTGAAGCGTAGTCCTCTCTCTAGCTCTTAGCCTTGTAAACTGCTTATGCCTTTTCATCTGGCTCAGATACTTGGTTGGTTATCATACTTCACATCCAGCTTGTAAACCAGGAGTTACGAAATTTTTTGGCCATGGCATCAATACCTTAACAATTCTCTTATTTCAGCACTGTACAAAGAACTTCTTGTATTTCTTTTTTAACTGAACTGGTGGATAGAATGGCTGTGAACTGTAACTGGTATAATGCAAGCTAATTAGATCCTTCCTTCCTTTGGGATATAAAGAAGTATTTTCTGAGATAATATAGTCAGATGAGCTAGAATCACTTTTTAAAAACAAACAGTGATTCTTATTTACTGTTTCAGAATACCTGTTCCAGAAATATAAAATATGGCTTAGAGAATGTTTTCCTCAAGCAGTGTTTAACTACTGGGTAATACAATGCAAACTCTGTTATAGGTAATAACACGCGATAGTAGTATCAAATGGGAACAGCATTTCCATTTGATAATCCATAACCATGGATTAAAAATAATTGAAAGAATGTCCATTCTGAAGCCAGGGATTGGAAGCAAGGGTGTCTCTCTTTCCTGCTCCTCCTCTTTCCTCTGCAGTATTGCTTGAAATGGCATCAGTGTGTTCTGTGCTGTTGTATGTGGATATACATATGTGTAAGCATCCTTGAAGCATCCCAATGGATCAATCTCTTCTAAACTCTCCAGGTGGACCTGATGTGCTACCCACATGACACAGGGATCATAACACTGTTTAGTCAGAACATCCCTGCCTGCCTGTTTTGCGTGAGAGGTGGATTGGCAGACAACCAACTGTATGAAAGTAAAAAAAACAGATGTTTATTAAAGTTTTGTTGCAGACACAAACTACTCTGGATCAGACTGTTAGCCTTTTTGAGTTTTAGAATAGTATCTATCTACAAAGTAGTAGTGAAACTGTAATGGGTATAATCGTGGTCACATCTGAAAATGATGGCAATATAGACATGAGTATAATGGAAATAATGTTGGATACTCACAGGACCCAGATGTTTTTCCCATTCTGAATTCTTTGATTGGAAACATAACTATGATTTTGCATCACCTAGGCTTGCTTGGAAAAGTTAGTCTTTAACAGAGAGATGTAAGTAATTTAGAAACGCTCATCAGAGCTTGCTTTAAACAGTCCTCTCTGCGAATGTCTACTGAGTCCTAAAAAAGAGACAGTGCAGCATAATCCTTGTGCAGCTGAGAGCAAACTGAAAGTTAGAAACTTAGAACGCTGAACTGCTTACGTTCAGACCATATTGGAAAGAAATGGTTGTTGATTTAAAAGTACATGAAAGCATATTTTATTGGGAAAACAAAACAAAACACACCAACAAACCAGTACTTTGAAAGTACAAGAAACACATTTGTCAAATTGCACATTATTTATATATTATTATCCACTTGTTCCCATGTTGCATTTATGTAACTGTGTTGTAAAGTGGCTAGATGTCTTCCCTGATAATAACAACTCTATTATAACCTCCCAACAGTGAAAATTTTTAGGTAAAGAGCATTATATATCCAAAAGGTAGAAAACTAAGATTTTCCCAAACTAATCACTAAGTAAGTCTGTCTTTGATCATCATGATTAACGTTAAATACCAAACTAGTACAACAACAACTTGTATTTTTGCACCTTTTTTCAGATCTTAGAAGGAATAGCTCCAGCTGTTTCCAGCACAGAGAATTTCATGGTCAACAGCTAAAGAAATGAAATAGCAAGCCTCTTGTCCACACCTGAAACTCATTGCTTTTCTTTAAGAAAGTATTTCTCTTAACTAATTCACTCTAAGAAGAGAAATGATTTTCCTAAAGGCAAAACAATACTCTTCATTCCTCTATAGAAACTCGGTACACTCAAACTTGGGACAGAAGGATATCAGCCTGAAGAACAGGAAGAACTTATTGGATCTTAAAATTGCCTTAGGAAGAAGGAGCAAATAGACTTGATGTAGATGTTTCAATTATACAGATAAAAAGCTGAGTTTATATCAGAAGAATGTTAAAAGCTATACTGAGGATCCACTGTATGCATTCAGTGATTAATGGTTATGTAGTGATATGCTTAGGAAAACTGTAGAACACCAAAAGCACTTAATAAGCACATCTTATTACAAGGTTTTTAACTGTGTTGAACAGTAAAATAAGATTAAAAAAAGCCAACATAAAGGAACAACAAATGAATCGGGAACATCTCACAGAATTTTTAACATCTCTTTTCTTTATCTACATGAGTGAACTGTCAAATTAGTATACTTAATCTAGCTTGGGAGCTTTTATTTCCATGTTATGTACTTGTGGAGCAAGGGAAGGCAATGATGTTACCTTTTGCCAGCACACAAACAGATTTGTAAAGGTATTTGTCCAGATACAGTTCAGAAGACAACACAGAGACAAGTGGCATACCCATTCCAAAGTTCAGTGAAGACTCCAGAAAGGGTGATCTCTAAATAAAGATCCTACTCCCTCAGCTGCTAATGTTAGAATAACTTTTATGCCTTGGCTATCAAACAACTTGAAACTCGATAAACTTAACTTAAAAATTAATTGCTCTTATATTCAGGTGCATCAGCAAATCCATCAATATTAAGATACTAGACTCTGCATTCTTTAAAGGTCTGCTCTTTTATCTCAATTAAAACACAATCAATAGAATCTCACTTTCACTAGCTTGTATACAAGTTATCAGCCAGCTGCTAATTCATTTCTGTGTTCTACTAGGATAATTCATGAATCTGTATCTCGTGACAAGCTAAAGTCATTTTGTCATCTGTAGATTTTTATAAAATAGTAGAGGTTTTTCCTTGCCAGTAATTACCAGGCAACAAGCGCTCTTACCATTAGGGATAAGGCTGGATTACATCCAGAAAACACAAAACTGAATAGGTGCAACAACTATTCTCACAGTAACTAGAGAAGAAACTCCAACTTCCTGAAAATCCAAGAAAATGGATTACAATTAATAAAATCAATGCAGATGTTTCTTGTCTTGCTGACTGATAAGCATCTAGCTTCCTGTTGGCTGCTTGCTAGCTGATCCAAAAGCTGTCTTGCTGTTGCACTGATTTCATTCCTTTGGTGCAAGAGTTCAGTACCTTTTCTCTTGTTTTCATGTCACCTACCTTGACCCAACAAAAAAAAAAAGATATCCAATGAGAATGAAGAACAAAGATGTAAAACCTAGGCCTTACTAATATGGTTTGCACACATATATCTTTGAAACTGCTAATATATAAAATATGAAGATTTTTTTCTATAATTCCTGTAATGTTTCCAAGCTGGAAAACTCTGGAAAGACAGATTTGGAATACTGACAGTACCTCCAAAATATGTTTTTGTTTTGTTTTGTTTTTGAAATGCTTTTAATAGCAGATATAGTTAGTCAAGGCCAAAAAAAAAAAAAAAAAAAAAAAAAAAAAGGTAAATGTGTAGTGGTCTGTTTTATACATTCATGGCAATATGTTACATTATATGCTTTGCATTCCTGGGCTTTTGCAGGTATTTTTGCCTCCTGACACTTTATTCTTTTAAGTCAAAGTATGTTAAGCAAAGAAAGCCAATTTCCCATTCATCACATTTCTGAAAGCATTTTTTTTTTTTAAATATCTGGTCATGAATAATGTGCTGAACATATTTTGTAAATGTTTTATGAATTTCTCTTCTGCAATGATTGTGGAGTGCATAATTAGATGTAATGTATACCAATAAGCTTTCTGCAACTGCTGAATATTAAATATTTTCACATTTTTTTAGTTACATATTTGGCATTTAATTGACCTTTCCAAAATAATGCATGCATGAAAGTACGTGAAGTCTACTTGTTGAAGTTATCGTTTTTCTCATTCTTGATTGAAGTGATATGCTAAAAATGCATGATTAGCTGATTTTTGTTTCCTTTTATATTTGTGTTAATTAGCTATAGGACTTTTTTTTTAAAAAAAATTTATTCATTAGTTAAAATGATGAAAAGAGAAAGATTTGAAAGAAGAATAAGGTTCCTTATTCCAAGCTGCTTCCACCTCTGGGCCCTGCCTGGGTGGCAGACTATGTGGATCTAGACAGGAACATGGACTGTGGAAATCATACATATTCCAGGAAAACCAGGTAGTCCTAAAATCAATCTCTTGCATGTTTTTGCAAGCCTCCTTCCAAGAAACAATTACCTCCAGTTTAGTCAGAAAGCCTACTGATACAGGCAGATTAGCCAAATTATATACTGATTTTGCATGTCAATACAATTGAGATTGCTGGTATCTCCAGGTCTGTAGGGTGCATTAGTGACTAAAGCATTTTTAGCAATTCTCCTGTGCAGATTAATCATTGGAATCTTTCATCTATCACTGCATGCGTTGTTGGCTTATATCATTGTTCTGCAGTATTACCACCTTCCTAGAGCATTGCTCCTATTCCTCACGTGCTGCATGAGAATTCTTTGGTATCTGTTCGATCAATTTTCAGTAGACATCACAGTTATGGAAGGAAATGTTTTCTGGACATGGAATTCACTGCATTTCTTCTGATTTATGGTCTAGTTTGTAGTTCTGAACCTTGCCTCTTCAGGATTATCATACCAGAGAACTTTGTAATTCTCAGCAATTTCAACAGTGGAACTAGTTCAGACAGATCTTCACTAGTCTGCTTTTTGTCTGTTGGTTTGTTTTTTCTCTCTTGCTCACTTTGTTTGCTAGATCCACAAGTGTTATTTGACATATAAACTCCTGAAGTAAGAAACCAATTATGTGAGATGTACTACATTTGGGTGGTTTGAGATGAATAGAGAAACTGGAATTTCAAACTTTTCTGTTGAAGAAAAGAGAGAAAGAGAAATTGAGAATGACCCTGTTGAAATGCTTTCAGTATTAACTCCATTACTGACATTGCCAGACTGTACTCTATTGATGCACTGTCCTTTTTTTCAGGTGAGTAGCTGGAACTGGGAAAAGATTTCAGTGAAACATATCTGGAACTCTTTATGCTGGATATAAGCATTTCTGTAGTGTATTTTAATGTTTCAGATCACTCACATGTAAACATTTAAAACTGAAATGTGCATACTTTTGTTTACTTGCATACTTTATGTTCATTTTGCATTACTTAAAGAATCTTTTTGTAAAACACAAGGTCTGTTGCACACTGTTATATCTGAGAAACAAGGGCACATTTTCATTTGAGCCAGACAGTTATGTGTGGACATACAGATTTAAACTTGCCATTAGTGCATATTGGATGACTCATTCTAAAAGCTTCATCTCCTTTATTCCCTTCAACATATGTTTCATTCCTGCTCACAGAAAGTTGGTATTTCAGAGAAAATTGGCCACTGGAAGCACAAGGCTATCTAGAAACAAAGGTTACCACAGCTGGGGAAAAGTACTCACTATTTTATATCAGTTATAGATATAGCAACCTCTGGCTGGGTTCTTAGCTTAAAACCACTCCCTTGTGATTATGATGGAGTGATGAAGGCCAGGTTCTGTAGCCTAAAAATATGAGTTACAAAGAAAGTAAAACATATGTGGCCAGCACAGCACATAAGACATATATCTAGTTTCACAGAGCTAACTTATTGACACTAATCAAAATAAGTCAAATACTTACATGCTTGACTTGCTTTGTGTTGTTTTTGTTGTTGCTTGCTTGCATTTTAATGTGAAGTTCAGATACGTTTTCCAATTGATTTGTTTGAGGATGAATCAGATTGAGATACATAGGTGTTCTATGTGCAAAGATTAGTTGTATTTTTTCACTCCTATACATTGCACTCTAAATGCACAGAGCATACTGATGTGTGGGTAAAATAACCCTGTTTTCTGTGTGAGTGTTTATGAAGATACTGCCTTGGTGTTACTGATGTATAATTAAGGATTATGCAGAATATCTTGAAAAGATAGAGAGCTGGTCATTTGAGTGCTGTTATTATTCATCTTTCTCTTTTGTTGTTTTTTGGAGGGTAATTCAAGAGAAAAAACATCACTTACCATAACGTCGTATGGCACAGTACATGGATGCTCCTGGACTGCAAAGATCTGCTTTTTCTAGACAGGCAATGGAAGTACGATCTTAAGGTAAAACTTAGCAACTTTGAAGACCGAAAATCAGTAAGATGTTCTTGAAGTAAATGTATATTTTCAGTTTTGTAAGACACTGTCTTCAGAAGTATAGGAATAGCAAGTCTTTGCCTTGTCTCACATTATGAATGTTTTAAAGATTCAACTCAGCAAATAACTGAGGTTGCAGTTCTAACATATATCCAAAAGAAAAGCGAAGTATGATTTTTCCAGACAACGTTATAAAAGTTTTTGAAGTGCAGCTGTGCTTGTAGGACCATATTCACATTGTGTCAGAGAAAACAACTGGAGTTATAGGTGTATTCTTAATGCCTGTCAAGGTTTCTTACAAATTAAATCAAGATTAATCATTTTCAGGTATTTCTAAAAATGACAAATTACACTTCTGGGTGTGAAATTGTATACCTGGCTACTTATAATAATTTTTATCAGCCTCCTCACATAATTAGAAAACCATTGTAGTTCTTGTAGGGAAAGAAAAATGCAGCCTCTCTGAGCTGGAGAGAGAGACATGGAGAACAAACTGCCCTGAAGGATTTAGAGCTGATGATAGCAGCAGGATGAACTGTGCTTACAAAAAATCCCTGGTTTTATTCTTTATGAACTTTGTAACTACTCACAATGCCGTATTTCTTGAGCTCTTTTTCTCATTAAAAATTAAAATGAAATACCGGATGCTTTGCAATTTATCTGTGTTTCAATTTCCTCTTCCAACTCAACTTATTAAGCATCCATTTATTGGGCATTTGTAATAACACCACATATTTCTCCACTTTCCAATTTAGTGTGCTTCAGTGAGAAAGATGGTTCTTTCCCATTCTGTAATTCTGGTGTTCTCTGTACCGAAGCTGTGCTGCCATGCTTCTGTGGGCTCCATTTTTAAAAATCTTTTTTTAAGCCCTAAAATTCTCTGTCTGTATTAGCCTTATCGGGGCCGATGTTCAGAGTGCCTTCCTTAATCAAAAGCACAGGGAGAAACAGCTCTGCCAAAAATTCACCTTTGGGCTTTAACACAGATAGCAAGCAACAGTCAAAGCAGAAGAAACCAAGCTTAGCCATTGCTGCCCAGTCCTTCTTCGATTTCACTATGGTCTTTACCTACTATAACTGAGCTTGGAGCCCCTAGGAATTATTGTGTTTACTTTGTGGTTCTGTGGACTTTAGGTCAACCACACTCTTGCTCTTTGGCTCCCAGAAGTGTTCAGTAAGAGTGAACACTATGTAGTGAATACTCTATACTGAAACACAATGGTAGTAAGATGGATACCCAGGAAAGCCAACAAACACAGCAGCTCAGATGGAGAGCTAGCAAGCCCCCGTTTGAGTTGCTGGGATCTAGCCACAGCTTAAAATTGCCTTTTTCTAAGCCAAGCACTATAATTTAGCATGTAATAACACAGAATTAAACTAACTTGTGATATAGAAGATATAACAACAGCGTAAGGCTCACCTTTGCTTCCATCTTAATATGAAATTCACTTTGCTAGAGCCTTTCTCTAAAAACAGGGTAGCAGAAAACTAGGCAGCCAGCATACAGTTTTTCCTGAAGCTTATACAACTTTACAAGTTTCCTTCATTTCTCTGCATGCCAATTGTCCAGTATGCTGAAATCAAAGCAAAACAAGAACAAATAATTCCTTAGGATTTTTACTTTGCATGAGTTGTTTTAGTTAAGCAATAGAAAAGAGATATGCAGGGGAATTACATAGGCAGGTGAGTAAAAACATTATATGCTTAATGTTTGTGATTTATTTTTCCTTCATGTACATCTGTTTAACTTTGTGTGTCTGGGCTTTCAGACTTTCAGTAAATTCAAAGATGTTCTTCATTGATAAAAATATACCTCAGAATGACATAAAAATGGATTTAGGGAGTGGTTAGGTTGATTTGACTCAAAGCTGGCAAATGGCAAGGAAAAAGTAGATCCTTGGTTAAAGCTGTGAAGCAAAATGGAGGCATTCAGCTCTCTGACGTTATTTCTATGCAGAACTCTAAGAACACTGCTCTGCTTACAGATCACTGCTGCTTTAATGCCATTCCTCTCCAGGTCCAAGCCCCTTCAATTTTGTCACGTGAGATGCTGTATAGTATCTATTCACTGTATGATTCCAGACACAGTAAAAATTTCGTAGCTTCCTTGTGAAAAGTCCTTGGCTGAGCATGCATCTCTATTTCTTTGCTTGAGTAGTGATGTTTGTATATGAAAGAAGCTGAAATCTGGCACATCAGCAAATGTTGCCCTTGGTTGTAATTTAATGCAAAATTAATCTAAAACTTTTTTATTTTATTCACTAATTCTATTTACCTGCCAGGTAGCTTGTCAGAACAAGATTAAATCCCTAGGCAAAAATCCCATCAATTTGAGTGATGGCAGTGCGCTGGAGGTTGTCACTGCACATATCCTTTTATCCTTAATGAATGCCAGGATCAACTTTAAAGTCAGATTCTAATAAAGTAGTAACCACAATATAAGTAAGCAGCTTAAAAAAAAGTAAAAAAAAAAAATAAATAAAAAGGACAGAAAGCATCAACACTACTCGAGGATGCCAAAGGTGCTTTTCATTTGAAATGACAGGTTGGCAATCTGTAGTTCATTGCTGACAAGCAGAATTGCAAGTGTTTTAAAACTGTGAGCAGGTTTTGAAATTGTTGACTCGGACTAAAACTTTGGTTTGTCTGTAGCATTGAATAAATTCATTATTTTCTGCAAAAACCATGCAGACTGACATTTGTTCTTATCTGAGAAAAGCTATGTCAGAATGATTGTTATCCTTACTATCGGGCTTTTTAAAATACTGAAGAGAAAAGAAGGTTAGAACTACAATAAGTGCCCTTGAGGCAAAACCAGAGAGTTTTTAATGGTTTAGGGGATGGTCGGTGCAACCCGAAGTGGAGTGCTTAGTGGGAAAAGGCTTAAGGTTAGCAATGGTATTTTGTGACAGTGCTTGTCTGACAGATGCTTGGGGCAGGAGGAGAGGGGTATTGATCTAAAGGTCAGATGAAATAGAAATGCCTGTATTTTCCTGTCACTTGCTTATGTGAGTTTTGGCCTTTTAAATCTTCAGCAAATATTTATTTTCTAAGCTAGCCTTCTAGCAGAAGTTAATACTGTTATATTTCCTATTCTGAAGGGCATATATTAAAAAATATGAATTTAAGTATAAATTCAAATAATTCTGAATTTAAATGCAAGCTTACATAGGATGTGATAAAAATACGATCTATAGGAATTAATCCTATTTTGAGGACAAACATACATGCTTTCATTTGCTTAAATTAGGTAGGAGACAATAGAATTCACAGTGTAGATTCCTTTGAAAAGGGATATGCATTAATTTATTGCTGTTACACTAACACTTATGTGTTAACATATGAGCCTTAGTCTTTTTGATGATTGATGATGATGTAAAGGTTTTTCTCTCTCTATTTTGCTGTGATTTGAGATTAGAAGCAAGTGATGAATGAAGCATATATGAAAGGTAGCTGGTGGGATAATCTCTCACAAAACTGAAACGTTACATGTTGATAGAGGCCTGTGGAAGTGAGATGAAAAAGCTGTATGATCTTCAGGTTTATAGGTTGCATCTAGAAGGAAAGAGTAAAAAGAAAAAGAAATGTTTTAAATTTTCATTTTGAACAATCTTGTTTGGAAGTTCACCTTGGGGTAGGTGACAACAGCTTTAAAACCTCTGACAAAAATTAAAACTAAAGACTTGAGTATATTTGTTCTGGAAGAAAATCAACAATGTGTTTTTTGTTGTTGTTGCTGTTGCAGCTGTTATTTTTTCTATAAACTGTTCTTGGTTTGGCCATCAAATTTCATCAGCAATAAAAAGTACACAAGGATTCTCATCCAATGCGTGGCTGGGAACTTGCTACTCAGTTCTTACAGGCCTTACAGTTAGAGCTCACCTTTTGCCCAGTTTCATTCTGGACTAACTCTTGAATTGTATGGGAACTACAAAACCTGTTTCAAAAGACCGTTTTACGTTCCTGACCGCCTCTCCATATTAGAACTGTGCTATGGAATGAAACAAGACAAATGATTTCCCATTTTAAATACTGGAGATTTTTCAGGGAAATGAATATTTGTTGTTAAACTATGGTTCAGAAAGTATTTTAAATGGATGCAACGTTACAGTTTAATAGTAAACTTGGCTTGTTAAAGTAGAGAACATATGATCTAGTAGTAGGAATATGTAAAGCCTGTAGAATCATCCCCTTTCTCTTCTTACCACATTTATTTCTATTGTATTTTAAGTACTTCTACTCTTGAATTTTGGATATCATTCTCCAATTTCGGAGTATGAATTTTAAAGACTCAGTCACGTGACTCTCCATTTTTACCCAAACTTCTCTTAGCCATCTTTATCACAGGATGGCAATACTGCGTACTTAAATTTTTGATCATACCTTACATTATCATCTTACCTACGTGGGACAAGAGATTTTGCAAAGTTGTATGACCTTCTCTTCATGTGTACTACAACAGAACTGATACAGATACACTGCAGCAGAACTTTTGATCTTTTACCTAGTAAATATAGGTAGTAAAGGTCCTGTGGCACTGGAATGAGTGAAAGTAATACATCTTAAAACCTGTAGTCCTCCATATTTTTGCATGTTCACTAAAGTTAGATGGTTTCACTAGTTCACCCTGCAGCTTCTCTAGTTATCTGCTTTCAAGCTCTCAATTTAAATTGCAAGCAGAAATATTACTTAATCAGAATGCCTTTTTCTTGATCAGAACCTATTAAGAAACCTAAAAAGTCAGCACTCTTATTTATCCCTAAATTTGTAACTAGAAGCACACTTGAATAATAGTGAAAGGAAAATAGGTCATGCTGTCATCTCCTGTTTCCTCACTGGTAGGAGTGTTCTGTGCCTCATTAGCATGAGTGCTTATTGATGATTTCTGCTGCTATTTCTAATGATATGCGATAATTCAAAACATCCTATTTCTGGGATATAGAAGCAGTTGAAGACTGTTTTTGGATGACCAATCTGCCAGCACAGCCCTCTTTCAAAGTATTTTAAAATCGACTAGTAAGTTAAATTATTATTTTGAGATTAGCTGAGCCAGATGTACATTCAGAGGTAGAAGAGACAGTCATGCTTGTGAAGTGTTGACTGCATAAAACTTTCTGCAGTAATACATCAAACTAGAAATGAGTTCTATTCATAAAACATTATGAATGATTAACTCTCAGCATACAGCAGTCTTTTATCCCATCAGCAACCATACCAAGCCAGGTTCTGAAGATGTGACCAGAAAAATGCTCAGTTGAAAGAAAGGACTAGATTTCAAAGTACAGTGAATCAGCAAAAAGCTGAATCATCTTTCTATTTGAGTTATTTTCTTCCCAGTGTTCCACTTTTCTAGGAACTCTGCTTCACTATTGCCCTATGAGTTGATAAGCAGAGCCATGTGCAGGTTACCCTTACTGCTTGGGCAGGAATCTGTTCACAGTCTTTTGACATGTCTGAAGCATGCCACTTCACCTCCCCATCTCCTAGATGGGAAGCTAGTGTGTCATGCCCTGGATCAGAATCCCTGGGAGCACAACTGCACTGGCTTGAGCAGCCTAAGCTTTATTTCACAAAAGCGTTGGCTTCATGCTCATGCTTGCCTATTTTCTTGGTTTGGCAAATCAGTACTCCAGTGAAGATGACCTGTCAGCATGATGCCCAGGATCTGCTTTTAAATTCAGGTCAGTGTAAGGATTGATGGAACTTTATTTCATTTTTTTTTTTCTTGTAACTTATTCCAATATTTTTAGCAAGACAGAGACGAAAATCCAATGTCAGCTGCAATTTTTCTTTAGGAATATGACAGCAACACCTATGGCTAACTTCTGTAATTGTTTAAGCATGGTCAGTGGCTGCAATAAATCTATAGTGTGTCAGTACTGACTTAATAGTCCATGTGAAGTGTAAAACTTCCCTTAAACTTTCCAGTAACTTCCTGCAGGACTAAGTTGTTGGGCAGAAAATCCAAGCTAATCTGATTGCTCTTTGCTGGACCTGGATCTCCCTCATTACTGTTGTGTTATGGTGTCTCTGTTGCACTAGAGATCACTCTGTATAACATAAGTGTTGATTCTTTTGTTTGGAAGATGAAAACTAACACAACCTAAGTTATTTTTCCTTAGAATATGCAATCAGCTTACCTTTCAGTATGCTGTTTCTAGGCAATATTAACGGAAGCAATATTCCCTTCGTCCTTTCCGTCTTCATCTTTCAGTGTTATTGTGGCATTTTCCATATGTGTTTCTGTTCAAGGAATGTTTGGATTTTGTGTTGAGGGACATGGTTTAGTGAGTAGCATTGGTGACAAGTGGATGGTTGGACTGGATGACCTGGAAGGTCTTTTCCAACCTTGGTGATTCTGTAATTCTCTGGTTTTCTTCTCCTCCAGACTCTTCCAATGACTTCAGCGGACATCTGAGTATTTTGTTGAAAGTGTGGACTTCACTGACTTTGCTTTGCAGATGTTTAGCACAAGGCTTGACCTCCAGTAAGCCCTTTTTGCATTCGAAGCCATCTGGTAGATTGAGACAAATAACTGTGAGTGATTTTTCTGAGGGAAACAAAGAACAAAAATGTTCTTCACTGAACCTTGAAAAGATTGGCCTTTTTCCAAGAGGCACTGACTTTTTAAATTTTTCCTTAAATGAATGAAAATTCTATAATTTTGTTGGACAAACATTAAGAACAGTGGGAAGGAGCTTAAATTAGGCTTTAGGGCTTAGCAAAACTTTTTTTTTTTTTTTTTTAATTGTTAAAAAAAAAAAAATAGTGTGTCATTTACTGATTGGAAACAAATCAGAGAGCTGTTATTGCCAGGAAAAAAAAAAAAAGAAGCTCACTATGTGAAGGCATTTGTGCTTATTGTACTTGTGCAACATTTCATCCTTTCTATGCCATTTCTGATGACAAATTGAAACAAGTTTTCTTTGTATTGCTCTCAAACACAACATGATGAGGAACTTTTTAGTTAAAATTCGTAAACTTGAGTTTAAAAAAAATCATGTAAGTAGATCTTGTCTTTATTATCCTAATATATGGTGTAAATCCACACAGCAATATACACTTTTTTTTTTTTTTTTAATTCATTGAAGTATATATCTTTATGCCACTGTTCAGAGAAATTGTTATTAATGATTATTTTTCACTCACAGAGAAAGGGGTAATAGAAATAAATAGGATTCAAAATGAAAAAAAAGAAACAACTTTCTGGCATAACTTAAACATAATATGCTCCACAGAGAAAACCTGCTAAGGCACTTACATAAGGCTGGCAATAAGCAATCTATATTGGTGTTATCTGTATTATGTTTATATTAGTCAGTGAACCAGACGCTATGGAAGAGGTGAAAAATATCAACAAGTCATGGATTTCAGCCAGACCGTGTAATTAAAAAATCTGGCTTGAGTGTTAGAACAATGAGTAGCTTACAGAAATCCATGGACCTATGAGAGTTTAATTCTCAGATCTGTGGAAAAAGAATGGCACTTCCTACATACATTTGTACAACACAGGAAAATTGAATATTATTCGAAAATAGTAGGCTAGTGTGCACCTCATATGGTCAAAGCCAAGCTGTAAAGTGAACCCCAACAAATATAAAACAAAAATCAGAATGACCCTCACCCTCAGAATGGAAATACCTGCACACAAATCCAGAACTCACACTTGTAAAGCTGACATAAATATCTTAAAGGTCAAGATAAATATATACCTGATTGCTTTTGTCTCCTATTTTATTGTATTTTTCTTCTTCTTCTTTTTTTTTTTTTTTTCCCAGGATTTACCCAATTTGAAAAAAAAAAAAAAAAAGAAAAAACAAGAAGAATGACTCTTGTATTCCAAATGAATAATGGAATGTCTTCAGATCTTGAAAGAACAAACAACAAAAGGAAACATTATGTTGTAATGGAGTAAGTGCGCTTGTAATTCACGAAAATGAGCTCCTTTCTACCAATAGGTTTTGGTTTTTATCTCTTCTATGTAAGGTGAATATTGCATTTGAGTATTCGCTGTTCTTTAAATCCAGGTTGTGAGATTGAATGTGCAAACACAGCTGTTTTTCTGCCAAAAACTTTTGAAAATCAGGTTACATTGAGATATCTGTTGCAGTGAATGGTTACAGCAGTAACAGAATTGGCACATTTCTTCTGAGACATTTTCAAGTGTTAACATTTTTGTTATTTAAATTAATATATTACTAATATTACCTTGAATTCAACCAGCTCTATGTAATGATCAAAAAATAATTGAGTTTGTCTGATGGATAAATTATATCTTACAGTCTCTGCAAGAAATGCTTTCAGAATTAATTAAAACAAAAACAAAAACAAAAAAGAAAAAAAAACCCACCAAAACAAAGTCTAGTAATACGAATGAAATAGAAAGCTGACTGTTATGCATACTTATAAAGCAGAAGAGAAATCATAATTTGGTTGTCATTAACACAGTGAATTTATTGATTATCCTAGTAGTATTAATACTTATTCTGAAATCAGAACATTTCTGCTACCTATAAGCAATTTATTCCATGTCATTAACACATGCATGTGCACATAGCTTCTTTGCTAATGTAAGAAAAATTACAGAATTTTCTTCTGAAGTTCTGTTATGCAAAAATACCTGTGTGTAGCACTTCAAAACTAGAACATGGAATCTTGCAAATAACAGCTTAAATATGCATTGGCATGTTACAGATATCTCTCATTGCACAGTGCGCATGCCAGGAAGGATGCACAATACTTCTTTGGTGAGAACTCTGTCACCTTTTCTTTTTCTTGTCTTTTTTTTTGTTTGTTTTGCACGTAGGTGAAATTTTGCTCACATGAATGTACTGGCAGCAAGGTTTAAAAGAACGTTATAGGAGTGTTTAATAATGAAGTACTTTTATTCTGGCGTTACTGTAGCAACACTAGAAAATATACTGATTTGATATTCTCTTTTTTTTTTTAAATCATAAACATAGTAATTACACTGGGGCTATTTTTGCTTTAATTTATCAACATTATCAGCATGAAATTGTTGGAATAGCTATACTAGGTTCTCTTCTGTAAACTTGGGAGCAGTTTTATTGCTGGTCATATATGCTTATTCTACTGGATAATACAGATTTATTAAAGATTAATTTAAATAAACTGTTAGAAGATTGTACTTGATACTTATGAATCTTTATGTATGCTACAAGGTAAGCAGTATGTTTTATTGTGCTGTAAAATAATCTTTGTTTTCAGTGCCTCCAGTAAATATTTCAGACATTTTGTGTTATTTCTGTAGTTTCATCTGCATTTTATATTGGATCGCCTGTGGTACAGGACATATTGTGTAACGTAAGTATTGTTGTCACATAACCTCACTAATTGGATAAACAATATTATTCTTAGCATTAGACAATAGTTGCTTGGAAAAAATCTCAGTGATGCTGCATGCTTTTCTCAGAAATATTTTATCTCAATAACTTTTCTGTTGCTTCTATCTGCTTCTGTTGTCTGCTCTACAACACTTTTTGCTCTAGAAATAGTTGTACTCTACCTGCCCCTCTCAGGCCATAACCTTGATAAAAGTTCAGGAATTAGTCTGTTCTGGCTCTAATTTATAATGACACAGTAAGATAATTTGCTTTGCTTCAGTCAGACTTTTTTTGGGGGGGTCTGTGGCTCTATTCTGAGCAGAGCTTTCAGTGTTTATGAGTGTGAGACAGACCTTTAGTAGGTTGTGTATAAGGCATCAGACAAGTGTTTCAGTATCTGAACATAAAATGGGCCCTTTGACTCAGTTACAAATGACAATCTTTCACACTGCTTCAGTTTGGAGATTTTTTTTTGTTGAAAACATGGGAGATGAAGCCAGCTCTGGGACAGTTATTATTGAACAAACCTCTACGAGCAGCACAGCTCACAGATTAGGCAGTGGGGAGTTGTTGTGTTTGGCACAGGCTGCCAGGCCATGGCTGTACAAAGGTGATGTGTGGGATATATGATGTTTCAGAGAGGGAATGAGAACTTAATCTAAACAGAGAAAGCAATCCTAACAAAGGTATATTTTCAATCACTTTTTTTTTTTTTCCTGCTTGCTGTCATATTTCCACTACAAATATTACTGCTGTGCATAGCTGTCCCTTTTTAAAGTGATAAATCCCAGACCTCTTGGAAATGACAGAAAATGCTTCACTCAACTACTGATTGTGAACTCAGGTGCTTCCTGAAACCAGTGGGAAACACTGAAACCAATACAGGAAGAAAAGCCACATTCAGGGCCTTGACCTGGTTACTTTATTAAATTCTGGTTATCTAAAGGAAGCCTAGATAAGGGCTGCTGGAGTAGTTTGTAAAGTAGGGAGGTTGCTTTAGAAGAAAATGCCAAAAAGATCCTGTCTTTTTCTATCTAGCAAAACACAGGCTGAGAGATTATATAATTGCTGGCTAGACATTCAGAAAAAGAAACAAAAAAACAAAAAAAAAAGCAAAATAAAAACCCTGATAACGTTGGCCAAAGAGCAAATACAAGATGAAGAGTCAAGGACAGTAAAAGCAAACATAACAAATATCAGAATAAAGACATACTGGTTGTTAAAAATAATAGAAGAATGAGTTTTTGAAGTAGCTTCTTTAGGTGTTCGTTGGTGATAACACCTAACTAATTTGACGTGGGAGCACGTGTGATAGGAATGGGGCAAAGGGACAATATTACCTAGGATAATCTACATTTCTGGTAGATGTGATGGCAGTGGAAGCTGTTTCCAATATTGTACTCTTAAAATAATGTCTTAAGGCACCTTGTACCAAGTTTGCTATTATTTACAGGTGGCTGCTCTTAGTTCTCTTTCAGCTCAGATATACGGCATACATTACATACAGTAAAATTCTAGATGTTGTCAATGTGGCTGCATTACAGTACTTCAGGGCTTATCTTGCTCCAGTAGCTTGTAATTCATTCAAGCTGTTATGTTTATAGCAGTTATTGGAGTTAGGTGTCTAAATCACACTGATGCTGCACATAAATAAACATCAGCAGTTAGATATATTGGTTCGAAGTCTGCATTCCTTGGCTGTGAATAATTTGTGATGTAACAGTGCAAGTTTGGCTTTTGAAACATGGCTTTCCAGTGTTAATATTATATTGAACTCATATTTTAATACATTGCCAATTAAGTGCCTTAATTAGAACAGAACTCCCAGTTTTCCCTATTTTAATTCTCGTAAATTAACTTGTATTTGAGAGTTTCTATTTGAGCAGTTTAGGTTGAAGCCAACTGTGAGTACTTCTAATTGACCCTCCTGTGAGAATAAGCAGCCTACTATTGAATTTTTTATTTTTATTTTTAAAGTAAAAATGATGTTTTCCTCTCCTCTTCCAAAGCAAAGAATATATTTAGGTATTTGTCATTCTGGGGCTGTCAGTGCCATTCTCTGTGCTCACATGCATGTAAATTTTTCTGTGGCTACTGCTCTGCAGATGATTTGCTTGCAGCTGTGCCAGAATCCTTTGGATCTTGCTATTCTGAAACAACCACAAGTATCACAGAGAATGTGATATCATTATAGTATTACATTATTGATTCTCCTTGTAAATGTGTCTGGTCCTAGTTTTGAACTGGGATTATTTTTCTTTGGGAAACAGCTCCAGAAAGGTTCTATAAAAATCCGTCTTTCTTCTTTTCTGTGTGAAGAAAATGTAATTGCTTTAAAAAACTTTCTTTCTGAAGCATTGAAAATTTTCAGTTGAAAGAACTGTGATAATTCAAGTCCAGTAGCATTGCTCTGGTAACAAGATCTGAAAGTGGCAAGGATGAAATGTTTGTCAAATTGCATATGTCTTCTGTTGTTCTTTGGCAACATCTGTGTATGTTTGTCTCTACCTGTATGCATGACTGTAAATATAGATAATTTTATGGATCTTCATGTTCACATGCATCAAACATCCCGGCATCCAAGCTACTCACACTTAACTTTTTATTACCCTTTTTCTTATCCAGGACATTTTCAGGTTGCTTTATGCTTTGTCTTGGAGTAAAGGAAAAAAAAAGAATTCAGAAGAACTTTTCAATAACAAAACAGAGGTATGTGAGTGGTTGTGTGTTACTCAAGTTGTCAATACTTGTCTTATCTTCAGTGTTGAGAGATCTATGTGCACAAATTTGTTCTAGATCACCTTCAGTCCATTCACATTTTGGTTAGTATAGCCAGAACTCATCATAGGGCTTTTGCTGGTTTAAGTTGTCTTAGAGAGAAGAGATATTACCTAATCCAGTCCAAGAAAGTATAAACAATGTCAAAAAAAAAAAAAAAAATTCTTCACAATTATCAGGTCACAAATTATTTGTAGCAATTAATTACATTATGAATCATCAATTAATTACATTATGAATCATTCCTTCTTGTAGTCATTTCCCCACATCCCCCTCATGAAATAACTTAGGAAACAAGTGAAATCTGAAATTTAAGCATCCACCAAATTGAATACACTCGCAGAAATACAGTAAAGATCATCACTTGCTCAGTTCTGTACACTTTCAGCTGCACTGAGTCGCAGACAGAATGAAGCATAAGAATAATATCTTAATAAACTATATATTGCAGTAATTCACTCTGTATGTGTGATGTTTAAAAGGAAACCTAGTAACCCAAATAAGTAAACCCACGAAACAAGGAATGGGCTCAACATAAATCAGCAAAAAGCTTAGTAAAGATCTGGGTGATACTGAGATATCGCAGCCTTTGGCAGGTTAAGCAGTACTGGAAATGAGAAGGCATGTTTATCACAACGTGGTATGTTTTGCAGATTCCTAATTGGGAACATACTTATCACACAGCTACTGGAAGACCTTCCTTGAACTGGTCTTAATGCAAATGCTGAATCAAGTTTTTGCTTACACAAACCCACTGATGTTAATCGCTAAATGCTCTTACTTATTAGCAAGCACGGTGCCTGTGGAATTTATACAAGGTTTAGTCTGTCCATTTTGTTTTATTCCATCTCACATTTCAGCAAGGTGTCATTTTCTTGTAAGCAAGTTTATCTGCATCTGCTCTGGCGTGCTTCCTACTCATTTAAGTTGCATACTTTGTGATACATTCGTACACTCCTGGATGGAAAAATAATCAAATGTAAAAGGATTATCATTGAACAAAAATATTCGTGTTTATGTGGGTCAATTTACATTGTTCACTGCCTCATTTTCTACACAAAATGTCACTGTTTTATACTTGGATTTCAGTTCATAAGGATAAAAGGCCTTTTGATTAGCAGAACTAGACTATCCTGTGCAATCTGTAAGTACGTTTGATTTACTTTGACCATACTGTCCTATTTTTTCTCTCTTCAGATCATGAAAGTGAACTCTTTAGAAGCTGTAATTCCTTGTAGTTTTTTTATTAATTGGCTCAAGTATTTAAAACTGGTGAATTTGGTGTTAATAAAATGTATCTGTATTAGCTAAAATTATTTTTTATTCCATAACATTTTGATAACAGAGTTTGTCACAGTAAAAATAATTATATGATGAACAAAAAGCTCCCAGAAGAAAAACCCGAGTCCTCTAACAGTTTTAATAATTTCTATTCTGGAGATTTTCTTCTTGGTTTTTTTTTTTTTTTTTTCTTTATTTTATTTTTGTGTGTGTCTATTTGTTGCCTTTTTTTGTTTCTTTCTTTTTTTTTCTTCTTTTTTTCAGTTAAGCCATGTTAGGTGTTAGCATACCAGCTATTCTTGAGAAAGAAGAAAATCTTGCAGGAAGACTTGAAAAGCCACAAGGAAGACAGAAACCAAACCAGAAAGTACAGGAGACTGTTAGACAAAACAAACCAGAACTCAGAAGATGGAAAACAGAATGTGTGAATGAGGCTACAGGGTGAAAGACATAGCTGAGGCTGTGAGTAGTGCAAATAAGATAGTTCTGCTTACGTGCCTCTACAAAATCTACGCAGCAAAATATAAATTGGAAAAAAAAGAAACTAGCTGAGAAAAAGGTCATCTCAGAATCTGTTCAGTGAAATCTGGGACCAAATAACTCTAAGTGAAAGTGGCATTAAAGTAATGTGGAAGAGAAAACTTAAAAAATGCCATACAGAAACAGTCTATCTGTCCGTGTGCTCTAGTATTCTGTTTTTAGCTGTGGTATAACATGTTTCAAAGAGAGCTAGATGTGGTAAGCATTTATAAAAGCTGTCCTGAGGATTAAGTTTCTTCCTGCACTCCATCACTTACAGGTTTGTTTATGTCCTGAGGCATGAAGATTAATATTCTCAAATGCTTTTGTTTTATAAAAGTTTAATGTTTTCATGTTGACACTCATTTTTTTAAATTATTATTTCTAAACCCACTGGCCCTCTGGGAGCCAGGAGTGCCTGCACCTACAAATTCCACCATATAGTTATTTATTGTTTGCCAGAAATACATTTTTACATCTTTAAAGAGCAGCTGAAAGAACAGGGTCCTTGCTCCCTGAGACTTACTGAGATCATCACCAGCCAAAAACAAGGGCAAAATGGATTTAAACCACAAGAAATATGGTGAGGGAAGGAGAGAGAACAGACAACAACAGCGCTGTTTCACCAAGTAGTTGCCATTTTTTTCTGGTCCTTACAACTGCCACTTACAGACATAAAATGTGACAAACACTACAACCAGATGCCTGTACTGATCTGTTCAGTCTGCATAAAAGGTTACTCTCTAATTTTCGGTGAAGATGACTTTAGTTAAAATGAAACTTCCAAACCCCACAGTCTTATTGCTAGAGTACCTGCAACAAGTGTGGGAAGGAGGTAGAAGGTTTGCATCTCTTGTCTGGACAGAATAAGTTTTTATATTCATTAAGCTTAGTCACTGTGTGTACTCTAAGTAAACAAAGTGAAAATATACCCGTGCTTACAGTGATATGTTTTCTGGAGCCATTGTTCTACAACAAAAACAGCTAAATCCTGAAAACATGAATATGTGCCTAACTCGATAAATATAGTTCAAGACTTCCAGTGCTTATCAGTTTTTTTCTAAAACCAGAAGTCTGTAAACTGCAGTGGGATCTACAATGAAAGAACCCTTCTGAAGAGCCAGTTAAGGAGACTATTTTTTCCCCCCCATTGTTTTATGTCTTATGTACAAAATGGACTGCAGCGGCTAACCTTGGCTGGCTGAGCATTAGAAACTAAATAAAGCCTGTCACAGTTTCGGTTTTTAAAGACTTCAGTATTTTGTATTTTCCTCTAAAAATCTGACATCTTAAGAGTTAATTTTTATTACTGTTATTTGTTATTTTGCTATTTTTCTGGTAGACAAGAAAAGTGGATGTTATCTGCTTTTTAAATGATGTGCATCCCATGTAAAATTATATATGTAAAGAACAGGAATCTTATGATAAATATCAAGTGTTACGGGAGTTCTAAAAAAAATTGTAAGACACAGTAATTCTATGGTGCTCCATGTCCACCTGAGATAACCTGAAATGCACGCAGCTTAAAAGAAATCTCTCCTTGCCCAAGTGCTTTGCATCTGAGAAAAACAAAGTGAGAGAAAGAACGGATCAGATGTTACAGAAGGATAGGAAAAAATGGGAACACAATGACAAATAAAGGTCTTAGCTGTGGCATTTAACCACAGAGCTACAGTGGAGGTAATGAAAAACTCTCTTGCTTCTGGTGGTGCTTAGGGAGCAATTATAGAAAGATAACCTTCTTGAGTTCCGGGTGCCAAAGAGCTCTGCTGCTGATGTCAGTCTTTCAAATGGCCTGTGTGGCCTCCAAGCAGTGACCTACAGAAAAACAAGAGATATGTTGCCTTCTGCTTGCTACCTGCAGCAGTGCATGTCCCACGGCTATGCAAATCAAAAGTCTTTCCTTTATTCTCCGTACCCTCTTCATGATACAAATAGGTATTTATAGGGGAATTAAAGATACAGATAGTATTTTAAGTAACTCCCGACTCATACAATATTTTAGCATCACAGATACTTGCAATTTGTTTTGCAATTCTCTTTTTAATGCTATGCCTATTTAAAAAAAAAAGCGATACCAGATTCCAGCTGAGAAGATCTTGTAGTTTAGGTTTTTCTGAAGTCTTAGGGACTCATTTCATTCACAAATGGATCCTTTATTTACTGACCCTCGCAACAAATAACACTGAAAGCTGTATTGTGTGGATTATTTTTTGCCTTTTGTTTTTTTCCTATTTTTCTCTCTAATTACTTGAGCAGATATTTTCTGCTCATTATGTGAGAGTAAATTTTTTCTCAGGCAAGAGGAGGTTGCCATTTTGTCTTTGTGTAACAGTTAAAAGGACTTTAAAAAATAGATTTCTTTTATTCCTTGAATCATAGTATTCACTTAACTCTAATTAAGTTAACAGTTTCAGTTGTAATTTAACTGAATTGAATGATCTAAGCCTTGAGAACTGATAGATTTAATGTCTTACCTAATATTTTCATACTGCATCAGGTTTTGCTTTCAGTGAAGCAGGTTTGTTAGAAAAGGCTTAGCTGTATAAACAGCAAAATTGAACAGGACACTGACTGTATCATAAAGCTGACTGATAGGTGCATAATGATGAGCTATTGCCCATTAACTGCAATGTGCATTTAAGCAAGTCCATTTCTAATCAGAAGAGCCCTTTGGCACCAGTGTCTCTTTAATTATTCCTGTAAGACCCACTGGCTTAGATCCCTGCTTTTGAGCAGGGATATATTCCTGATAATAGGGCATGAATAACTGGTTTTGTACTGCATGCTCATCTTAGGCATCATAAACCAAAGCATCCTAGACCCCAATTATTTTAGAAACAGGTGTTGCTCCTTGTCCTAAACCATATTCATGTTGTGTGATTTACGTTGTTATCTGCAATCTACGCATTGTCATTAAGGTCAAAAATCCATAGTTAAAAGCTACTAAAAAGGCAGATTCACTGTTGAAATAGTGTGTAACAGCTAGGAAGGAGCTCAAGATCTGCTTAAAATCACCAGCAATTACCAGGATTTTTGAAATTCCAGAAAAACAAACAAATAAACAAACAAAAAAAAACCCACCAAAATCTTTTCTATTTTAAAAGATGACTCCAACTAGAATTTGCATAGGATTTTGTGTGTTCTGAATATTGTGGCTTGAGAAGGTTTTATTTTCTCTTTCATTTCAGTTGTTTCTATATGAGATGTTTACTCTCTCCACAGATGAAGAATCCAGTATGCTTTTCTAGTTTTATGCATTTTGAGCATAGTTCACCAGATCATGTAAAAACCAAATAAGGAACTGCAATAAGAGGGGAAGTTGTATAGAATGAGAAGACATTTTTTCAGAGCGCAAGAGAAAAATGACATGGACAATTACTGGCAACAGCAGTTCAACTTCTGTCAGAAGACTTCACTCTTTTCTTCAGGAAACTTAACTAAAGACATAGAGGTAAATGGAAAATAACTAAAGACATAGAGGTAAATGGAAAATGGCACAAAGACAATATGGATTAACAAGAGGTAATGCATATCACAAAGACATGGTGTCTTTCCTTGGTAGAAGAATTGATTTTATTGGGAAGAAAAATACAATAGAGCTAATCTATCTTGAGTTCAGTGTAGCATATGATTTAGTGACTCAAGGACAATTATTTCAACTTGAAAAGACAGAGCAACTTTGTGGGGTGAATGATGGATTGACTTAAGAGGAAGGTGAAACAGGTAATGTTGAAAAGGGAAGGAGCAGCTTGAAAGTTAGTATCCAGTAGAAATTCAGTAGGCCTGATCTTAAGAATGATTAAATTGAATGCTATTGCTAGTGACTAGCACATGTGATTAGAGCATGCTGGTGGAGATTGCTATTGAAACTACTTCCATGCTAGTGCACAGGGAGATTAGAATTCTCATCAGGTAAAGTTTAGCATAGCAGGCTGCTAAAAAGTGCAGGATTTTATGAGGCACCTTTGTAAATACAAGTGTGATGAGTGCAGTAACACTGGTTAATGAAGACTTAAATTCAGCTGAATTTTTTTCCCTAGACTTCTTCAGTAATGCCATTCAAAAATGACTTGTTTATAGGAAAACTGGAAAGTAGAGAAGATTATATTTGAAGATTCGTATTGGTTGATCTATAAGAGAGGTATAATTATTGCCATTTCATATTTCACTAATGAGGTCTTTTTCTGTATTTTTCAGAAAGGAAAAAGGAATGTATAACCTCAAACAGATCAAGTGGTCACTAACATGGAAAGGCACAAGAAAAGACAGGTAGGACATAAAGGCATTTAGTTTCAGAACTACTGTTTTTCAGAATGCATTAATTTGCAATTGAACAACAGCAAAAAAAATGCTATTCATGTATATATGAGGCAAAAATCTCAGTGCAGGCAATAAATCCTGTTTCTCGTGAACACAGAGAGAGTACCTTAGTGCAGTGTGAAACTATACAGGAGGAGGTAGGGACTTTTCCATACATAATGAACATAATGAAATGTGCATTGCAACACTTTTCCTGCTGCTTGTCTGCAACCAATGGACCTCGATTTTTACCTATATCTGGATTTCTCAGCACACCACGATAACTTTTCTCAATGTACATTTCCATTGTTTTGAAAACTGTATTCTGAATATAATCGAGTTTGCTCTGAAATTTCAGAGACTGTTAAGTAAATTGGGGGATTTTGTGTTTCATACACTGTAGCCATTGTCCCAGGTTTGGGATTTCTTGCTGAGTGATTGTAACTAGGCCAGACAATGTAATAATGCAGTATCTTTCTGAATCAAATTTAATTTTAGTTATGCATGCCAGTTCTATGTTTTTGAGTAACCTAGAATTTGTTAAAGGTGTTTCTTAAAAAAGTACTTCTAACCAGAGATTCTTGATTGGAATCATCTCTGTAAGTTATCAAGGAGCTTTCCTGTATCAGACACAAAATAATCTGAGCTTAAGGAAAAGTGGAGAATGGAAAGACTTGTTTCTTGGATATAAATGTAAGGAAGCTGCACATTGAACTGAGACACAGAAATGTAACATAATGCTCCAAATTTACTCTTACAAATTTCCAAACTAAGCATGGTATATGCTATGCTTACCAAGTTTTGTCGTAGTAATCCTTTACTGCATGAAGTAAATAGACTTTTGCTGGTGATGACATGATCATAATTGCAGCACATTATAAAGAAACAAGATATATTTGCAATAAAATTACTGGTAGGACACTTAAAAAATGATTGCAGAGTGTTCTTCTCAGAAAATATGCACACACAGCACAGAATTGATTGCAATAATGTTTTTGGAACATGGACTTCCAGGTTTGTGAAAGTAAATAAGATTTGATCTTCCAGAATAGATGAATGGGATGTAAAGTTAAAGAATGCATTTGACTTTGACTTGTGCTCTCTGTTGCAGCGAGGAAGTGCAACTTCTGTTGTGAAAAATCATGCCATGGCATTTTGGTATCTATTGCGTTTTCACATGTAAGAGCACTTGCTGGTTCTGCGCCCCTCTAGTCTCTGTCGGCTCCTTCCAGCCATCTTGGCCTTCATGGAGGACGTGGTTCTTTTCCTTAGTCAGTAAGAGTGTAGAAATGCCAGCAATTACAGACCTTATAGCTGTCCTGAAAGAAAAACATACTTCTCCCACTCATGTTAAGCCAGAGATTTTTCAATAGTTGTATGTACCATGTGAGCAGGATGTTGCACTTGCCAGAAAAATGGAGTTCTGCTTGGTCTTAAAGCTGTGTCAATAGTAATGGAATCCATAATATCTGTAAAGAGCTGTTTAAGATGCTATTGTAAGCTGCACTTTGCAGAATACCATTACAGAGTGATATTTACTACACAAAAATATTCTCAAAAAGCAAAGTCAGCTACAAAATAAAATCACTGATAGGCCTTTCTTTAGATGAGTTCAGTTTTGAGATGCAATTGTATCTGTTTTCACTGGAATTAGTTGTGGCTGGAGAGCATTCACAGTATATGGCTTTGCCTCGGGATATCATCTAACAAAGTGTTAGTCTGGAACTAATACTAGCATGAGAATTTTTGTCCAGAGCTTAAGCAGATAATAGCATTTACTGGTCTGTTGCTTAGGTGCTGTGTTTGTTTCATTCTGTGCAGTAAAGTCATTTTTGGCCACTAGATGGGACTAAACAACTTCACGCAATAGTATTAACAGCACTGTTTGAGAGTTTGTTTCCCTTGCAATTAAAGTTTTTTCCACGAGACTTTACTGAGAATTGTGTACCCTCCTTCTCAAAGTGTGAAAACAGCAGAAACTTACAATGAGAATCTCCTTAATGCTAATGAGAATGAAAAGAAATCCCAAACATTACAGTCTACCCCAATAAAGGAGCCAGCATGCACAGAAGCCAGTCTTAGTTGCAAAAAATAAGATTACCCTCTCTGGAGAATAACACTGCAATCATGCTGCTTGAAGATACCTTACTACTACATTTCTCGTCTTCATCATCTTTTTCTTTAGAGTACCATTATCTTAGTTAACAAGCGAGTCTGACTTTCTAAACTATGCATTGTACAAGTTTCTTTTCAGTCTTGAACTCAAAGTTCTGTGATATTTTATTCCGATTAAGATGGTGCGAGAAGTAAAAGAAATGAAAGCCAGTTATCCCTTTTCCAACTAATTCATTACATTCTTCTTTAGATTTCCTGTGATTAGTTTCAGACTGATCTAGAGCAGAAAGCACTTTCCACTTTGATGAACTCAGCAGGCTTTATTTCACTCTGAAAAAATATTTTTCAGATGGAAAACTGATCTTGTTTGACTGTTGTGATTGTGATGCTTATTTTTCCTTTCTTTTTTCCTTGTTCTCAGTCTCAGAGTAGTAATTGCATATGGTTCTTTTTGTCTGACGTCTAAAGATATTAAATTTAATCAGCATAGGAGAACACATTTTAATCCCAAGGCTATTTTAATCTGAAATATGCAGGAAAGATCTTAATCTTGATAGGGTTGTTGCCAAATTTGCTTTTGTTTCTTGATGGAAATGTGACCGCTGAGCTCTTTGACCATCTGTTATAAAATCTAACTGGAAGATAACAAATCAAAAAAATTATTTATTTATTTATTGCATATTTAATGAGAACAGGTGGAGCACACTCACAGCTCTAGGGTCAAGTCCAATAAGATAGACTGTAATTTTACTTATCCAGTCTTTCTATGGAATACACTACATAAATTGCTGTTGTATCTACACTGCATATTTAACAAGGCTTTTATCATCCAAGCTCAGGCACTGAAAACCACCTAACTTTTGATTTATTTTGCCCCACTGAGAATGTATACTCTAAGGCACAAAGCAAGAGGATCAAAATATTCTTACTCCACCTCATCCAGGCAGCACAGAATAGAGATAATACCATTGACACACTGAAATATCAGAGCTGTTCCATCTGGCTTGCATATACTTAGAAGAAGTGGAATTAAAACTTAAATTCCAGTGGTGCTTCACATAAATGATATTTTGGTTGATTCATGTTAGTCCATTACAGTCACTTAGATTCTCTAAGCATGACAGGAAGATGGATTCCTAAATTCCAGTGGACGCCATGTATGTAGAGGGTCCAGAGAATAGGACCTCATAAACGCCTTGTAATTATTAATACAGATAACTGAGAACAGAGAAGAATAATCAGTTTATCTTTTACCACTTGCAGAATGATGTTGTCAAACAACCCAATCAATAAGGTTCCTCGTTCTTAGTGCTGATCTGTATGCTGTGTACATTCGTGTGTGAAGCAGGTAACTAGATATATATAAACACATTCTGTTTGTGTAATGATAATTGAAAAGTGATTAGGATATGTTCATATGCATTTGAAAGTAATAGTCTTAATATTGGCTGATGCTCAGAGTTCATTGTGGGTGGGGAAACCTAACATGTTTTGTTTTTTTTTTCTTCCAAAATCCTACAAATACTCCTGGCTCAGTGCTATATAAAACTCATGAAGAAAAAGGTGATTTGCATTCATTATACAAAGCGAGAAAAGGTAAATACATTTTCATAAATACATGTAAATATTTTCATAAGTGTATGTTAAAGGCTACATTTCCAGACATTTTCCTGGATGCATTTATAAATGTTCTTAGTGTCAGAGGTACCTTGGAAATACTGACAGAACTGTTTTTGCAGTAGCATACTTCATTGGTCAGCTAACTTCGAAAATGAAAATTGGATTCTACTCTGCATATCTTGCTCCACAACCAGCTTCAAGTATTTTATTTCCAGCTACATCCTACAGAACGGAATGCGTCGTAGAGGAGAAAACATATACAGCAGATGAAGTCTCCCAGCAGGTTTTTTCCCAACCTGAGATGCCTGACATTGCAACACATACTTACTTACTTCTGTTTTTTATCACTAACAGGAGGAGCAAGAAGGTGTAATGTGTATGCAAAGGGAAAAGTGCAGGGCATTATTGTTTCATGTCTGGATGGAGACAAGATCCTATATGAGTCCTAAGATCAAGGAAGCCAGACTAGTTTTGAGAATATTCTTTACTCCTCCCCTCAGCTTCATGAAGCAGGTATGTGAAAAAAATCTTTTTTTCACCCCCCTTTTAAGTTATTTATCCCTCTTACAGAAATTATGCTGGTTTTTTTCTTCCAGCAAATAGCTTAGACTTTTACATTTTTCTACACCAAGGGAGATAATTACTGCTGCTTCTGTTGTTTAGCTGAGTAGAAGCCAAGAAATGCTGCTGTTTTAGCTGTGATAGAGGCACTTTTCATTCCTTATTCCTGATGCTCACAAGTGCCTGGTCATTTTAATCATCTCAACTGCTGGGGAGAACACTTAATCTTGAGGCAGACATGCTTTTGCATTAGAATTCCCGATTTTCAGAAAATACATGATTACTATTACTTTTTAGAAATAACTTATGTTTATGAGTGAAACTGAATCATTATCTGCTTGTATTTGTGCATTCACACGTGAAGTTTCACATGATTTTTTGCAAATCTTGGCTTTCTGTGCAAATCCAAGCATTCTATGGAGATCTGTTCTGAGTAACACGAAAGCTGTGTTTTGGGAAAAACCTTCAAATGATAGTGTGGTGAAGGCTACTTTTACAGGGTGAAGTTAGCTGCTCTCGGAGGTTTATGCAATGCCAACAAGTCTTACAAGGAGGTTTGATTGACAGGACTTGAGATACACTGGTGATATCCACTTGAAGGTGTTGAATAGGCTGCTTAGTTCATAGGAGGTATGAATAAGTGCCACCAGCAAACACCATTGCTGAAGTCTGATGGGATCAGAAAATCTCTCTCCCATTCTGTCTTAGCCAGAACAAGCTGATGAACAAAAGTGCTTCATATAATGGTGGCTTGGATTGTTTTAACTAGGTCAGTGAGGTTCACTCTCCCGTGGGGTGTTTTTATACTTTCAAACCTACCCTGATTGTAAGGGTTAAATTAGTGTTTAGAGGTGTGTATACTGGTCTTGGAGAAAGAAAGGATTTCAAGACTTATATTATAAATGCATTAACTGAGGCTTTCTTACATTTTTATCACATCAGAGCCTGTAACTCTATAAACTCTATCTAATGGTATGGATTTCTCAGAGAAATACTCACCTGGTTTGAGTTGCAGGCTAAGTGAATCAATGCACCCTGTTCCCTGGGGTGTGGTAATCATTATAAATTTGGTACTAGATTACTCACACAGAGCCCAGAACACTACCACGTTTCTTCAGAAGGGTAAAAGAGTTCATTTTCCCATTAGGCTGTTTGAAAGTCTGCAGTGAAAGGAAAAAATGTGGTTTCTGATCATCCACACTGGCCAGGAATATCTTTTGGACTCCCAGTTCCTGAAGGGTTCTTCAGTATGTTCATTTTTTAATAGTATTAGTGCTAAAAGCATAAGGCAGCTAATGGTGAGACCAGATAATAAGAAAACCAAAACACTTGTGGAATTATTTAAGATATCTACATATCTTTTAAAGTAACACAACAACAGATACAAAGAGCACAAGAGCACTGTTTGGTAGAGCAAATTTTCAGCTACAAAGCATTCTTTTTCAACATAGTCACCACTATTACCTGTGAATTTTCACTAGCCACGAACAAAAGCCTGCATGCTGCACTTGTAAATATCTGCCCCATGCATTGCCTCACTGTGTTCACATCCACTCTTTGATCCCCATCAGCATTTAGCAAGCATTGATGGATGTCAGTGGATGTCAGTTTTTCTACATAGAGGACTTCAATGTCACATCTTTGCTCCACACGCACTTCCATGTCAGATGCCAATTTGTCAGACTGCCTCTCTGCTGCCATCTGTCTCACAGCAACAAAATGTAATGGAATATTGGTGTGGGAAGGTTCAACCTTTACTATCACTAACATCTGCTTCTGATGTTGTGAGCCAACGTAATAAAATAGAAGGCATTACTTTTCAGAACAGAGAAGCTCCAAATTGTGTGTAGCGCAGACGTGAAAAAGTTATGTTGGGCTATATACATGTTTAAATCATTTTGCAAAGATAAAAGAAAGAAAAAGTAACAATGTAAATAGCTATGGAAATAGTGCATACAGCTTTCAGACAGGATGCATTCTTTGTGCCTCTGGAAAAAAAAAATAACAACAAAAAAACCACTGTGTTTTTTACATATATACTTATGAATAAGGCACATGTAGAGGGAGTTTTCTCTACTACCAGCAAGTCAGAAAAACTGATGATACTGCAGTATTTATTTACTCATGAGACAACATCATGTTTCCAGCAGATACCTTCAGAAAGAACAAAACAATAAAGCCCAGAACATAAATATTTCCACTTACATGGTTATGCTGTGTGCACTTTAGGAGTCATAGTTCTCTTAAGCTACCACTGGTCATGTTAAGGGTTAGCAATAAGGTGCTCAAGTGTGCACATACGATATTTGGAGATAGTGAAGGAATGATAGAAAGGCATGGCTTGAGGCTTAGAAGCTAATAAAGAGCTAGACCTGCTAAATTAAAGCAAACAATAAATTATTAAGTTGAAATGAAGAAAATGTATATGAGAGAGAAACCTTGCACAGCAATGCAAGCAGGCAGTTCTTATTAAATCAGAGACCAACATAAGGTAATTACAGCTGCCTGTAAGGTACATTGCTTTACTTGTAAAATAGTCAGACCTGGAAATGTGTGGCTTATGTGTCATTGGCACTGAACAAAGTAAGATAGAGAAGAAAGGCTTTAGTCTGTGAGAAGCAAAAATATTTTGATTTCATTATTTGCAGAAGGTCACTGTTAGCTGAAAGTGACTACAAGCCACTTATTGCCATTGCTGTAAGGAGTCCAGCAAACAACCTCTAGTGAATAAAAACATCATTTTCAGCTGCACATGAATGCTTTTCAGAAAATAAGAGCTGAGGAAGGATACGGTGGTGGGAGATGCATATTCCCAGACTGCTTGACTAATGCAAGTCAATAATACTTAAACTTGCTTATGTACTTGCTGTAATACAAATCAAGCAAAAATATCTGATCTTTAAAAATGAAATCAGGGTTATTCCTGGTACTGCCACCTCCGTATTCTAGGTGGTAACACAGACTGTTATCCCTAGACAAGTTTGGTAGTAAAGAGGGTTTTGTTTCAAGATTCTTGAACAGATATAGAAAAATATGGTAACAGGGATGTGATGATTAAGTGGAGAAACCTAAGAAAATGATATTACATACACCTTTGAAGATTGACATTAAAAGAAATCCATAAAGATTTATTTCATACATCAAGAATAGGGGATTAAGCAGTTTAACAGTTCAAAATGGAGTTCAGTTTTAGGGGACATTAGATGAACTTCTTACCTGATCTAGTAAAAATAGTGTATGTTCCATCTTTTAATCTTTTTCTTGGCACTATCAAATACAGCAGAAATTGAGTGTATATTGTTACCTGCTGCCAAATTTATCATTTTAAAACTACAAAGGAGTTACAATCCCATATATGAATACAAGTTGGGTGACGAGTGGGAGCTCTGTGAAAAGGACTGTTTGTAGTGGATGAAAAGCTTGATGCAAGCCATCAGTGTGTGATTCCAACCTGGAAACCGGGAAGTATCCTGGTCTGCTTCAAAAGACGAGTGGTCAATAGGGCAATGGAGATAATTGTCCCTCTGTACCCTGCCTTTGTTAGGTTTCATCTGCAATACTAGATTCAGGTCTAGGGCCCACGGCATAAGAAAGTAAGCTGTTGGAGCGTCCAGAGGAGTGTCACAAAGATGCTCAGAGGGCTAGAGCACTTCTCCTATGGAGAAAGGTTGAGGGAGTTGAGCTTGTTTATCTTGGAGAAGAGAAGGCTCCAGGGAGACTTCATTGTAATCTTCCAGTTCTTAAAAGGAGATTATAAACAAGAAGGAAATCAACTTTTTACACAAGCAGGTAGTGATAGAAAACAGGGGAACAATTTTAAAACTAAAGAGGTTAAGTTTAGATTAGATGTGAAGAAGAAATCCTTCCCTGTGATGTTGGTGAGGCACTGGAAGAGTTTGCCCAGAGAAGTTGTGGATGCACCACCCTTGGAGGTGTTCCAGGCCAGGCTGCATGGGACCCTGGGCAACCTGATCTAATGGAAGGTGTAGGGAGCTTGGAATTAAGTGGTGTTTAAGGTCCCTTCCAATGCAAGTCATTCTGTGATTCTAAGTAGAGAACCTTATCTGTTACAATTTCTGAGAAGAGTAAAAAAAGGTGGAGAGAGTTGACATGGGACAAAGCCAGTCTCAGGGTAAGCCAAATACATGAGATACGACAGCCTTATTGAGATCTGTCTTCATTTCTTCATTCCCTCAGAGCCATCATTCATATTTAAACTCCTGTAGACCTAAGAAGAACCAGAATGTGACTCACCAGAGAAGTGGGAAAGTTCTCAGCACATCCTCAACAAGCTTTGTCTAAAGACTGTTTCATTATAAACTCTATTCAAATATCTACTTTTACCTCTGGCAGTGTTAATTTTCAGACTTGTTTCCTGCTCCTTCTGAAATGTCAGGCTCAGGCTAGTAAACTGTTAGATGAGCTCTTGCAGATATCTCTGCAGAGGAACAAGATAACATCTGGCAGGCAATGGTTACTTATTTTAGCATTGCCAGGATGCAGGGACTGTCCCTGAGGAAGACTTGTGAAATGCTGTATTGTCAGAGGAGGTGAGCCTGCCTCTGACTGTCACTCCCTGATTACAGTAGATAGCTGGACCAGCCTTCCCAGGGGAAGCCATACCTCTGCTCTCATGAAAATGTTCAGAAAGCACCTGCAGATCAAACATCTGTGTCTAAGGATTCTTTCACAGCAAGACAATTTTACACTGCAGCCAAAACCTTCCTGAAAAATGAATTTTGCATAGGTTGATTGACATTTATAAATCAAACTGGGGTGGGGGAATGACAGCAAAAGCATAGATCTTGGGACTTAAACTGAGGGGAATTTTGTCCATGGCTTTCAAACAGTATTGAGGGCACAGCATTATGGCTCCATCCCTCAGACAACTTTTTGTTTTGGTTGAGAGGTAAAATCTTGCTGCACTCATTTCATCTTGTGTACTTTATCAATGCAGAGAATATCCATCCTTGTAGTGCTGCCAGCAGGGAGGCCATGAAAATAAATGACTGTCAGGAAGTTTTATAGGGATAAGCTCTACACTAGGCTATAGGGTGTAGTTTGTGATGCTGGCGTCAAAAGCCATACTGGGCTGTCTAGTGGAGTTCGTTTTGAAAGATGCAAAAGTTTCACAGTGCAAAGAATCATCCAAAGTGCCAGAGGGAGTCCTCTATAACAGACTCTAAGGACTCAGACGTAGCAGGAGGCCCTCAATAAGCTCACTGTAGATGAGAGAGATGGCACCAAGGCTGCTGCAGGGCTTAAACTAACAAATCAATGAGCTGTGGGACTGGTAGTGTTCCAGAAAGAGCTGGTGAGCTGAGAAATCACAGAGGCCCAGAAATTAAAAAATGAACAAAGCTAGTAAAGACCCAAAAGTCTGAAGTGAATTACAAATAAAATAAAATTAGGAAAAATTACACTTACTGTATGAAATGACTGCAAAATATGCTTTTTTTTTTTTTTTCCAAGAAGGCAGATGCATTTTCTGTTGACTTGATTTACTGAGTGCAGCTCGTGACATCTTGGTCGTGTTTTTTTGGAATAGACCAGAAAAAGTAAAATAGAGCACGATTACAGAATAAAAGGCCATGCAGATTTGAAATGATTCATTTGAAAATGCCAACACAAAAAGTTACCAACTCTTAAATGCTTTTTATTTCCAAATTTTTGGGGCAGAGGAGACAGAAAATTTATTGAATTGGGTAACAACTTGAGAATTACTTTAGCTCATTCAAATCTGCCTATTTTGATGAAATAAATAAACCAAATGTTGATACTTAACTGTACATTTGATCCTAGAAGATATTTATTCTGTAAATAAGTAATGTCATGCCAAGCCTTTGAAAATTTTATGTTAAGAACTCCAGAAGAGTTAAGAACTAACAGGAAAGACAGATAGTCCCATATTGTGGACTGAGCACGCCAGGAATATATCTGACAGAGAAATAATGATGAGGAAAAGCAAAAGAGATTATTTGCTATACTTTGGTCATCTTGCTTGCTGAAGACAAGTTGTATTTATTCTGCTCTGACCTAAAGCAATTTGTTTAGTAATCAACACTGAAGAAAGACCATAAGGCAACAGAAGCACAAGATTCTTGTGGGAGCGCAGATGTTGTTCCCAGCAGGCTTTCACTGTGTGAGAATTGTGTTAATCTTTTATATTCAAGAGCAATCTTCTCTAGCTTTGCCACTCACACATTTACTCTCATAGTGTCTTATATACAAATTTAAAAAAATGTAATCAGAAATTCTCTGCATCAGCAAAGTTCCCGTTTGCAGGAGCTTATACATTTTCTATTCAACACTGAAACTGTAATAAATATGTTTTAAATAGACTGGTTCTCACCAAGAAAAAAATGCAGTCTTCTTTGAAGTGTTTTATGTATGTTCTTTATCAACGTTCAGGTCTTAGATTTAATTTAAAAAATACAAAAACCTGCATTCCATAATGAAAGTAAATAGCACATGAGAAGCCTTTTTTCAGTTTTCACGGTTCATTTCTGAAGTTGAGGTCTTTCCTTTTATGGCTTGATTACAACCTGCTAAAACTCCTGGGATAGAATTCTAACAGAAGTAGGTTTGATCTTAATATATTCAAACCTCATCAGTTTTGCACAAATGATATTCAAGAATGAATGTTAGCTATAGTTAGTTATAAGTATAGGCTTTGGATTTTTATAATCACTGTAGAATCACTGTGGAATAAGGAAGATGAGATTCTTTTACGATTCTGACTGCGCTGTTCATCAGGGACATAGTGCAAATCACTTGATTTAATAGAGACCAATTCTGAAGTAAGTAAAAACAAGAGAAAAACTCTCCCTAAGTGCCTTTTTGTATATAGTTTAAAGAAAGGTAGCTTACTCCCTGTGATACTGCTTTTACCCTTCAGACTTTTCATTACAAATATTGTCTTCTCCTTGCCTCTTTCTGTAGCTTTACACAGCATTTAGGGAAAGGAATTTGTTCACAGAACATACTATAGCTTTGTAGTGTCAAGGAACTAGGGCAGGATCAATTCAGAGAACCGAGCCAGCCTGGGGGCTGTTTTCCATGTAGAGTTTCTCTTCTGACAAATACTTTGATATTTAATTTGTTACTTTTCTGGAGAAAATGATATCTACCAGTGCTTTTTGCTGAGACCTCTTGTGTGATTTATGTAAAGCATAGTCCTCTGTGAAGCATGTATAAAAAGAGCTTCTATAGTCTAATTTGTGAATGTCCTGATATCTGATTCTTCCTCTCTGTTTTGACATGGTTTTGCTCTTTAATTTTTTGTTGGTTTGTTTCCTTTTCACAGTTGCTAAGTTGCAGACAGTCTTTTGACCAGACCTTTCCTCCTCATTTTCAACAGCTTGACCTTGTCGGTATAGATTTTAGTTCTAGATAACTTTACAACAGCTGAGTTCAAAGGGTGCTCTTCTGCATTCCTGCAGCTCTTTAGAAACGTGCTCTAGTTTGTGAATCAGCCTGCAGCTTAGCTTCCCTTCCTCATATGTTATGTTAGTGTGAGGCACTGTCTGATTCAGAGACTTGCCTCTTAGGACAAGAAGAATAATTAATCAAGAAGGATAATTTCTGATCTATTTGTACTTGAGTTTATACAATCCACAGATAGGTCAAGATTCACAGCACTTGCTTTCCCAACAGCATTTTATTATCTGAGTCCAAATTTTTCTCAATAAAAGTTTTTCCTTCCTTCATCCAATCTAAATAGCCTAAATCATTTGCTAACATAGCTGTGGAAAGCAGTCAGAGCTGCAGGAGCTGGGACTGCTGACAAGGATAAAAATCAGGATAGAAAAGTCACTACAGAATATATAACTTATTATATATATAATATATATATATAATATATATATAATATATTTTATATATACTGAGTATTTTGTCGTATGGGTGAAGTAATGCTAGTACAAAAGCTTTGAGGAATATAACAGTAAAAACTGAGAATACAAAAGGAACATAGAAAGATGAATTCTGTGAGAATGTTGGAGAGAGTAGAGGAGAGTTCATGCCTCACATATGACCAAGTGGAGACACTTATGTGAAAAGGGCAGAAGGAAGCTCCAGGAAATTGGGAGGAGATGAGAACATGGCATTTGTTGGTCAAGAATATTAAATTTGGAATGCGCAATAACTGGAAATTAGTGAAAGTCAGAATTGCACAAGGGCAGATTTGAAAGGCCACTCTATCTTCGTGTCTTTATATCACTCTGAATTTGGGTGTATCTTCAAACCTTATACTCTTAAAATGCCATGATTCAAGAGGTGCTTTATTACAGCTGTGCACCTCTAGCAAAAGCACTTGAATTTGATGAAATTACACCAGGTACTAATCTGAGCAAAAGCCTTCTGGCTTGAGATCAGCGTGATAAAAGGAGCTGAAATAAGGTAACTGGCAGTTCAGATTACAGGATAGCACTGAAAGTGAAATCCTAGATACCAGTTTTAAATTGCCACATATGACTTATGAATCTACTGCTGGTCATTAAATGAGAAAGAAGAACTTAGTAGAGAAAGTCTATTTTGGATATACAAAAATCTTTGACCTTGCTGCATTATTCACTCTTTGAAATTGAGAAACTCAAATGTATTACATTATATATAGGCCACTCTTTAAATTTTTATCAGTACTTTTCTCCCAATGTTATTTTAAAGTCAACACTGCCAAGAAAGCCATTTGTTACTAATGATCAGGATCAGTGCTACTGAATATGCTGTGCTGTAACTGAATGCTGTTAAAAGTATTGTTTGAGTGACTATTGCTTACTGCTGTTTTATGAAATGTTCAGAAGTTATTTTCCTCGGGGAAAAAGCAATTACTAAAAACCAAGTTTTAGCTATGCAGGATAAAGGAAGAAAATACAGTCTATGTGATGAAAGTGAAATGCCCGTTATACAAACTGGTCGTGATGTCAGGGTTAATTGCTATGAGTGAGTAGTTGTACAGTCACAGTGAAAACAGTGTCAGAATTAATGGCACAGTTGACCTCTTACTGCAATGTAAACCAGAATTACTTTTCAGACATGTGCACGACTATGATTCCTTCTTGGCAGAGAAGGACCTGGGGGTCCTGATGGACGAGAGACTGAACATGAGCCAGCAGTGCGCTCTGGCAGCTCGAAAGGCAAATGGGATCCTGGGCTCCATCAGGAGAGGGGTGGTCAGCAGGGACAGGGAGGTGATCGTCCCTCTCTACTCGGCTCTTGTGAGGCCCCATCTGGAGTACTGTGTCCAGGTGTGGAGCCCTCAGTACAAGAAAGACATTGAGATTTTGGAAAGGGTCCAAAGGAGGGCGACTAAGATGATCAGGGGGCTGGAGCACCTCCCCTATGAGGACAGGCTGAGGGAGTTGGGCTTGTTCAGCCTGGAGAAGAGAAGCTGCGGGGTGACCTCATTGCAGCCTATCAATACCTGAAGGGAACCTACACCCAGGAGGGGAGTAAACTCTTCAAAAGGGCTGACAACAGCAGGACTAGGGGAAATGGATCCAAGTTGAGGGAGGGAAGATTTAGGTTGGATGTTAGGGGGAAGTTCTATACAAGGAGAGTGGTTAGGCCCTGGAACGGGCTGCCCAGGGAGGTTGTGGATGCCCCGTCCTTGGACGTGTTCAAGGCCAGGTTGGACGGGGTCCTGGGCAACCTGATCTCAATGTGTGTGTTTGGTGGCCCTGCTAGGCGGGGGGGTTGGAGCTACATGATCCTTGAGGTCCCTTCCAACCCGGGTGATTCTGTGATAAAGGCCAAGTTTCCTGTCCTTCTTGCTGCTATTGTTGGAATGAAAATGAATATCCTGATTGTTGGTACTTCTGTGCAGGGCTAGAAAGAGATGTGTTCATTTTTATAAGTTCATTTTTTAAAGTACAATTCATTAAAATATGTCATAATTGCCTGTAATTGTGTTGTTTGTAGTCTGAACGTTACTGAACACAAAACAAAACAACAAAAACAACAAAAAAAGCATACTGCATTTTCGTTATTTTTCTATTTGAGATATGAAATCGGAAATGGAGTCAGATTTCTTATATATAATAATGTAACTGTCATAAACTTTGAAAATTTAAACAGCGTTTAATGTTTCATCTCTTATTTGAACAAGGATTCACATTAGCATTGGATTTTTAACTTTTCTATCTAGGCCTAAGCTGTTCTTCTGAAGTATGAATATCTTTGCAGCATTACATGGCTGTGAAATCTCCCTGATAATCTCCAGCTCTTTCCTGTCTTTCAGAGCAGTCACATGAGAGCACATGGAAACTGTGACCAGTGGAAGAATGTAGCTAATGACAGGAGAACAGTGGGCAAGACTTATGTTAATATGACTTCAAACAATATCAAGTTGTCATTTAAAATCTTTCTCTACTGCCAGTAGGTTCAGCAAGAGTAAAGGACTATGAGTGGTACACCAAACTTGAACTATAAGCAGCCTTCTCCCACTCAAAAATATCATACTTTAGCCTCCATTCTCCAAAAGATGCAGTCTTTCCTCAAATAGTTAACATCCTCATTATATAAGACTTCTCTTACACACCTGTCATGAAATATTAAGTGCATACACCAAAATATAAACTAAGGAGGACTAAGTATGCAAATAGACCTGTAAACGGCAAGTTTAATTTATTTTGCTTCCTCACATCTTCAAAAAAAGTGAAGTAATGGGTTTATTTCTTTATGAGCTCAAGCACAAAGGTATTAAAATAACTACCTTTCAATTACCCAATTAAATATACTTAATTTCAAATATCATTTCATAAACTGTAGTAATTGTTCAAACTAGTAAATTTCACAAAAGGCTCTCTGAACAATTCTAACTTTTTCAGAGTAGAATTTTGGTCTGGACAATTCTGAAAAAGCAGCATAAATTTACTTCATGTTCACTAATTCTTTGGGGCCTAATATGCACAGAATCTAATTATTAATGTAGTCTCTATACATCTGTGCAGAACAGCAGCTACTAATGGGCTACCAAAATTGCTTGAGATGTTTTTACAGTAACCACAGGCAGATGGTCAATAACATTTTCTGCATTATAACAAATTTGGCTTATAATATGTAATCAAACACGAGTATATTTAGTGATAAAGTGATTTTGTGATCAGATAAAGATGACAGAAAAAAATGGTAGGCAATTCTGATCTCAGTAATTGATGAAGCCAAAGTTAATCTGGATTTATACCAGGATGGTACCACAGTTCTCCTTCTTAACAGTTATGATGAGAATTAGTGTCTCAGTTCTCAAGCTTGACAAGGTGTCACGGATGTGTTTCACACATCAGTCAGAAAGCAAAATTAAACTTATACTCTCAAAGTAAGCAGTGTATGTAGAAAGGAAGAAAAGGAGCGCTCTGGCCCTGTAACACAGCAGAGTTGGGATTTTCTTAAATTTTTCCTCTAGGAAGATTCTGGATAAAGGGTGAAATGGGGAACTGAAATGGCGAACTGAAATGGCTTGGCCTCTTTTGAGTTTATATCAGTGTTTTCAAACAGAAATAAGTCAAAATGGTAGTGCAAGGAGATATTATAACACTGGTTCTTGGTTGAATGTGACATCTCATTTAAGTCAAAAACAAAATATCTACCATGAGACTTGGATAAATTTAGAGTCTTAGTAAAACTTGAGTAGCTAACGGACTTCAATCCATCAAGAGCTCGACTGGTGCTAATGGCAATCTCACTGAGTAATTACATCCAGGGGGTTAAAATCTATTTCAGTGATGCCTTCGGTTTAATGGAATTGATCTTGACCCTTTTCTTGCAGATATCCCTGCACTGAATTAGATATAAGCTCACTACAATTCTTGGTGTATGCTTTACTTAATTCTCTAGCAAAGCATACACCTCTGATAATACACTTGATGCAGTACAGTACGTGTAAAGACAGGCTGTTCTGATTCAATAAGTTGCAGAAAGGCAAACATAAATAACTTCTCTGTGTGTGCGTAAACATCTGCCTTCCTTCCAGTAAAATCTTTGCTTCAGAACCTGAGGACACATAAATCTGCCTACCTCCATGAAGGTCTGCCTGATTTACAGCTTGTCCTTATTGGATAACTTCTCACTTTACTTGTCACTTGACTGATTTGTGTAGAGGAGACCTAA
Source organism: Centrocercus urophasianus (assembly GCF_019232065.1). Classification (NCBI taxonomy): domain Eukaryota; kingdom Metazoa; phylum Chordata; class Aves; order Galliformes; family Phasianidae; genus Centrocercus; species Centrocercus urophasianus. The sequence continues at coordinate 7,823,338 of NW_024884889.1, read as the reverse complement.
GGCACCTAAATACTGTGGGCAAATGTGACTCCCCAAGTTGTACTTAACAGCTGTTCTCGGTGCTGGATGTGAGTTCTTATTGAATATTTCATTAATTTCCTTGGGTATGCAATAGATATGTACAAAAAAAGAAAAAGGAAATTTTTCTTGAATAGAGTTGTTGACAAAAGATACTGCTTTTTTTAAAGAAAAAGTCAGGGGCGCATCTCATAGGCTTTACCTTTCTCTATACGGACAGTTTTTTGCTTTCAAAAAGCCTCTCTCTGATTCATGCCACATTTAATTAAGTACAGCTAAACAACTATTGCTGAATATGCTGTACTTCAGGGGAAAAAATAAATCAGTGAAATGGTTCCTTATGAAACTAGCAGAGCAGGGTAAGGCTTGTCTGTACATTGTACACTAATAGAGCCTATAAAGTGTGAAATACACATATTAATATTTTTCCTGGAATGTTTCATTACAATATCTTTTATTTTCTTTTAAAATGATTGAGGTAAAATGAAATAAATGCTGTTTAATTTACATTATGCCTAGATTTATTAGGATGCTCCATCCTATTTCTAATCTAGTTCTCTAGTATAGAAAATACCTTCTGTGATTTATGTGCCCGTGTTAAAGGTAGCAGTTGTAGAAAATGTATTTATTTGTCAATTAATGTTTTTTATTCTGTGAGTAAAATGGGAAAAGGAATAACATATGGCAGAAATTTAAAATTATCCTGTGATCCCACTAACAAATATTGCCCTAACGTGTAGAATCCAAGGCAGACAGTTTTCCTACAGATTTCTCAGGATGGTTTTCAATTTGGAGTCTGGGAAGGTTTAAGGTCATACTGCAGCCTTTCTCTAAGGAAGGGTACTTAGAGGACCTTCTCCTCTACCTGGGTGTCTAGTTTCTTGAAACCTGCAGACATGCAATTATTTTTGGAGGCCGTGTCACCTCTCTCAATTTCTTCTGAAATTCTTCAGTACACACAGAAGTGATTGAAGACACATTCTGGTATAGACCATAGCATAGAGAAAGTTACCAAATTGGCTTTTCTTCCACGGGAAATGAGCTGAAGTAGATGTACATGAGGTGTTTATGTTATAGTCACAATTGTTTATATTTTGAATGCACCATGTAACTTATTAACTGGTTTAATTGATTGCATTTTATTTCTTTTTTGAGACCTGTTACTATTCTTGCCAAGGTTGTTGTTTTTCTAAGAAAAAATTGATGTTACTATCATTACATGGAATCTAAAGGTCATTCTTTTCAGACTGAAAGTTGATGAAATCAATTTCCAGTCTCTGCTTGGTAACAGAAGCAAGATCATCAAGAGACAGAAAAAAACATAATCTGACTTTCACCATTTCAGAGTTCTCTGAGTTATCTCAGACACATTCTTCATAAATCACTTTAGTAAGAGCTCAGAAATGGTGTGAGATTTGCAACAGACTCAATTCAAATAACTCAGCCAACAGGCCACCCTCAACTTAGAATATATGCACATACATACATAAATATATGTTTGTTTTATGGGAGTGTAAAACAGTAACTTTTTAGTAACAGTGTTTGATTACTTTTCTTGTAGACTATGATAAGCTTCCTTAAAAGTGATATATTAATGAGCTATTATTGTGATAAGAAGAAGAAGGATTCTGCATCACAGTGAGCTTTCACTTAGCTAATTTGCACCAGCTGAGGTAACCCACAGTTGCCACTGCTGAAATGATCTACTCACTGTGCTCACAGCCACTGTTTAGTCTCCATAAGTGTTCAGCCAGTATTGATGAATGTCAGTGGGTGTCATTTTTCCATGTGGCAGAATTTCAGTGTGCATCTTTTCTCCATTCTCACTCTTGTGCCGGACACCATTTTGTCAGATTGCCCCTCTGCTGCCACCTGTCTCACAGCAACTCAGTACAACAGAATATTGGTGGGAAGGTTCCATCTCTACTACCATACAACCACCTGCTTCTGACATCATGGCCAAACATAAAAAAAAGAATAAAAATTGTGATAATAATTACACGTTCTGCATTAGAGAGTTTTCCAGGCAAGGGCTGTTGTCCATTGCTTTCTCTAGCCTTCTTGTCTTGTTTTCTGGCCAATGAAACATGTGAGGGTAGCATTTGAAGTCAGACTGAAAACACTGTCCTTTACAACACAGTAAATAGAATTTTTGCCATACCTATTTTAAGTTGATAGGCTTTGTATTGACCTGACAGGACTTGGACCTTAGATGATTGACGTTTCTTTTAAAAAATTCTAGCAGGTGGCTCTTGCTTATCTTTTGAAATTCAAGCTCTGTGAATACCATATATCATGAAAGTTTGATGTGTCCGTGGAGTAGATTATAATGTCTAGCAAACCAGTCAAAGTATCAGTCTACCACACAGCAGCCTTTTACACCAGCTGATGTGATGGGAGGATGCTGTGTGGCTTTTAAACTTCATCTGAAAACTAGTGAAGAGGAAGAAAACTATGTTGAAAAAACATTTAAAAGTTGATCCAAGTGGACCCAAGAATGAAGACAAATAGGGCCCTGTCACCAACACTGTTCTGCTCTTGCTGAATTATCATGAATGCTGATAACTCATGGTGACATTCCAGGACTTCTAAGTGGGAAGAATGGGAATCAGAGGCCTTTAGACTTAAGAGGACGCTGGAAGGGTGAGCATACCATGAAAAAGTTGTTGGTGTTAGTAAGTTTTCTTTTATGACACTTTTAGGGACTTTCCAGTTAAACAACTATCGCTCTCACCATAGCTGACCTAATGATAACTGTTATATTTTAGTTGGATAATTGGGATGGTAACTGAGATAACACTAATAGAGTGTGTACTACTTTTGGGGAAAAAAAAAAAAAAAAAAAAGACACTTTTTGTTAAGCTCTTGTGGAGACAACACTATGCAGGGTCAAGAGAAAACATGTTTCTCTCTTCCACTTTCTCCCACACCAACATTTGGAGCACAGTGAACAGTTATGAAAGCTATGGGTCAACTGGATCATACAGCAGCAAGTGGCATGAGAAATCCCAAAGCCTGGTAGAGACTTCAGTGTAACCAAGGAGGGAGGTACAGTTCTTGTTGTCAGAGGGGCCTCCTGGAGTGGGCAGTGTGATTTAGTTGTTTGCAGAAGAAGTAGATTAAGATAAATGGGATGCATCTAAAAAGATTTTGGAGACATTTGTATTCTGCGTCCAATAATTAGAAAAAGCATAGCAGGTGCTTATCAGTAATTGGCTTATCAGGGTCTTATTGATCCTGAAGAGGCACTAAATAGTCTATTTAACACAGTATTTATGGCTCTCAGTTGATATTTCATCTTTTTTCGAACCAATGCAGGCTGTTCACATTCAAAATACTGTGTGACAAGAATTTTCTATAGCATTACTATGTGTAGTGCAAAGAAATATCTGTGTTGTTGAAACTCACTTTGGTTTCATTATTATATACATCATTATTGTATTACTCCTTAATTTTCTTTGCTTATCCCCAAGGTATTTACTCCAAGAGTTGTATAAATGTTGCTCCTAGATTCTAGATCATTGTTGCAGTTCTTCAGTTTTCTCTTCTTCATCTTAGTTTGCAAAATATGTATAAGGCATGGTTTATGCACTTAGATATTAATAATCTGTTTTATTCAGTTTTTTCTTCTTTTTGATTCCTAGCGTTTAGTTTGATTTTCTGACAGTGATATGTGTTGAGCTGATAGTTGTTCCTTAATGATAATTCTCCAAGAATTAAGAATAATTAATAATAACTCCAAGATCATCATTTTAGACAAGCTAAAAATTCCACTCCCTCAGCACCCTGCTCACCCTGAACAATATTATCTGTTTATTAATGCTGAATTTGATATGCTATTACTTAGTTTATCAACGTAACAAAATCTTCCTTCAGTTTTGCATAGGAATTCTTATTCTTATCTCAGGTATCTTCTCAGGTTTGAGAATCTTCTCCATTTCCATGTGCAGACTTCATTTGCTGCTTCCAAATGATACAGGAAAGCATTGAACAAGCTGCATCACAGCACAGGTTCCTGTGACTTCCCCTCCTCACTTCACTACGAAGAAAAAACATTTTTTACTTTTGTTTCTGTTATGAATAGAACCAAATATTGTCCTTTTCTTTCCTTTTCTTCTCATAGGTACTTATCCTCCCTAACTGTTGTGAAAGACTTTTAGAAATTCATGTGAACAGTGTGAATTAGGATTACTTTTATTCTCATCATCTTTGAGTCCTTAAGACAATCCCAGTGGCTTTTTGTGGCAATGTTGCACTCTGCAAAAGGCAGGCCAATTTATATCCATGAGACATTATATTTCTCTAAGCCTATTAATATTTTTAAATCCTCTACTGACTCAGTCACAGGCATCCAACTGTTTTTTAGTTTTCCATATCCTCTCTGAAAAAAAAAGATTAATCACATATACTGCTTTAGAGTCCTTGAGACCGAAAGGTTCTTAAATTCTTGTGCTCCCCTTATTTTATCTTTAAATTTATGTAGGAATTTGACCTTTTCTTGAAAACTCCTTTTACACGTCTTAACCTCTTGAATTTTCTATGTCTAAGGAGAATTTTGCATTCACAGGGTTTTGTTTTAGGAATCCATGATCCTTCAAACATGCCCAGTTCCATTTGTCAAGCCTCCTCACACCACCATCTGTTCTTACAATTGTTTTTCATGGTGTGTAATGCATCCTAACTATTTAATCAGTCCTCTAGGTGGAGAAGGAGCAACAAGTGCAGCAGTCAGTGTTATTTATCTTTTTAAAGGACATACATTTCAATTCCTTTCTGTAAAATTATTGTTCAAAGACACGTTTCTGAGAAGCATGCATCCGTGTCTGCAAGTCTTGCCAACACAAAATCTGAAAGTGGGCAAATATGAGCTGCATCCTGCAGGTTGTATTCAGTTTTTACAAAAAAAAAAAAAGTTCAAAATTAGATGCCGTAGATGTTGATGTACCTAAGGTATTTCCTTAATCTATGTGCCTGTGAACTCCTAGAAACCCATCTGTCTAGTTTGGCTTATATAGATGTGCTTGAATCTTTCTAACCAGAGTGTGTTTATAAATGCTGTTCTAGAAAACTTCACTCTGCCTAGAAAAATGTCCAGCCTTCCTGCTGAAGGGAACACACTTATTCACTAACATATGTAACTGTCACACAACCAGTCTTATAGATTAGTGGGGAAGGAGCTTTTCGTGCTATGATCTTTCTAAAAGGTTTTAACTTGAAACCTTCTCTTGAAAAATACATAAATTGAGGCACTATCATTATTCATCTTGAGATGTGGCAAAGTTTGATGTAGAAAGAATAAATATGTGGATTTTTTCAAAAGGCTTAGAAGAGTTAATCTTTCAGCACACTTGGATTAACCATAGCCCTAGTGCAGCTAGATTCCCTTATTTTGACAACATTCATATCCAAGTAACATTACACTTTGAATCACTGAGCTAGACTACAAAAATAATTCATTTTTTTTTTAGAAAGTCAAACTGTATATAACATTGACTTCTTAGACAAGTAGGAAAGCACGGAATTTGCTTTTCCTCTGCCTCTTGAAACAACAAATAGTAGGAGAGGAAGCTAAATGGAAACAAGGAGGAGGACACACTGCAATATTCTTCCCTGAGTTCCACCTGTACCCTTTTCTCTGAAGTAGTAAAAGTCCCCTAAACTCACAAGGCCCAAATGAAATTTGAAGATGTATTTTTGAAGCACAAAGCTTCAAAAAAAGCTTCCTGATTCCAAGTAAAATGAAATGAAGAAGGTATTTTAAATGATGTCATAATTACACATAAATAGTTACAATAGCGTACCTACAGGCAACGTCTACGAGACAGGAGTCAGCAAAATAAAGTCTAGTTTTCTCATTTGATTAATTTGGATTATAGATACTACAGTAACTACTGGCATTTTGCAAGAAGTGACATATTCTTAACGAATAACTTGATTTAGTAAATGAGAAAGTTCACATTCACCTCATGTTTTCAGTGTCTCGGTCTTGAAAAAATTTTGGCTAGGATTTTCCTGACAGCTTTGAGCTGAGTTGTTTAGGTGACTGAATGCCTGTAATTGCAAAGGAATGTTTGAAATTGAGGTAATTATATAAAATAATAACTGTTATTATTTCACATATAGAAGTGGTGGCATTTTAACTATCTTAAAACCATCTATAAAAATATCTTCCAGAATGAATGAATTGAAGCAGAATTTCAGCAGTACGATTGATATTTAAGCCTCTGAAAAGAAGTGTTTGTAATGGAAATGCTGACACATTAGCAATGAAAGTATGTGTACTCACAATGAGGAGTTTGATAATGGGTCTGATAATGAGTTACTAACTTTTTTTTGTGCAGTACAAGACATGGCTAATTTATATAATTTATGTAACTTCAGATTAGCATGTGCATTTATTCAGTTGTTAAAATTCACTTACAATTGTTTTAGCTTTCTAAAATAAGGCAAGTTTCTATTCCAAGGTTATAATGGACTTGCTAATGGACTATTGACTACTGTTTCTTATCATCCATCTTCTGGTGGAAAGCTGTTCATTACTTTTCACTTAAAATTCCCCCTACTTTTCTTTTTTTATTAGGAATTCATTGTATTTGCAGTTGAAGACAGTAATAGCCAGTGTTTAAGAAATTTATTTACTGTATGTTATTAAACAGCAATTTCAAGTATCCTTTGCATGCTTTCTCAAGTTGAGATTTAACAACGATATGTAGACTATCTCCAGACTTGAAATTTGAGTGCTGTCATCTCAACTGATAGATCGGTTTTGTATTAGACTTTCTTTAGAAGAGGTTTGGTATATTGGCATTTCCCACTGACATGAATTGGTTTTGTGAAAACATTGAGCAGAAAGAGTGATTTTTATCATAAGCATCTGCATTTGGATTCCTGAGTTTTTAAAATAGAAACTATGGGCAGCGTAATAGCTTCAAACAGAGGAAGATTGCAAGATTTTAGTTTCGTTAAATTCAGAAGCAGAAACAGCTTTAAACATTGATTTCTCCACCTTCTAAGGCCCTTGGTATAGCTCAGCTTTTACTGAAACCACACCTCATTCTATTTCCTGAGCAGCCTCAGTAAGTCTGAGACACCTTGCAGGCAAGTCTATGGGTATATCACTTGTAGCTAATGTGAGGCTGTACATTTCTAAGTGACTTTTTAAATGAACTGCATCTCTCTTTAGTCAAAACCTCCATTCCTTAAAACATAACTCTTTGTAAATTCAAGTGCCTGAAATCCTCACATGGAGTATCAATACATGACAGAACAAGGAAATGAGGCACCTTTATTGTGATAAATGTAATCCTCATAAATATATTAATTTATTACCAGAGAACATCACTGGAAAACTTTTGCATCCCACGCTGTATTCTGCTTAGATTATACTTTAACTTTCTACTGAGCAAATTTCAACAGTGCTTCAAATGAAAAGATGTCAGGAAAAATAAAGGACAGAGCATTATTGGTTTCAATCAGTTAGAGGATCCTTTCCGTGTAGAGAAATTCCCCAGATTTGTAGACAGAGTGTAGAACCAATAACGAAACTGAAGGAAGCAAGTTTAAAGTTGCCATTATCCTGTGGTCTTTTGATAAAGAAAATTCCTGGTTTCTGACACCTCTGTTCCCATGGCAATCTTCAGCATCTCAAAGTTAAAAGCAAAATGCTTTGGAAATACTATTTATGTGTGAGTATCCAACTACAAGATATTCTTTGTAGTGAATGAGTTTTTCTTTGTTACAGCTTTTGCATTCCTACTGAGTTTTCTACTGTAACAAGTAAGAGCCTGACATATTGCACAAAAAAGGAACTCACTAAGTGGAGTGTTTTTTTCTTTTCATTTGCTGTATAATGTTCTTCTATGACTGTTCAGAGGTCTTTCAACCTGCATGGTCTGTTCAGTTTTTCTCTGCTTCCTCAGACTTTTTTTTTCTGGTTAGAGAACAGTAAAGGAGTCACAATGTACTATAAAAGAAAATTCCTTAGGATCAATTACTCGTAATCAAGTAATTCTAGTCAATACTGAGAAACAGATTCAACAGGTGGTTTCTATATGCTACTTAATGTGCAGTGACTACTGGAGAAACGCTGAAATGATCTTAAGATCTGTGTTCAAATCTTTCAATATTAGTAGATATAACCACTTCCTGTTTGCACGCCATTATGAGTCCACTTCAAAAGCTCATGTGTGACACATAAATATAAAATTTGCAAATACATGTATAAATAGCAAGAGCAAACAGAATTAGGCATGTGATTAAGAGTTTATTTGAAGACTTGAATTTGTCTTTAAGTCAGTGATTATTTGCAACGTGAATTTTTACTAGCTGCAGAGACAGAAGGCCAAGTATTCAATGTGGACTAAATCTGCCTTCAGACACTTCTTGTTTTTAAGAAGTGCAGTATTGCTAAAATGTGTCATTTTACCTGCACTCCATTTATCATAGCTGTTGATACATGTTTGATCACTTACTCCCCAGTGAGCCAAAATCATCAGGATGCCACTTTGAAATGCATAGCTTGCTGCTCTTTATGGAGATCTTATTTCAGAACTCTAACATACCTCCTCCATATAAAATGATATTTACAGCTGATTCAAACAATGTTATTTGATGTTCCTGAGGTCAGTTCGTTGGGATCATTATGTCTTACTGACTCAACAGCCCATAAGATTTCCTAGCACCCCAGTACTTTTTATTCCTAGTCTGTGGGCTTTGTTACCAAAGAGAAGTACTTGTTAAAATGATAAACAGTACATTACAATGTACAGTGCCTGATATAATGGCACAGTGACACCTTAATTTAACTTAGAAAGATTCAAACCTCACAATTTCAGGAGAAATTACTGAGACAGTCTGAAGAAAACTGGAAGCAGTGCTGGATTCTGGTGCAATAGAAACATATGATTTTAGTATCTGAGACCATTCTGGACTGCATTATAGTGTACCTCTGGAAATAGGTAGCAAATACTGTAAAGTCTCATTTTTAAAATTTGTTTTCTGGAATTTTGGAATTCTGGAATGCTGGATTCAGCATTTACACATATGCACTCATCTAGTCTTCATTATTATATAGCAAAAGGTGTTTTTTGTGTGTGCGTGCATGGTTTTTCTTGTTGTTGTTTTTTTGTAGACCTCAGTCTTCACATGAAGATGTTTTTTTGACTTAATCCTTGTGGGTTTTTTTTGAAAAAGATATCCTAACATCTGATGTTAAGTGCCTATTTGCCTATGTATATCTCCCACTTTGGCCATATTTGGGCACACTAAAAGGCTTTGTTTTGAAAGGCTGGATGGCTTGGTCAACACTTGACTAAATCCAACTAAGAGATTCTCTGGCATTCCTTGTAAGCCATGTGATAGCATATACTCATACAGGGCATAGCACATAAAAATAAGCATATTTTGGAAAGGAAAACAAGGGGAAAGCTGCATAGGAGAAAGATGTTTGCTTACCTCATGTCTTGAAGATTTGGAATACAAAAAAAAAAAAAACAGAGAAAGAGGAAGGTATGTATGGCATCAATTAGATGAGGAAGTCTGGCTCCTCTGTGCACTAATCAACAAAGAATCACAATACTTATGGCACTAGAATTTACTGCTGTTCTAAGTAGTAAGCTGTCCTGTACCCTTGCTTTATTGTATATTAAGTTTGTCACTAATGTCTGAGCACTACTCACCATGCAGAACTGACTAAGCCTGATGGAGAGTCTAAGAAAACAAGGAAATAATTCAAGATTGTCCTTGTCTGCACTTGGTGTTTAGAAGTTTTTAGCACAGCACCTTCAAGGTTCACTTTCTCACTTGATCGACCTGTATGAGCAGGTAGTACAGTAGCAGTGTCACCTCAAAACATCCTTAAAAACAGTTCTTTAAGGATTGAACATAGAAGTTTGATTTTATGGAAATAACTGGATGTGCCCTGCAAATGTTCCTTAGGCTATATTGCATTGCTTTATTATTTAAGTGCTTTTACAGTATATACAGTTTTTAAAATTTGTCTTATTTTCTAATAATCATCATCCCATTCATCTTCACTTACGCTACATATTTGTTCCCAACAAAAATTAAAGTACTTTGCTCATTGGAATATTAACAAAATAATTATAACTGGTACCATGTTTAATTGAAACAACATCAAATTCTCTAATCTATGATATGGCATAGAAAATATTTTTTAATTCATGTGCTGGAAAAACTAATGATGTGCATCAGGTATGTAGAGCACTGAACACAAAAACAATTTTGAGAATCTTTCAAGTCCCCTATTGAAATAGTTATGATTCATATTTTAATGACCCACTTTCACCCACTATTTTCTTCTATGTATTTTTACCTGAAGGAGGTAAATCTTACTTGCTTTATTGCTTGTGTTTTTCTACATCTCTACTAACCCAGTTTTTACAAGCTTTAAAGATTTTTACTGTCTGTGGATGATGCACTCCTTCTCACCTCTGCGAACTTTCATTTACACAGTGATACATGAAGACAGCAGACTTGTTGAAGTGCAGAGAACAGGACTCTGTGGTACACTTGAGGTAAGCTCTTCATCTTATATCATGTTAAGTTCAGGCAAACCCACTTTTTAAGAAATGTGGTTCATGTTTCCTCTGGGATTGCAGACCAAGGAAGTACTAGAGAATTTTATTTGCACGAAACAGTACCTAGAGTGTATGAGGTGTATGAGCCAGGTATTTCTCCTGAAGTATTTCAGGTTATATATATATGTATATATATATGTTTGGTCTATAAATACAACTTTCATCATAAACTTTGTTATACCCTGTCTAGCAGACCATTTTCTCATCATAGCATATTATTCTGCAGACAATGGGGAATAAAATGTATGCTACCAAGGGAGATAGGAGAGGAAAAAGGAGTAATAAAATCAGTACTCCAAACAAGATTCATTTCCAAGATCCATGTACAGATAAAGATCTAAAAGTTTTTCAGCTAGAGAAGGGAATGTTTCTACCAACACTTAGCTGGTCATTCTTAGTTGGTTTCCTGACCATTATACAGAAGAGCCTCTATGGAGGTATGTGGCAAAAGAAGGCAGTGACAGTGCCTTCTACTGAGAAAAGCACTATGGGAGCAATAGAAGACAAGAAGAAAAAGTGCCTTCCAATGACTTCCAATGATCAGTGACAGATCAAGTGAAATATAACCTCAACCCAGAGAGATACTTCTCCCTCAGCTGCTAACCCTTAAATGAGGGCGAGGAGGGGCAGACCCCAGGATTTGATTTCCAGATAAAAACATGGCACAAGGCAAAGAAAGTGCAGCATAAAGTGGGCCTGGAGAAATACCTTTTACCTAGACTTCCAAGCAGCTTCATCTGTTTGGCCACTTGCCTCCAATAAATCAGAGCTCTGAGCTGTATCAAAATTCATGAACCTCTGTTCCCGTTGACCTGGCTGTAGACTGAAGGCTTTTTAAAGCAATTGTTTCAGAAATTTGGTTTACTATGTTTATTCTTTTAAAATGATTATGGTTAAAAACAGATCAGAAGCTTTAGATCATTTTAAAAATGCAACTGCGTGTATTGTCTGTTCTGTGATGAGAGGGTGTAAATCCTGTCCAGGAAAGTAAAAATGTATTGAAATAAGGATATTCAGTGCAAGAAGTGGACTACTCAAGACATTTGGATGTCAAACACTGAGGTAATAGAGCAATTCCATGGAAAGTCTGCAAAGCATTTTCTGTTATCTATGAAACCAAACTTCTCCTTCAAATCCCTGAAGACCAACATTTTTATATCTCCTGTGGTGACACTGCTGCTTCTCTTCTCTCAGAATCTGGTGTACAGCTTCATGACTGACAAATGCAAAAGAAAGATGCCAGAGGCATATTTGCTGCTGAAAGATGAAATCTGTGATTTCATATTTGAACTGTCAGCTGTGAGAAGTTTGTAGGTTACCCCACTCAGCTGCAGTATCTGGACAGAAAATACAGACATTGTACTACTCACATAGACTTCAGTATACCAAAAAAAAAAAGCAACTGAAAGTCTATAACAATAGATTGATAGCTGTATTTGTCACAAATCACCATATAGAGTGTTAATTTCTTAAGATATCTAAATAACTAAAAATCAGAATGTAGCAATGACTGTCAAGTTGCTTTGAACTGCCACCCATGAATTAAAAACATCAAAAAGGTTGATGAAGGATACTGAAAAAAAACATCCCCAGAAAGGAGCTATTTTCAGAATACGGTTACTTGAGTTACAGTTCTGATTTTTCCAAGCATTTTATCTATGACATAGATCTCTTTACAATTATGCTGAGATTATTTTATTTTTTGTAACTTCAATACTTGCTTCTGCATTCTATGCTAGTCCAGCAGCAAGGACAGTGTGGCCTCATAGCATGTCTGTCTGTCTCCAGATCTGTGTACCTGTTCTTTTCACCACTCTTTCTTGCTGCCAATGCAGATGAGACGGTACGTCTGAGACATTGCTTCCATGCTACAAGAATCTTTCAGCTCAAGCAGCAATGTATCATGTCTACTCTTTCTTATTCTTAGTAAGAAGTCACATCAAGAAAACATAAACAACCCTAGGAAAAAATTCAGCTACCAGAAAGCCAGAAGTACTTATGATAACAAAGACCTGCCTTTGAGAAAAGGTGCTCTTCAAGTAGGCATAATGACAAATAACCTCAAGCAAATACACATTAGGCAAGATAATAAGGCTACAATTATTCTGTTGCTCCCAAGTATTAGCGTTGTCAGAGATGTCACTCTTTGAGTTTCCTAACACCTGAAGTACTTGTGCATCTGATCTTAATGAGCTCAGTAGTACAAAAAAGCTGTATGGCCACGGGTTACACAAGTTAGAATGAGTGAATTTTGTTGCTCTTGTTAGTTCTGATTAAAAAAAAACAAAAACAACAAAAATTATAGAGGTAGAAAGGATGTTAGCAGTCCTTCCTCATTCCCACTTTCCTGTTTTGTGCATGCAGGCATGCAGAAATGAGAGGCTTCATGCCAGCATAAAATATTACTCACTGAAGAATCTTTCTAATAAATAAATTAAATAATGAAGGGGTGGGAAGCTCCTTCACATTTATGAATAGGAAGTGAATCAGCAATGGCATGTTACTATTGATTTCATAATAATCTGCAGTAATTAATTAACTACTAGGTCAACTGGAAATCAGAAGTGAATTCTTTTGCACACACACACTCAGAAAAGTAACATTACCAGTGGAAGTACTAGAAGATTATTTTATTTCAAAGGCTTATACTGGGAAAATAAACCAGTTCCAAATAATTGTCTAGTATGGCTTTTCATGAAGGCTGTATGTGAAATGGACTTGCACAAGGAGTCTTTTCTTAGCAGAATGTTGTGTGTTTCTACCTGACTTCTTTATTTTCTTTGCTGAGTAGGCCATCCATTATTTTGACATGTTTTATGGTGAGTAAGAATCCTTGATTGCTTCTACATACCAAAAAAAAAAAAAAAAAAAAAAAAAAAGGAGGTTTCTTCAGTTTTCACATTAAAAAAAAACAAAAACCCAACCCTATCCTCAAAAATGTCAGAAGCCATTTAAATGTCATTGCTTGAGAAAGCACTCTGAAAATGCTCCAAAATGAGCTTTTCTGGAGATGTCAACTCTTGGAAAAAAAGTTAAAAAGTTTAAAAAATGTATCTGTCTAGCTACATTGTAATCAGTTTCATACAGGTTTTACTTGTATACGTAGGAGAAATAGATTGGATGAATACTCAAAGCTATACTGCTCCCAGAATGAAACAGATCTCACAGAGGTAAATTTACAGGTTACTTCATAAGTAAGATTAATTGGATTTATTTCAGCTTGGCAGTTTTCTCATTTGTAGAAACAGTGGATACAAAAATTGCTGGTTAGTTTGCTGGTTTTCTTTGCTGAAATTTCTAATGCACTGGCAAAAAATGTTGAAATATTTTAAGTTGTGTCACAGCTTTATCATTTCTGTTTTAAATTCATCTCTAGTACTCTGAAAGCCAAATACTGAACCTCTGCATTACCTTGTATATATCAAGATGGCATTTTGGAAAATTAAGAGAAAAAACAGAGTTCTTTCTGTACTGTGCCATATATTAGATATCATTATGGGGACCAGCAAAATTTTGAAGGGTTGTTTTTTACTGTTTAGATTAATAAATTTTGAACTCACTGCAAATATTTCAGATCCATTTCATATTTCTCCGATGTTCTTTGCTGGAGAAACTAAAGATCTTTTGTGAAATACTTTAACTGGAATATCCTTAGTGGTGGGCTGCTGCTGCTCCTAGAAGGGTAGTCTCAATTCATGAGTCTCTTATCTTTATTGATTAGTTAGTATGCAATCCCAATGATGAATTGCACTATCTACTAGAAAACAAGGAAAGAAATCAAAAATTACAAGATAACATGTTATACAGATTTGTATACATGTAAAAGCAAATATAATATTTTGAATAATTTTTTTTAAATCCAGTTCTTGTACAGATACCATTTCAGGGGTTGTTATAACTTAATGAGAAATATGAGAGATATTTAAGTATTTGTCTTTTATATCAATAATTCAATGTTTATCTTTAACGGTCTAAATTGAAAGAACTACTTCACCTTTCTATAACTCAAACTATACAAATCTTCATTTTTTGGGAGGGTTTTCTCTGAAATTTTTCCACTTTATGGGTGTTCTTCCTCAGATGTGAATGTAGATCTGGATGTGGTACTCTAACAGTGATGATCACCTCAGTAGCAAACACAGAAGTAGTGAATATAACCTTTCTTCTAATACCACAATGTATGTGAGAAGATAGATACTAAATAATGCCAGGCTTGATCAGCAGGCAATAGTCAATGTTATGACATTCAGGAAAGCCAAATGCTGGATCTTGCACTTGTGTCCATGCAGCAGTATGGACATGGGGGAGAGAAGCTGTAAAGTTATCTGGCAGAAAAAGGCATAGGGGTGCTTTCTGGCAACTGGCTGAACACAAGGCAGGAGTATGTCTTGATGGCCAAGAAGACCAACGGTAGCCTGGCCTTCATCAGAAATAGTGCAGTCAACAGGACTGGGAAAGTTGATCCTCTGTGTGCAGCACTGATGTGGCCCATCTGAAATATCATGACCAGTTTTGGACCCCTCACTACAAGAGGGATTTGAGTTACTTGAGCATATCCAGAGGAGTAACAAAGTTGATGAGTGGATTAAACAATAAGACATAAGAGAAGAAGCTGAGGGAACTGGAGCTATTTATTCCGAAGGAAGAGAGACAAAGGGGAGATCTCAATGCTTTCTGCAATTATCTGGCAGGAGGTAACAAAGAAGGGAAAACTGGTGTCTTTTCTCAGGAAACAAATTAAAGGATGCGAGATAATGAAATGAAATTAATATGTGCCACAGAAGGCTTAGATTGGGTATCAGGAAGAATTTTTTCATGGAAAGAATGCTTAGGCATTGGAACTCCCTGCTGCCCAGGGAATTACCATACATGAAAGTATTTAAGAGATATGTGGATGTAGTACCTGGGGTCTGTCAGTAGACTTGTAGTATTAGGTATACAGTTGAACTTGGTGATTTTGAGGGACTTTAGCACCCTAAATGATTCTATGATTCCAAGACAAGGTCACACTAGACAGCTCTGCATCTTGGCTGTTGGTTTTATTCTTGTCATTACCTTAAGACTTCTCTATTGGCTTTCTGTTTTGTGGGTGAGAAGATGATGAGATGCAAGATCTGGCCACAGCCTAGCAAAATCTTCTATGTTAACGTACTGCTGATGTACTCTGAAAGTGTTATAACTAATAAATCAAGCATTGGGAAAAAATACCTACTCAGAGAGAGATAATTGATTTTGCCATTTTTCCTTCACTCTAAATAGTGTCCAGTCTATTGTTCCTTTCCTTTTTTTTCCCCACTAGGCAGTGTACCTCCAAGAGGGAGTTAACAGGCTAGATCTTTCCGTATCTGGTGCAGTCCATTATCTGTTACCTGGCAATATATCCTTCCTCTGACAGAGCAGTTAGGTGATTCTCTTTTTCTATGTGAGATTCTCTTTGTTTTAATTCAAGAAATATTTCTTTTTATTCCTTTTATGTTTAATAGTGTTAAAACAAAACAAAACAAAACAAATTGAACACTTAAGTGTTTAAATTCCTGACTGTGGTAGTCTTAACTTTCTTGCCCATCCACAGGTTCCCTTAGCACTAACGCTTATTCTAGACTATATTTAGATATAAGATGGAAGGAGACTAAATTATTCCATTAAATTTTCTCCACTGACTTTTTTTGATTGAAGAAGAAGAAATAAGGTGAGCCAAATGTGTTAGTTCTCAGATAAAGCAGATGAACATTAGTTTCAGATTGCTCTGCAGAGTCTTCTATGGAAATACATGCGGAGTGCTTTCCATGTGCACAGGAAAGCTTTTTTGTTTGTATATTTATTTTTCATTTCTACATACATGTGAATCAGTCGTGTTTACTCTTTGATATCTAATCTGAACATGAAAGATCGAGAATGTAACACAAGGGGTTTTTTGTTGTTGTTGTTGTTTGTTTTTTAAATAAACTCAACCAACAATCCGAAACCCTCACTAACCAAAAGTTTGCATGTTTTATTTTTTTCCTTTATTTTTCCTATAAAATGGCATACCTGTATCAACAGGATAAGAGATGGGCACATATAGATGGCTCCCTGGATTAATTCAGTAGAAAAAAAAAACATTTTTATCAGATTCTCAACTGACAACAAATAAGAGCGCATTCATTTTGCATCTAGAGCAAACCCACAGTCAGTATGTGTTACATTAATATTCCATGCAGTTTCTAGCAAATGTCTTTTCTTGAAGGTATCTGGATTTGAACCAAAATTCCAGTTTAATCCATACAAGATTTCATTTAGAAGTAAATCATATGGATGAAACTTCTTGTCAGAGGTCACTAAAGATCAGTTCAATTCACATTATCTAGTCTCAACTACTTACAATAATCCAGATTTTTTCATTTTAGATGGAATAAATGATGGTGTCTTGTATACAGTTTTTGAGAAAAATGTTCAGGATAATTAATTCAGTTTATATGTTTATAGTTGAAAAGCAGTGTGTTTCACTTTTTTTTTTAATTTTAAATTATAACTCTTTGTACATGAAGCTTTGCCATGACTGAGATGTTCTGGTTTGGCAATTTGATACCTAAAGAAAATAACTCTGAAACACTCCTCTTAAGTAGAAAACATCCTGTATCATTTGTTCATTCATATATAGTTTCCAACTTTCCAGACAGAATAAATGAGACTGTTAGTAATTTGAATCGTTCTCTTACAGACAATTTAACATTTTTAGCATGCTTTTCATATATGGAGTTATTGTAAGTGTGGTCCAATAAATAGTACAGACTGCTTCTTTATGGCTTGTTTGTTACAGGCTTTATTGATCTTTACACTTGACCTCGAAGCATAACAGGAAACTATAAGGAAGAACATTAAAAAGGAGAAATGAAAAATTTTAAATTGAACAGGCATCGAATCTCTTAGCCAGTGAGACTTGAGCCTACAAAAATAAAATTGTATGATGGTAAGACTTTGGCTGGCAACCAATCTAGAGAGCATGGAGCGGGTAAGAAACAATCCGTAACTCTTGCAGATAAGAGGAGATTGCTAACTCATCCTGTGTGCATCAAGAGATGCACTGACTTGAATAATTATTAATTCCTTAAATGTATCAGCTGCAATCTACGTATAAAAGATACTGAAACAGAAGGTATGAGGATGATTACATTCTGAATTTCCCCACTCCTCAGCACCCCTCAGACTCATTCAGTCCCCTGCAGAAACAGCAGGCACTGATCTTTGATATTTTGCTTTTGTTTTTCAATATGCAAGCCTTATCTAACACGCTGAGTGACCCTGGCTCTGAAGACACAGTTTCTCATTGATTCATATGCTTTCATATGAGGTAAGTGTATGACATTGGCTACATTTTATCCACATTTTTCAAAGTTCATGAAACATTCATTGTTTTCATTATTGCCTGCTAATTCAGCACAATATGATGTTTGTAGTTCAGAAAATTTCAGAGGCCTGCATGGTACTTAGTTAGACAGAGCATTTTGTAAGAATCTAATCACTCTGATAGTTTTTGCAAGTGTGTTCTTAGTGGTTTTGCAATTTATATCCGATTAGGTATGATTTCTGAAAGATTCAGTTCAAGTGTTTTGTCCAAATTCCTCTTGGATCTTTTTGGCAGAGAAAGGGATAAAACTTAATACTCCATAAGACAGTCAAAATTATTAAGCCGTATGATTGTTCTTTCTTCCTTGTAGTATCTCATTTTATTTACCATAATCCTTCCAGCACCTGAAGGAAATGAATGGAGGATCATTCTCTTCAAAGCAGTAACTTGCAATCTGTTGAACATGATGGCTGAAATGAATGTAATTATGTAATTAATTGTGTAACAGTGGAAAAAAAAAAAACAGAGGAGAGAGAAGAATTAATTTAAACGTACAACCTTAATTTCAGACTTTCATAAGTTTGAACAGCTTGGCTTTCTGATATTTTCCTTCCATTTATCTTCACCAAGTCACCTGGAAAATTTCTGAAGGGGCAGTTGCCCATAGGTTACCATTTCTCATTGCCATCCTTTACTTAGAGGCTGCTGTTTTGAAAGAAGTTCACGGTGCCACTTAGCAAGGCCAGGACTGTCCCCACGTATAACAGATGTTGTATGAGCAGCACTCATAGTATAGAGTCAGAACATAGTCAGTATATAGTCAAAATAGATTTTCATTTCACACATTTATGTAGTCCTGTTTGCTTTCCCTGCCCTGACATGGCGTGGAATGTTCATGTGCATTTGCTTGTCTTTGTTTCTCTTTGTTTCTTGATAGCAGATTCCTTCTGCAAATAATTTTGTTGTGATTTTACTAGTTATATTATTAATACTCTTGATGTTAATTTTTCTTCTTGTTTATTTCACACAAATTGACTTCAGTTTCTACCTTGTAGTAGCTAGAATAAGAAAGACATAACCACTTTTAACCTGCTTTTCTGCCTTCTTCACACTGTCAGCTCTGACATTGCTGTGTATTCTTATGTCAATTTTCATTTTGTTATTCAGCTTTGACATAATGTTTGTGCTTTTCTATGAGTTCTTATTTAAGCATTTAAGTTTTCTTTCTCTGTAATACCTGTGCTTGAAGAGATGGTTGATTTTTTACAACAGACCTAAAATTGAAGCCCTACTAGGGATTAGTGACACAATACCTCTGTACAGGTGTTCAGCTCTTCTGTAGAAACTTTCCATTTCTCTTTTTTATCTGCAACTTTACAAGGCTGTTTATTTTTTTCTTACTGGCATTATTTTAGAAGTATTATTGGGGAAAATAATCATATCTTTTCAGAATAATATAATTTTTTATCGTTTATTTGTTTTGTTTTCTCTAAAGGAAAAGCAAATTTGCTCTTTAATCTTTTCCCTTGTTTTCCCTTCAAAGATGGTCACTAGTCTGAGGTGCTGAGTCTTGCTTGTTTGCCTTGGAAAACAATCTGATATCTTCAAATGAAACTGTAGGATAACTTGCAGTTTCTGAGCAAGCCCAGTCAGAGTATTTCAAATCACAAATGACACTGAAAACATAGGGCAGGTTGCCTAATGCAAACTAAGTTTCTGTGACCAAAAGAATAAATCAAGTTGCATAATTATTCCAAAAACACTTTATAAAACTCTCATTAAAAATAATTTCATCTAACTGGACTATTGTGATTGTCAATCTTCCATGTGAGAAAGACACAAATAGCACAAAAATTTTCTCTGCATAAATACCAGATGCTTTCTGTGCTCACATTACTTGTATTTTGTTTCACTGAAAAAAAAATAAATCTGAAAAGTTCCTCCTCCAGAATTTAGCCCATGTGTTGAATCTGACATGTGCAGATACTGCATATCTAGAAATGCTACAGCACAGATACAAACAACATGTAACACTGTGGACCCCATTCTTCCTGGCCTTTTTTTCCTTTCAGCAATATTTTTAAAATCAGGACATTCTCAGCAAGTTTGCACGTTATTCTTACCCCAGTATTAATGCACCGTGGTAAAGTTTCATGTAACATGCTCAATTATAAAGAGATGAAGATCTCCTTAGGGAAAAGCCAAAAAAAGCAGATAATCTTTTGTGCTGGGGTTAATATATCAGCAGTATGTTGGTAGCACTTTTGTGTCATTTACTATGAAAGCCTTTTGACTTCAAACTTACAGTAAAGAGCATAATTTACAAGTGGTTTATCACATGCACACCAAAGTGGGAGAGAACACATTTTTGGTTTTGGCTCTCTTTTTTATTGGGTCCTTGCTATAACTATATGGCATCATTGATTAAAATTTTGATTTACAGTGCTGCAAGTAAAAGGACAACCAGCTTTGCTGTAATTTACTGTTTAATAAAACATTTAAAACTTCACCTATCAGTGAGACAATTCTGAAACAGATTTGTGCTCTTGTATATGCATGTAATTCACCCAAAGTTCAGGTGAGGCCACATGAGATGATGTGCAAAAAATCAATATAGGGCTAACTTACAATTGCAGATAAAATACATCAGGGAAAGGACGACCAAAATTTGGCCACAATTAGGGAAAACATTGTCATGTTTTCTGTGATATGATTTATTAATTGGTGAAACCACTTTTTTCTTTTACTGTGAATGATTTAGGGTTAGATGCAGAACTTCTATTGAAGTTGGTGTCTAAACTAGCTGATTGTTCAGAAATTTTTATTTTATTACCATTCATCTATGAGCAGCCTGGAAAGACTTTGCCAGAATTGCAGTAAATTGGTTAATGTACAGAAAATAAATTACTCTGTGAAAGTAGATATTCTATGTCAGAATATTTGTTATTACACCTTTAAATCAAATGGCATTCTAGTCAGAGAGAGGTAGAAATTTTTCACTGGAATCCACCACCAGTGCCAAAAACAATTAGCAAACACTACTTTGTGTAATTATTTTGCTTCCACGTTTTGTGCCTTTTCCCAGAATTTGTCCTTGCGAGACTTCCTAGGAATGTGCTTCCAAACAGAAGACAGTTTTATGTATGCTTGTGTGTGCTTTGGGATGAATGAGGAATACAGGGTTGAGAAGAGCAAAAATAGATGAGATCCGTATGGCTAGGGAATGCTAAAGGATCTCATATCCATTTTTGCACTGTAAATACTGCAGTAGACACTGTAAATAGCTATCTATCTGCAAATTACATTGTGGATGGCTCCTTGAAATCCCTTGTCCTTTGCAACTCTGCCTTGTTTGTAAGCTCTAATCATTTGTTATGGGAGCAGCTGTCATGACTGCTGTAGGGTAGGAAAATCTGCAAAACAAACAGAGCTATTTTATGCTCTTGTGAACTTTAGCTCGGGTTCTTCCTCCCCAGTCAGCACAGAACTCTTTAAAGATGAAGGGTAGTACCAGATGGAAGAATTTGCTGGAAATAAAAAATTCAGCAAAATCCTTGAAAAAGAAACAAAGCTGTAGTAGATTTCATCAGAATGAAAAGGAAATGAAGACTACATAGAAAGTCTAAACACTAAAAATCTGAGAGGAAAGAGACCTATAGAAGAACCGACATCTATAGTGCCTAGGTAATAAAGGAATATTCTCCCTGCTGATCTTTTGAAGGTGTGTCGGCATCAAAGGTTTTCTCAGCAGGCAAGGCAATCTGACAGGAAGGAAATAAACTACCATTAAACTAGAGGTGCAGCAGAGCAATCTTTGTAAACACTTTTCCGTATCAACACTTAAAAATATTATTGATCTGTGAAGATAGACATTAATTAAGAAGTTCTGTCTTTGACTGTTCTAGTTTGTCCTTCAAAGTAAAACCAAGAAGACAGATGTAGAGAGCTTATTTTAATTACTTACTGCATTTATTTTTTAAGCACAAAGCAATGACTAGTTTAGACTTGCCAACTTACATGGAAGACATTTTGTGTGGGGTTTGGGGCCAGTTGGGATGTTCATTATGTTCTGCATAAGAGCAAAAGCTCTTTGATTGTTCCCCAGATCTTGTATTGCTGTGTAATTTGTTTTGAAAAAGAATACCTATTATTTAGAATGAAAGCGTACTGGATACTTATGAGGAATTTCTAAAGACATTTTTCCTACAATGAAGAAGAAATCGCCAATATTTGAAAATTGCTTAAATATGAACTGATTGGATACCAGATTCCCTCATCCTTCTATCAGATAAGGCAGGTCTTCCACAAAGCAACAAATTAAAGTGGAAAAAGGAAGACTGTTAGAGCAGAATGCTGTATTTTACACATGAACCAGTACTGCTAACTTTGCAGACAGTACTGATCAAGAAGATTACTTGTACTTTCCTGTTAGGTAGAGAAAGCCTTTATTACACTGTCTTGTACCTCGCAGAGGTACACCTGATAGCTAATTTTATACTATTACATTTGTGATAGCAGTATGTTCTGCCCTGGCTAGTTTTTCTTGTTGAGAAGCAAGGCAGATTCATCTGAACTACATACTGTGCTACTACTGGTTCATGCTGCTAAAGAAGGCATCCCTGGAACCACTGCAGGACTGTAAACCTGTTCATTTTGTTCTTTATTCCTGGCCTGAACAACCTGCCTTTCAAAAGACTGTTTGATACAGGGGAAGCATACCATTATAGCATAAGCATAGCTGTAAGAGTACAAAATCACCCTATAGCAAAAATGCAGCAAGGGAATAATAAAGGTATGTGTAGCTTCTATGGGTATATTTTAAAAATATTCTAGAAGGGTCCCAGTTTAAATTGCCAGTTGTGCTACAGGCAAATGCATTCTCTCTTCCTGATCCAGCCAGGACTGATCAGATGATGGATGATGACTGGTAATGATGCATTGGCAGAAATGAGTGCACAGATGCATACAGTAAAGCTAGAAAATAGCTTCTCTCACTACTTATGTCTGTAGTTAGTTACCAGTTTACCTTCTGGGAAAAAATATATATATATATATACAATCTGTTCACAATAACTAGAAAAAAAAATGATTTCTTTAAAAATCCAGCATAAGAACTTCAAAAACTAATTCTACTTTGCTGCAAGAATTTATGGCAAAAGAAAGTGATGATAGAGCCTTCAAATGGGATACAGGCATTATGGAGCAATGGCAAGTAATAAAGAAGGAAAATCAGCTCACCCTTTCTGATGCCCAGTGACAAATTGAAAGAAGTGCCACCTCCATCCAGTGAAATACTGTTCCCTCAGTGCTAACCCTTAAATGAGGGTGAGGAGGGATCAATGCTGGCTCTACCCCTTCCAGTCAGTCGGATGCACTGCTTGCACCTGAGCTCCCAGGGTTAGCAATGCCTTCTCCCCTGGTGCTCAACCAATGGTTCAGGGCTGTGACCTGACAACTCCACTGCAAATATCTATCCAAGATGCTTTTTAATCCTACTGAAGAAATTGTGATACACGTGCGTACATACATGTGTGTAAGTATGAAAATATCAATGAATCACCCCGAATGAAAATCTTAATTGAATTCAAATGTCACTTCAAATTAAAATTGTGTCTGTGTTATACTAACACAGGCGCTAATTTGAAATTTCTTGTGACAGAAAAATAAATTAATTAACTTTTTTTGCGTACGCAACATTTTAGCATTTTTCTAATCAGTTGTTTTACAAATGCGAGGTATAACAATTTCTGCTTTGAATCACCTCAATTATGAATTTCAAGGGCTGTGTTCTTCTTCCATTTTAGAATAACTTTTAATGTTATCTTAAGTAAATGCTTGAGCAAGGGCAATTATTAAATTGAATATAACTTTAGATAGAACAAAAAATGGTGGCGTGAAAAGTATTTTCTGGGCAGGGCAGAGCTTTTGCAGTCATTTTGCAAAATTGAGAATAGTAGCATTTTAGGAGCGTGGACCAAAGCTCCAAATACATAAAAATATGTCTCAGTGTTTTCCAGTCCATAAACGTTAACTAGTGGACCAAGAAAAACATATATATGAAAAAACAGCTTGTTGGCTCAGTTCCTAGAATCTCATTTTTGCTTTCTGCTCTTCACGGTGTACTGGATTTTCATGCTGCTCGTGCATAGCTTAGACTCTTAAGGTGAGTAGAGTGACTTCTATACATCAGTACGTAAGACCTGTTATTGGACACAATTTGAAACTGTTAAAAGCCCTTGGTATAAATCAGTGAAAAAAAAATGAAAGTAACCTCTAATAAATTGTATCATTATGCATTCTGAAGTAAAAAAAGACCAGTGGTTTTTACTATACTTAGGTATAAATAGTACGTATTACTCTTTATTCAGTAGAATATTTTTGAAGTAGCTGTTCTATATTTGGATATTATGTCATTTCCCTTCTCTGAAAACATTCTTATTTTTATTATTTTATTAAAAATGAAAGTACCAAAATCGGAAGGACTGCTTGTTTTTCCAGGGCAGGAATTTGTATTAAAAAATAAAAAGCTACTAAGGTTACAGAAGATTTCCTTTAAATTATGGCATAAAGAAAAGGGGTTTTATCCTAATTTCAGAGCCCTCATTTTAATTTAGTAAATGAATGGAAATGACAACAGAAAGTCTACGACAATAATCAGTTTCCTTGAAGGAGAGTAAGGATTGGGTCAAGTTCTCCATTACAGACGAAAGAAGTCAAAAAGTCCAAAAAACCTTTTGCTTAATTCTTATCTTTAACTAAGTATAAATATGATAAGTACAATACAACAGAAATTTGATCATATCTGATTGTAGGAATAAAATAGAAGACACGTATTTTTGTCTTCAGTGTTTCAGCTGAGACATGATAAAGCAATATCTTCTGTAATTTTGATTTCTGTGTTGTGCACACTTACATGAAATTATTGACATTTGTGTGAAAATGGCTCTGTGTTTATGATCATGAAAGAATCATATAAAGTTGTACTTTGATTCACTGTGGTTAACATGAAAGCATCTGCTCTGCAAGATACTTATTATCAATCCCTAATTCACTGCACTCTTGCAATAGCAATAATAATTTGCATGAGAAAGCAAATATTTAGCCAAATGTGAATTTCCAATTCCTAACGTATCACTGCACTAAAAGAAAGAAGAAATGGGAAGGGAAGTGAACTATATGATCAATTTCATTAGGATATGCTGCATCCTTAAAGAACTAGCAATGAGTCCTCTGGAGAGTAGTAATGGTTTTCCTGCACTGAGGACTTGATCTCAGCTGGAAAAATGGTCAGAAAATCAGAATATTGCTCCCATAACTCTCTCCCCTTATCTAGGCTTTTGGAATTAATCTTAGTGACAGATTAGAAAAAATAAAATAAATCATAAAATATTATTTAATATTACGATTGCTACAGTAATATAAAGGAATGTAACCCTGGTCTTTCATTTCCCTAAATGATTTGCTGAAATTTCATTTTAATGACAAATATTTCAGAAGTCTGGTTGTTTTTGTTTTTTTTGTTTTTGTTTTTGTCAAATTGCAATTGTTTCTTCCTGACGTGGGGTTTCAGTCCATTTGAAAGAGCTCTCAGACATTTCCTGAAAGGATTCCCTCTTTTAATTTGCTACCTCTTTTATAGATGGACTGGTTGTTCTACAGCTGGCACTGTTATTGCACAGTCCCATTTTAGTAATCTACAACAGCCATCTGTGCAACCTCAAAACCCTACCAGATAAATTGAAGCTTTTTTACAGTCCAAAGTTGTATACTTATGGTTTGAGGTGGACCAGGGATTAGGATTTAATGGGAACATAAAGTTATACTATCACGAAAATAATGGCTTTAGAGTCACTGCTTCCATGTATCAAAAGAACGTTACAGTTCTGTTCATTAAGCATATTAAGTAATTTTTAACTAATCTAATTTTGTTGAGAATATTTTGACAAATATAGCGAATTATTACAATGCTGTGGTTTTCTAGGCATCTTTAAAAGCAGCTTTATAATTTCATGTAGTCAAAGGCTCAGATAATTCAATACAAAAGTTGATTGTACCTTGAAATAAATGCTGTGTTAGGGGAAAAAGGAATGTTCAATTCTCTGTATCCCATATGAAGCTGTTTCTAAGTGGACAGCATGACATACAATTGGTAAGTATTTTCCCCAAGCAATTTTCTTCCTTTCATTTAGGCATGAAGGATAGGAAAACTATTGAAAAAGACTAACTTATTAAGTTGGAATTCATTTTTTTTTTTCTTTTGAGCATCACTGTGTTTTCTAAAATATAATTAATTGTAGTGTTTTTTCCTTTTCTTCCTTTTATTTTATTTTTTAAATCATGTTTTTCACCATCCTGTCAAATTTAGTGTATTTTGCCTAGAGGTGAGGTTTGCTGCTATATATGAGCAACAAATAGCTGCATTCTGTTTGTTGAGACATGCTGCTAAAACAGCATAAAACATAGTTAGGTATTCTGTCTGCCTGACAAAAGCTACAGATTTAGAGGACCATGGTATATTATTCATAGTTATGCTTAGTTATGCTCTTCCTGATACTGAAAAGCAATGAGAATTTCAGTAGAGATTTATCTTAAATAGTTACTGAGCTCCAATTTTACCGAAATTCTGAGTTTGTCTTGATAAAAATGAGCTTTCTTTTGCTCAGATCAATGAGCCCATGCATTCCCACTAAAAGTAGGCAAAGCCATTAGAATCATTTTTGGAACTTTTTTTTTGCACTGGCTGATGATAACAAGCTTTGTGTCTCCAGGTTCCCTTAGGGGAAGTCAATAAATGACCAGGGAAATGATCCTTGTCCCTTTCCTGTGTTTCCTTGCCTCAGGGTCTCACAGCACAGATTCCTCAGGGTAAGAAAGATATAATGGGAAATACAAGGTGTCTTTTTTCTATTTAAGTTCATAAAGGAAAAATACGATGTTTTCTCCTGACATGCTGGTTACCATTTGGCACTTGGTTTCAGCATTGTCTTTTATTTACTTTAGTACAGCACTCTCTAAATTTTAGGAAAAGCAAAAAAAAAAAAAAAAAAAAAAAAAAAAAAAATCTAAAAATCTAAAAATCTTCTGTGTATTTGTGTTGTGGCTTAGTTTGAAATATTGACGGGATTACAGTACTACATGGAAAACTAACAGATGATAGCTATATCTGGGTGAAGTATTGGTGAATACTTTTTTGCTAAGCTTCACACGTGTGGGTTTTTTTCCTGTTCATTTTTTAAGTACCTATAATGTTTTTCTCACGCAGAAACAAACTCAGAAATTATTTTTGATGACGTTGCTTGTTGCACTTCGTATTATAATGTGGTATATCATGCATGGAGTTTTTCTCCTGTGTCTAGATTATGCACAAATGATTGCAAAGACTCCAATGCATGAAGATAAATTCTCAGAATTCTCTTCTTTTATAGCTTGACCGTAAAAAACAAGGAAATTACTGGCAGCTAAAGATGTCACCACAGGCAGAAAATCCTAAGTCTACTTTCACTGTAAGGGATACAACTTTTAAGGGACTGTTTAGGATTATTTTTGTTTATTTATTTTTTCCAGGGAGAAAATGAGAAATTGTGTTCACAGAGTGTGCTAATGTGGTCTACGTTATGCCACAGTAAAAGGATTAAGGATGTTTTCTGTCATTAATGCCTAACTTTATGAAACTTGCTGGTTTACGTAAAAAGAAAAATAGATGCTGCTTTTATGACAAAGTAGAAATCCTACATATCCCATATAAATAGCATTGGAATGTCAGATTAGGGCAATCCCCAAAATTGTCTAAAAAAGTCTGGCTACTTATTGAAACACTGAACCACAGCAGGTATGCTATTAATCCTGTCATGATCTCAAGTACTGTGCAGCTGTAAAAGCACAGTCTCAATCATAGTCCTCTGCTAGAGAGATATTAACACTCTGTGCAATTACAAGTTGTTTCATCATTATGAAAAGTTCACTTACTTTAATTCTTATAAAATGTCATCATATTTGAGGATTACAACAGAGTTTTAACAACATTTGGAGTGTAAATTGGACTTTGTATTTAATCATAAAATACTGCTTGTAACTACTATAATACTATCTCAGTACTAAAGTGAAAAACTACCTTGTTTGTATTACTCTGCTTGCTTACACACTGGCAAGTATTTGCAAAGTTTGTTGCTGGTGGACAGTTATCAGGAGAAGAATATAAAATAAGTGTATGGAATTGTTGAGTCACAGCCTCAACCACTGATTGATAACCTGAGGTAAGGACTAGATCAGCCATGGGAGCACAGGTGAAGGCAATTCAGCTTCGTGACCTGAAGGCTCCACCTCTCCTGGACTCCACTTAAGGGCTGACTGCCACGGGGGAAGAATCTGTTTTTGGACATCCTCCCTTATGGAGTTTCTCATTGGGAGCCTGAATCTTCAAGTGTGGGTGAGCTCTGTTTGTTTCTTTCCATTTCTCCATGATATTCTTTCTAACCGTAACAATGGCAATATAATATCGAAAAACTTTCCCAGATAATTCTGATCTACTGTTAAAAAGTGAAAACTAGCTTAAAATTAATGGACCATTTATTAGAGATTCGTATCTTCACAGTTTTCCGTATTGAAATATTTGTGGTAAAAAAGATAAAAAATAAATCATAACATTTTTCATAGATTTTGGTTTTACGTGTTCTGAGAATTGTAAGTCTTGTTTATAGGATACATTCCCATTGATTTATTAAGCGATTCTACAAATAACATCTTAGGGAGCAGCAAAATCATACAGTTTAGCACTAAGGTGACCTTTATCTGAAATGTACATATAAAAAAAATGCGTGGTTTATATAAGTGTAACTGTTATTGTTTAGCTGCATGAAATAATTATATCTATTTACCCAATAAACATTTCCAATCTGCTGTATTTCATGCAGATTAATTGGCAGCAAAAGCAAAAAAGAAAAACAAACCAAAAATCTACACCATGCAGTATAGTCACGTCTTTAATGCTTTGATGATAAAATATTGAAATAGCTTAGAAATAAATTCTTCTGAGGTCATCTTTCCAAAGTTTCCTTCTCATACAGTTGATTTTACTTTAATGTTTTCATCACTTTCATCTTTTTTTTTTTCCTGGCTATTTTGTTGACATTTACTTGAATTCATATATCACCACAGAACGACAAAATTTATGATCATTGTTTATGTTGTGTATTTCACAATGTAATTTCACAGCTCTCTTTTCATAATTTGTTGCTTAGATTACAATTTTGTCAGCAAAATAAAATACGAAGTCATAAAAAGGAATTATGTTGTGGCTCTAGAAAATGCTAATCATTAGATGGTTGGGGAGATTAGGAATAGAGAGGTGACTAGAGTTTGAATACTGATATGTAAAAGAATGAGTATGGAAAAGAAAAAGACAAAAAAACCCAACAAGAAACATGCACAAGAAAGCGTGATACATCCTTAAATGATTCCTCCTGACCAGTATTGCTTTTACTGTACCCAGAAGAATAATATCTATTGTCATGTGAGAATGCTGCAAATGTACTTTCCCTGAAGGAAATTACATAGATGAGTAAAGTTGCATATTGAGTGTTTCTATTTGCAGTTACTAAGATAAAAGTTGCTACCATATGTTACACTGGCATAAGGTAAGGATTTCTCTAAAGCCAATGAAATAATTCTAACAGATAATACTTCTGAACCTTGTTTTTGTTTTCCCCCTTTAGAAAATGCTGATTTGGGCACAGATGTGGTAACTAGTAAGGATTGAAAAAAAAAAAAAGGATTTTTTTTTTCTGAATTGTCTGTTATTACTGTCCACCTGATCGGGGAAGCCTGTTGAAGAGGTCTTGCATCAGCTACAAGAAGCACTGCACTTGCAGGCTCTCATCCTGATGGGGACTTGCAGATCACAGAATCACACAATGGCCAGGGTTGGATTCATGAAGGATCATGAATCTCGAAGCCCCTTCCACGTGCAGGGCCACCAAGCTCCACATTTAATACTAGACCAGGCTGCCCAGAGCCCCATCCAACCTGGCCTTGAACACCTCCAGGAATGGACGGGGCATCGACAGCCTCTCTGGGCAGCTGTTCCAGCACCTCACCACTCTCATAGCAAAGAACTTCCCCCTGACGTCCAACCTAGATCTTCCCTCCCTCAACTTCAAACCATTTCCCCTTGTCCTGCTGTTAACTACTCTTTCAAAGAGTTGATTCCCCTCTTGTTTGTAGGTTCTCTTTAGGTACTGAAAGGCTTTAATGAAGTCACCCCGTAGCCTTCTTTTCTCCAGTGCAGTGGTTGAATTTATGATCTTGAGGAATATGGGCCTCGTAAAAAAGCAAAGCCAGGAGCTTGAACTTAAGAGAGTGAACATCTATCTGTTTAAGGAATTTCTGAATCAGATATTCACCCTGGGAAATTGTCCTTAGGGACATAAGAATGGAAAAGGGCTGGCAGCAATTTAAATATTGAAGAAATGCACTTTGTTTTGTATTCAGTCTCAGAGCAAATTCCAAAGCAGCTTGTTAGTGTGTTGCCTATCTTGAGTATCCACAAAAGATCATGCAAAAGCTTAACAGCTACCTGTACTATAAACATCTACATTCATTCTTCAACAGAAATGAAATTTGAATCCTTGTTTCGCTTCTAGGGGCAGAATGATTTTGCAAATTGTTCAAAAATTGTGTTGCACAGTAAGCTATTGGCAATGAACCTACCTTGTTCTCATTTTCCAGTTTTCCTCTGTTCTTTCATTCTTCTCACTTCGTAAGCAGAGGTAAATTAGGAATAGAGTCAAAAAAACAGCCTCCTAACAACAGCTTCTTATTTGAATAAGAATGACAAGAGCTGAGTTGTGCAGGCTACAAGGTACAGTAATGAGAATTAGTGGTTACTTGAG
This sequence comes from Centrocercus urophasianus, assembly GCF_019232065.1. Taxonomy (NCBI): domain Eukaryota; kingdom Metazoa; phylum Chordata; class Aves; order Galliformes; family Phasianidae; genus Centrocercus; species Centrocercus urophasianus. The sequence goes on along the minus strand of NW_024884889.1, from coordinate 7,792,508 downwards.
AGTGCAGGCTAAATAAGGCCACTTTATCAAATCAAATATGATCTATGTGAAATATAGTTCTCTTTACAAATGCAGTAGGAACCTGTCAGTGTTTGTACTTAAACCAGGATGCAAATGTTAGCACTATCATTTTATTCAATACTAAAATGAAGTATATTTAAGAGTGCATTGAAGTGCACTAAGATTTAGTAGAAAATAATCATGCTACAGTCAACACTTCAAAAAGATTCGTTGTTAATAAGCAGAATTAAGCAAGTCAAAATCTCTTCACCTCTTAATCTAGTGAAAGTTGTTGATTTATATGTAGTGAAAATACTCGAACTAATAGGTAAAAAAAGACTTGGACTTTTATTTGCTCATGTAAGTGCATAAAAGAATGTTCCACCCAGCATGACACAGGAAATAGTTCAGCACTGAGCACCAGTACAAGCAGTCAAGCAACTATAAACTGTAAAGAAGAAAAAGAGCAAAATAATAATTGTTTACTAGCAGTATTCTCTGTGCACACAGACACTGAAGTAATTACAGAAAGGGAAAATTCTATTAAACAAAGAATTGTCTTGTTCACTCTAATATTGCAGAAACCTGCACATTTTATAGTTTTGGCATGCCCATAATTTCAGCCCTCATTCTTTTCTTGAAATCTTGTTAAACCTTACGTGCTCATCTTTCGCTTTTAATTCGTTCAATTTAGGATATTGCATAATGGCAACAAATAGATAACAAAGTAGAATTATACTTGCTACATTTTATTCCTATTTGCATTTTTAAGGCCTTTAGTTTCTGACTCTCTGCCAGTAGAAATTGGCTCTTTTTGCCTTAATGAAATCATTTTTTTCCTTGCATTTTTGAACGCAATCATACAAGGATTTTGCAAGTTCACTACAGGATTTAATTTATCTTTTGGAACTTCTGTTCTGGGTTAGAGCTGAGATACCTCACCACTTAAAGGGTAATTATCACGTGAAGTGTGTTGTGTAGGCTTTGCTTCAACATGCTTCATCTTAGCTTTCTCTTTCTTCTGAAAGAAATTTGAAGGTAAAGTACTGTTAGTAAACCATGTTAATTTTGTTGTCCATTTTACTTGCAGATGACATTTACTAACTTGATATAAGTCTACTTATCAGTAAACAAGACTTCAACATTAGTATTGATAGAGACAGCAGATGTGAGTTTTCTGCTCTCAGCACACAATTCCTCCAAATTATACTTCTTCGCAGATAGCTTGGATTTTTCATGACGCAGTGAGTTAACAGTGCTGAGGTTGTCTTTGATATCCCAAAACTAAACTATGTTTTAATAGTAAATACAAAACGCTGCATGAAGAGGTATGTCTTAAATCTAGCTCTTTGGTGATTTAGGAGGAAGTCTATAGGCAGTCATGCTCACATCGTAGTCCACACAAACCCCATCTTTCTCCTTCTGAAACAGACTGAAGCAAAGATAGATGGGAGAAAGAAGCTGAAAGGGAAGATCATGGCTATCTTGTAAAAATGGCTTATTCTTAACCACTTTCTCTTTTACTTACAAACCCAGAACTTAGAATGCAAATTGAAATAGTGAGCAGCAGAGGATCAATACTCTACCTAGTGTGAAGGCATTCAAACTCAGATTTCTAAGGCCAGACCAGAAAGAATGCCTTTGTACCTGAATGAGAAAGAGCACAACTAGAAAAATTACTAATGATCCTAGTCATTAGACAGAGGGAGACGAGATCAATGCATGTTGGAGCTGTGTCAAATTAATAGAAGGAGAAGCGCAGGGAACATGAACTTTGGAAACTATCTGCATAAAGTCTGACTGGAAGAAAGCTAAAATTTATGGGATTAGTGGAATTAGCTTGAAGAAAAAAGGATTGACAGATGCAGTGTAGGTTATGTGAACTAATAATACACTGTTTTTGCAATGGTTTGACTCATGCAGCTGTAAGGAAGATGGAATTAAAAAAAAAAAGAATCTGAACAATGCAGGTAGAGCACCCAATATTTTTGAGGGTTTTTTTTATATCTTGCTGATATATGTTAGGGCTCTCAACCAGTCTTGCTGTGCTGTGTTTAGGTTAATCGAAAATGATCTATTATTTTTTTAATATTACAGCCAATAATCATTATTCAGTTTTAAAGATGGCTGTAATTTTTCTAAAATAACTTCTTGGTATCAGAAATCAATTTTGACATGATATACATCTTTATGGCAAAAGATGATGATGACAGGGTCTTTGAGCAAGATACAAGCACTGTTGAGCAGTAACAGATAATCAGAAGGGAAAATCGGTTCACCCCCTTCCAACAACTTGTGACAGCTCAAGAGAAATACAATCTCCGTCCAGAGAGATGCTACTCATTTGGCTTCTAACCTTTAAGTGAAGGTAAGGAGGAGTGGATCCAGGCTCCACACGTTCCTGTCGTTCAGGTGCTTTGCTTGCACCTGAGCCCCTTGAGTTAGCCACTCCTTCTCATCTGCTGCTCAAACATTGGTTCAGGCCACCATCTGGCAATTCCACAGCAACAGCTGATGCGTAAGATCTGTTGATGTGTTCAAATATATGTTTTGGTAAAATGGCAATAAGTCTATGCTATTCTGCTAGCACAAATCATAAACGGACTAGATCAAATGAGATGCATTTTTTTCCCCAGTGTTATCTTAATGTTACTGTCATGATGATCTCTTAGCCAAACATCTACTATATTTTTACTGTACAGGCTGTTTCTGGATTTATTTCTTTTCATATTCTACTTGTGCTGTGTTTTTACATTATTTGCCTTGTAAACCACATTCAAAGATCTGCAGTTAGGAAGCAGTATTTCTAATTTTGGGGGGTAAGTAGGGAAATGTAACCCTTTCAGTTTGAGCAGTTTGGCTTCTGAAATCCTTCAGAGCTATCTTCTTTCTTGCTATCTCAGCAAGGAATATTTTATCTCATAAAATACCAGTGTTTTTGATGGCAAGAAATAAGTAGAAACAAATCCAGAAAACTTCCTTCCTGCTTAATCTGAAAAAATGTTCTAAATGTTGCTCTAGTTCTGCAGGGCTTACTTGAATTTATTTTCCAGTTGACCTTTACAACATTCCCTTAGGATGTGTGGGCAGATCCTTGTTCATTACAATCTGATACCATCAGTGTTCAACAAGAACAAGATATGCAGAAGATAATGTCAGGTTATTTTTTTGCCAACTCTTTCTATTACAAGCCTGTTTGTGAGTAGCAGCATCCTGCTCCACATACTTAACAATTGTTCTCACACCTCACAAATACACAAGAAACAACAACAAGGTTCCAGTTGCAGTAATTCTGGAGAGGATAAACAGATGGAAATTTCAAGGAGGAATTAATTTGAAAGGCGATTGTCTTCCTGCACTATCTGCTTACTTCTTTTACTTACATATTTTTTTCTTACTGGGAAGGACAGAGGTTTAACAGAAAACAGAATTTCAATATGAAACTCTAGAAGTGTTCATGTCTGAATTTCTCTGCTAGTGAATAAGACAAGAAAGGGCATGTTTACATGTAAATATTTGATAATTACTAAACTGAAGAAGGTATTTTTACCTTTCTAATATAATTTTACCTTTCTATTTATTCAGAGAAATTGCACACGATTTCTTGTCTGTGATTTATGTTTCTGTTTTCATGTATTAGTTTGTGCAATCTGTCTCTTGGACCTCAGGAACAATTATCCTTATGTTTATGTGAGGCATCTGAGCACTGACGCTGGGAGTGAAAAAATTTACATCCACAACCTCCTTGGGCAACCTGTTCTAGCACTTCACACCCTCTGTGTGAAAAACTTCCTCCTGATATCTAACCTAAACCTCTCCTGTCTCACTTCAAAACCATTCCCCCTTGTTCTATCACTATCCACCCTTGTAATAGTTATATCTCCTCTTGTTTGCATGCTCCCTTCAAGTTCTGGAAGGCCACAATGAGGTCTCCCTCGTTGGAGGAGACTTCTCCAAGCTAGACAATCTTGCATTGTAAGATTGGATTGTGAGACTGACTGTACAAGGTGCCTTGACTGAGCAAAATTGCCCAAGGGAGAGTGGAGCAGGAAAGGGCAGAAATTTGAATGCAATAGACTGAGTTTATATTATACTTACTATTTGTCTTTCCAATGTAAAAGGCATCAGGAAAAAAGAAGCCAATCCTCAAGGCAATATAGTGGAATCATAGAAACCGTCTATTCATACTTATTTCTGAAAGGACAAGTAATACAAAATACGTACAGTTACAAGAGGTGTTTGAGAAAATGACATGGAATGTCTGAAGGTAAGATGCAAAATCCTTGTTTAGTCTTTGATCGTGTTTCCTTAGGGATCAGCAGTGTATTTGGTAACACAGGTGCAAGTGGAAATGAGAAAGATATATAAAATATCTTTAGCTGTGAAGCATTTGCTATCCACGCCTGCAGAGTTCATAATTCTGCTTACAAGATAGCTATTAAAAGTATAGGTAAAACTTTCCTTTTATTCATCTGTCAAATGCTGAACTTGGATGTTTGAGTATTTAGTTTGATTCCCTTGGTCTGAGATTGTCTAGCTACAGAAATTAACATGAACAATTTTTTACTTTTCAGAAGGGCATGCCTATGAATGTGCAGAAAGGGAGACATTTTCTATAAAAGACAACTAGAAGATTGTTTAGGACATAGTTCTGTTTTGCGTCGTGCAAAGTCTATGATTAATTCGTAGACTTTGTGTAGACCTTTTGCATTGAGCTCAATTTTACCCAGGCAGTGGAGCTCTTCTGTAGAAAGAGTCAAGAGCAGCAGCATAGTTTGATACTGAAAGGCAAATTCAGATTTGAAACAAATGGTGCAATCTCACTTCTCCAGTTAAATTCCATCAGGTCTGAATTTAGCCCAAAGCATTTCAACTTCAATCTTGTGGGTATCGAATCTTTCATGAAGTTTTCTGGTGGTGATATATTTCACCTTCAGTCAGTTGTATAAAAAACAAAACAGGAGTGCTAACTAGCTGAAGGTAGTGGCAACAGAAAGCGAAACAGTTAAAATACAGTCTGAACACTTTTAAAAAGATTATAATAAATCATCATATGTACTCAAATCAATTCAGTCATTATAATAAACTAATGACTGTGCAGTGCACTGGTGTATAGAAAATATCAAACACGAAATATTACCGATGATTAACTATCTGTCATTTCACTGCAGACAATAAGTCACCTTCCTGAGAAAGCAGTTATGATAGAATATAATGTAATGAAGTCATTTGGTAGCTTCCAATAGGGAAACCAACAGCCAGTCTCTGCAGCCAGTGCAACTTTAGAGGCAATTGCTTCTTATCCTGACTGCAGCCCTTTAAATGAAGTTTTCCTTCATTTCTGGGGACTATGTTGAAATCAAAATTTGTTTGTAATAGCAGTAGAAGTTGCTCTTTGCTTCTCTTGCAAACATTAAGATAGTTTCTATTCCAGCTTAGTGCTTCTTTTCTGGCTTGATAAATAACTGTTCTTCAGTATTTCTAATAATCAGAATAAAATGCTGGCCACGCTCTGCTCACCATTTGTTTCACCATTTGTTACACTGTTATTTGCTTTTTTTTTTTATGTACATAATAGAAAGGTAATTTGGGGAAATTGATTCATTAATAATTGCAGTCATAATGCTACAACTTTAATTTCTTCAGAGTGGAATGAATAGCTGTTGTATTACTTTTTAATTTACAGGTTGGAAATCTAGGGAGTACAGAAAGGTAAAATGTATTCAGAGCTCAAAAATGAGCACTGAATGTATATGGATACAATAGTAACAATAAGGAATAAGTAATAAATCAGATAATGCATGATAAAATTAGCTTTAATCTGAGGATGAGAAAAGTATATGCGACGTCTATGGATGAAGTCTTGCAAGCTGTTACTACTGAGATATCATCTATTTTGTCACTAGCTCAGCAAATGCATGCCACTTACACCTTCTTTAATAGCAAGACAGAACAAAAGTGGCTGAGGTACTGGGCTGTTTTTTGTACCATCCTCTGTAACAGTTTTTGACATTTAACACTCCATTTTGAATACAATAGAGAGGTACAGATCAGGTGACATTTCCAGTAAGACACCAATGGGGATGTGTGTTATGCTCCTGGAAGCTCCAGGCCAAGATGTAAGTCTCTGGTTTGTTTGGCCCTTTTCTGTTACCTCACATCTAGGGATTTACTGTTAGGAAGAGCTGTCACTGTTAGAGTTGGAAACATTTCTGTCAGCTCTGAACAACACGTGTTGGCTGAACTCAGTTCAGTGATTCACTGGAAAAAAAAAAAAAGCAGATCCAGCACAGCTCCCCATCTGTCTGCTGAAATATTTTCACGTGGTCTAAATAAGATTTGTAACATTTTTGAATCTTGTAGAGACAGCCAGTGGCATCACGGCAAGGGGCAACTTCCAGCTGTGATGTTCTTTCTTCCTGATCCACTCAGCAGCTCCTGAAGGAATGAGGTGAAAATCAACATTGCTGTCATGATGCTGGGTATCACCAGCCACAACAGTAAGTGTTTGCCTTTGATGTGACTTCCAGATGCTGTCGTGGCTTGGGGGAACCTACTATTTGCTGTTTCACGAGCAGCATCAAAAATGTTGTTATGTATTTAGAGCAGTCATTGGTTCATAAGGACACTGGAAAAGGCTGCTAAAAAAAATTGACCTCTCCAGCTAAGGGAATAGTGGAGGAGTGAAAGCCAACATGGTGAGCTTTGGGTTATTCTAATGCATTAGGAATTGTAATGACATTCTTCACTACATATTAGCCTTGCTGAAATTCAAAGCTTCTAACTCCTGACTGGGTTTGTACTGTTTTGTTTTGAGCATGAGAATTATCCTAAATAATGATCATTCGAAGTGGCTATTGTGGCAGCGTTGATTATGTGCCAGCTACTACTAAATTTCTGTACATTTTTGTGGTTTGGTCTAACGAGCGTTCTTACAGTCAGTAAGAACTTCATCACTGAAATTAATTTGTGTTGTTTTTTTACAAACTAAATTTCTGTAATTAATCCTAGAATTCTCCCTATGACAGATTTTCTCTACATAAAAGAAAATCTCACTGTAATACATTTTTCTTCTATTTTTCATCTATTTAAGCTTTTAAAAAGCATGTGATTTGGATTCTGTTCTTCAAAAGAAAAGGCTTGGCTATGGTGAGCTATTTTAACAACTTTAAAATTGTCACTCTTCCACCTTGACAGTACTGACTTACTGATTAATAGGCCATCATCTTGCCTTTGTATAAAGCAATCTCTCTTGGCTCCTGCTGAATTACCACAGGAGCTGTAAAACAGACTGCTGCACAAAGGACAAGTTTCCACCACTCAAAACCCAGTGAGAGCCACTGAATTGTATTAGGGCAGCAGCTCCTGGCTCATGAGGAGTTCCTCAGGCAGATGACCTATTGCTCTAAATGAGGACAATTTACTAGCTTGGGCTTGTAGTCTCCTCTGAATAGAACTGAGCTCTTCTAAAATTCTGCATTCTCATTTCTTTCAGCTTTGATTTCTGTTATGGGAACACTGAGCAGCCAGGTTAAAAGGATTCACACAAACCTTGTGCTCTCTTTGTATTTTCACTGAATCTCAAAGTAGATCTTTAGTCGCGCACAGTTAATCAATTGACTTGAATGAATTGTCTGCATGTCTGGGATGAAGAAGCTGCAAGCATCTTGAAAACAGGGTTAGAGAAGTCATATTCTGCTGAATTATTCCTTACAGCAGCGTGGAAACATGTTATTCTGAAGATTTCATGCTTTTTGCAAATCTTTCATTTAAACCTGTAATGTTTGCACCACTTTGGCTCTTGAGAATTTATTTATTGTATTTGTAAGCCGTTCGTTCATCATCGAAGTGGAGCTGTTCTTTTTACTAAAGCCACAAAATAGCTGCTTGAAAACAGAATCTTTATAATACAGCAAGAAACAACTCGAGAACAAAATTTAGAAGAATATTTTGCTCTTTTCTCCTTCCCGTTTGCTATGCAAGGCTTCCATTCTATGTGCACCCTGTTGGTTTATTCAAGTATGAATCTGCCTCCAGTATGTATTCTTGCTCCAGTATTTTGCATTTCTAAATGGTAACAGGTGTGGAGAATATAATATTTTGCCACCTACTTCTTTGGTGGTGCTGATTGCACCCAGTTCACCGTTTTATTTCTCTCTCTCTCTCTCTCTCTCTCTCTCTCTCTCTCTCTCTCTCTCTTTCTCTCTCTCTCCCTTTTTTCATTTTACCAAAGTTAATAGCATCACATTTCATAATTCTCATATTTATTATTCATAATTCTCTAATGACAAATTCTCTTGATGCATATCCAAATTAAACTTCTTTTAGGGTTGGAGTTAAAAATGGTCACTGTTTTGCTGCCTCCCCACCTCTGAAGTTTGCATTTCATTCTTTCAAACAGTGTTTCCTTAAGTTTATGCATCTCACAATTTGACGTATAGATTATAAGGTCTTCAAGATAAAAGTAGATCAATTGAAGAGAAGCTTCATCATCTGAACAGGAACAGATGTATTTGTGGGGTCATTTATTTCTCATTATAGGAGGGACTATATGACCTTTGTGGCACTTACACTTCAAACAGGCAATAGGTGGATGGTATGGAGTGTTATATTTCTTTGAAACTCTTGTCTGAGCTGTTTAAAGTTATTTGTTATACAAAGATTCATGTTAAATATATCAATAAGCCACACAGTAGATCATAAGCATCGCGGTAGATATTTACCATGCAGAACAATGTGAGCAATACATCCTAACAATTTGGTTTAGATAATACATGGGTTATCAGATATTCAGGTAACCAAAAAGATTGAGTTTTGATTAGTGACCCGTGACTAGGAGTGACTGCAGGACCCCAGCAAGACTGTGGGAGAGCACAGTCCCATTCTCTGTGAGCATTTTTTCATTGTGTATCTCTATTTGATTTACCTACCAATAATAACATGCTTTGCACTGAGATGACAAAAGGCATTCACACTAGACATCATAAGCTTTAACAGATCTGCTTTTGTCAACAGCTCTACTCCTGTAGATTCCTATGTTTTCTTTTATAATATAGACAGACTGTTCAGATAGCAGATGAGCTGTTCTATCTTTCCTCCATTTACACCCTTTGGAGAAGGTCAGTGAAAAAGCATGCACCATTTATATCAACCTGTTTTGAAGATTTTGAATGCAAATAGCATCTCTTCTGTGTATCCTTATTTTCTGCCTTTTACCTCTTTTTTTGAGCTGGCTTATCAAAGAGTCCTTCAGCTTCAGTTGTGTTGGCTTCTCTCTTGCACTGCATTAGCCTCATGTTCAAAAAATAGGTATGTGAAGTTTCATCATGACTTGGAAAAGAATAAATTTAAAATGAAAATCAAAAGAGAAGTACACAAACTGTCAGAGGATTTAGCGCAGTTCTCAAAAGCTTCATACTTTTAAAAACCTCTCCAACATTCAAGATTTTTTTTCCAGTATATTTGTAAGACCAACAAATAAATATTGGGCAATAATCTAAAAAAAACCACCAACCATTATCTACTACATTTCTGTAGAGTCACTCCAATGTAAGCTTTACTTAGAACAGTCATCTCCATTTTCACTCTGTCCCTATGGATTTCACTCGAATGTATCTTACAATGTCTCACTTGAGTATTCTACAGATAATCATTTTTCCTAACTCATCTCAAATCTTACACTTATTCTGGAAATTTCTTGTCTATGGAATACTTTTTTTTTCTTCCAGTAGATCCACAGAATAATGCTAGTGTTAGTTCTGACAAGGACCAATGCTTCTGTGAGCTACAGAACTCTATTTTCTGGATGTGAAATCAAGGGTGATCAATCTCACACTGTGGCTTGATTATATTTACTATGAACAGGAGTTGACAGAACATAGTAACCATTCACTTAAATCTTTAATTTCAGTGGCAATATGTTAGATAAAAAAGGGATTTGTAGCTGCAGGGTTTTGGTTAGGAAATAGTATTTAAATAGTAGTTCTTCTAGTTGCGGCTCAAAAATTAAGACTATTTAGAGTACTAAATGGAAAACGTCTTGTAGTTGCAATTCTGCTGTTGCATAAAATCACATCCAAATTATTGTTATTCTGATTGTGAAGTACTTTCTGTAACTGCAGTTGTATAATAAAGGGAAAATTAGTATAGTGCACTTATGAGGCTCGTACTGTAATTGTAAAGAAAAACGACTTTCTTTGCATTCAGCCTAACGTTTTCTAACAGGACTATTTGCATTTATGAAGTCAAATTCAAACTGTGAAAGTTTAGGCATTTGGGGATACATGAACCTGAAATTAAAACAGTAAAATTGGTTGAGGTGTTCTAAATTGAGATTTATATCTGGGCAGCCTCAAATCGAGTGTGTGTGTATATGTGTGTGTGTGTATATGTGTGTGTGTGTATATATATATGTATATACACACACACTCCTTTTCCTGTTTTCCTCAACCCACTTTATGCCTTTTCCATTTAGAACTGTGCTGCTTTCTGCTACATATATATATATATATGTATGTACATATACATATATACAAGTATGTACATACATTCTGGCATGTATGCATGCCAGAATATATGCCCTCTGGCATGTATGCATGCCAGAATGTATACATGTATACATGCCAGAATACATACTCGAGGGCTCGTCTTCTGACTGATTAGTTAGAATTATTTAGCATATTCTATTTAACAGAAAAATATTTTAAATTAAAACTGAGCTGTTTCTCTTGCAGAATGTGTATTCAATGATGAGCTAATCCTAGGGAACAGAAAGGATTGATTCAATTTTATGTAAGTTCACCTGCCAGTCACAAGCAAATTCCATGTAAGAGTTGCTTGTTAATTACTCTAATTTACATTTTAAGTAAGGAGATGTGAGAACAGCCAAGATGCTGAAGATAGCTTTAAAATAAATTCATCATTATTTACAGTGATATATTGATGCTTAACATCTAAATATCAATTTAAACGTAGATAAATACTGAAGTTTACTTAAAAGTAGTCTAAGTGAAATAACATTAAACTGATGTGAGTTGAGCAATATAAATCAACCTAAGGAAAAGAAAGGGCAGGAAAGCAGCTTGAATAACGCAAATGAAAAACACAGGAGGAAAAGTACATTTGTACTTAACCTGTTAAAGCTACTTAGTATTGGGCTAATTCTACTCCCAAAGAACTCTGGAAATTTCACATCTGATTTCAGCAACAAATAGTTGAAGTAGGTCAGGATCTTTTTTATTCAGTCTCATACTACATCCTAAAATAATTTGAGCTTTCATTGAAGGGCTGATTAGATTTTACATACACTATTGTCATGGTTTTATAATTTTGTTATCTGTATTCCACATTATAACATCGTGCAAAGCATGGGGAATTAAAGAGTTAATACTTCAGTTCCAGGGGCTGACGACTTTCCAGATACCTGGTTCTCAGAAGAGAGAAAAGAACTACACCCAATGGACTTCATGTTCAAAGAGGAAGATAAGGCACTGGAGGAAGTCACGGAATCTCTCTCTCTTGTTCCTTCAGTTCAAAGTAAGGCTTTCATTTTCAGACACTCTCTCTCATATTTTATTTGGTTTCTTAGCCTCAATTCCAATTACATTTTCTTATATCTTGCATTCTGATATCATATTTATCATATTGAAGGAGGGAAGATTTAGGTTGGATGTTAGGGGGAAATTCTTTACAAGGAGAGTGGTTAGGCCCTGGAACGGGCTGCCCAGGGAGGTTGTGGATGCCCCGTCCTTGGACGTGTTCAAGGCCAGGTTGGACGGGGTCCTGGGCAACCTGATCTGAATGTGTATGTTTGGTGGCCCTGCTAGGCAGGGGGGTTGGAACTACATGATCCTTGAGGTCCCTTCCAACCCGGGTGATTCTGTGATTCTGTGATTCACATTTAGTGATATGAAGTTTTCCTCCTTAGATCGGTGCCACTGCCTGTTTTGGGGGCCAGCTCCCTTCTCCCTACCCTTCCACTTTTCCCTTCTCATTTTTGGGCTGGGGGGCCTACCGGCCTTCTGCCCCCTGTCATGGGCACAGATTGATCTAGATAACTGCATGACAGCTTGTATGAATCCTTCTTCCCTTTTTGTTGTTTGTTGTTTTTTTTTTTTTTTTTTTTTTTTTTTTTTTTTTTTTTTTTT
>NW_024884889.1:7775750-7780262 GCF_019232065.1 Centrocercus urophasianus | reverse complement strand
GACTGACTTGTCTAGGAGATGAGTGATGGGTGTTGTCATGTGGCGACAAACATTACTGTGTGGACAATTTTAGCTGTTTGGCTTCGGAAAGTAGTGCTCAGGATTGTTTGCTTACAAAAGATCTAGCCTGTGACCAAATAACTCCAGCTTGCTATGGGAGACTGGGAGATGATGCCACTGAATCCTGTGAAGGCAAGATACAAGTTGGCACCTTATCTGCTGGCAAGGCAAGGAAGATAGGAACAAAGGAGTTTCTGCTGAGATCCCAGAGCCAGAAGCTGTCACTACAAGGAGAGCTGACTCAACCACTTTGGATTTGAGTTGTCACTCCAAAAAAGAACTGACTCAACAATTTTGGACTTATTTATAAGTTTGTACTACCACTGAAAGGTGGCCATCATTGCCATGGTCACCATCATCATCAACAGAACAACAATGCCTGACGACCCACCACTACTGAAGATCAATGACTGAACTATGAACCATGCTGGATCCATGGTGGTGACTATTTCCCTCTTGCTTCCTATAAAGACTCCTAGCTTCTTATTTCCTATCTTTTCTATCGCCCTCCTTCCCTTCCACATCTTAATTTATAATAGTGTTCGTCCTACCCTTCCCCATCTCCCTGATTAAGATCTGTAATAAATAGGTCGGACCAACATTTGAATTGTTGTTTCTTAATCTCACAGATATTAAAAGAACCTCCTCTCCCTGCTATAAATTGGAGCGAGACAATTGTTAAAAAATTGCCTGATGCTATTAGAAAGTTGTCAAGGCAGAAGAAAAAGTAGCAAGAAACTATTTGAAACACAACTTATTAAGTAAACAAATTATTTTAATGTGATGATGGGCAAATGTGTAAAAATCTTGAAGGACAGTAGCACAGGGAGGTAGATATTAGATATTTTAAATTGCTCTAATATATCCAAAAGCTTGTACAGAAAAATTGAATAATATTGTAATGCTGAGTGTCAGGCAGGAGCAGAAACCGCCATTATAATGTTATAATAACTCATAACACTCTTTCTTCTATTCTGTGCTTATGTTCTCCTGCTCTAATATGGCCTAAAAATTTAGCAGGAGAGGTGAATCTCTGAGTGCATTGCTCCTTTGGGAGCAGCTTCAAAGCGTAGAACCTGGCAGAACAAAGGCAAAGAGTATCTGTGGGATCCTTCACTCCATTAACTGAAGATGAGCAGGCAGCAGCAGCTTCTCCGTGGTGAAGAAATTCCATCAGAGAATGGGATGAGTAGCTGAGTGGAGAATTTCTGTTACCGAGTATCAGTATCTTTCTTCTGATATATACTGCCACACTGGTAATGTCTGCCTTTTGTTTTTGGTTAATGAGGAATTTGACAAACTCTTATTTCTGGCCCCTTCTCTAGCTGTTCTGAAATGTTATAAATAGGATATAGATGTATTTATCTTTGCCTCCTATGAAGGGATGTGGGGATAAGTATTGCTCTTTGTTTCAATGCCATGATATAGAAACTCTGGTTATCTGATATTCTTTGAAAGCTCTTTTTCTGAATCACATATACAGCCTGTATTCAGGCTGCAATTTCCTTTCAGCATTTCTTATAACCTATAGGACATTTGCAGTGGATATATATCTGCTTCAGTTAGAATAGCTACAGAAAGGAACTGAAAAAGCAAGTCAGGATATTCTGTAATCTCATTTATTGCCCACAAAATAAGGGTTTTTCAGTATAATTGTTGGTAATATTTAAAGATTCTGTTAATTTCAAGTTTAAGTACAATTATAGCTCTCTTAGAGAAAGAGCAAGACTTTTGTGATTTTGACATTTAGTGAAAATTCTGATATAGCGTCCATTAGCAAGTCTGCTTCTGGATGAGAAGAGTGTTTCAGTAATTCACTTGAAGGCAGAACTAAAATAAAATGCTTATGATTTATTTTATGGAAATTTGATGTCATCTAAATTACAGTCAGAGTGCGTAGCAAAATCATAACTAATTCCTTGCACATCAAAAATATGGAAATTTATAAAGAGCACAGAGAGTTCGCAGTATTCATACATTTTTTCCAGCTGAGCTATCAAGTAGCCAATTGTCCTGTTCTCTACTTTGTTATACTGGGCACGTCTATCAGAGTACTAATTTGATGGTGGCTGTGAAGATTGTGACTCCCAGCTCTTCATCTGATCCTAGATTTTCTGTGAGCAGTGTGGCAGCCCCAAAAGACAGTACAGACACAAAAGTCATATATTTTCTCCTGTACAGAGAATGTTTGCTCCTGGGATTGTTCTGAAGACAAAGAAAATAATGTTAGTGTCACCAAACTCAACTGCTGAAATGCATCTAAAACGTCTTAACCACTGGGAAATCCACTTTGAGCTGTAGTTTTTCAGTCATCGAACAAGCTGGTTTTCTGAACAAATCAGTGTGATCAAAAACACCGGTTTCTTCCTAGTAAGACCAGAAAGAAAATCAAATGATAGGGGTTTTTGTGTGTGGCTTTTTGGTGGTGGTTTTTTTTTTTTTTTTTTAAGCATTATAATTTCAGCAGATTCTTAATGTATGGCTCAGCAGTAAAGGACTGCAAGTTAGAGAGGTTACTTTCAGTGACATAATCAGAAGAATGTCAGCATTGTTCTGCAAGTATAGGGTTGTTAGCAGTCTACTCAAATTCCAGTTTGGGTAATTGCTTTGTCCTTAACTAAGTTCACTTGCGGTTCCTAAGGGATGCAATCTTAAACTTCTATTATATACCATTGTATTAAATCACTGTAGCCACTGTGGTTCACCCTAGAGCTAACCTTGTAATTCATGGATGTCTGCAAAGATTTTTGTATGGCTTGCATTCAGTTTGCGAGTCCTTTGAGATCCTTGTGAAGTGATATGTGTATTTGACAATATGACATCACTTTCATGGGGTAGATAAAATGGGGAAAGTGATTTCTAGCTAATGCAAAATAAATGCTGTAAAATTTTCCAAAAATTCAAAGGGAAGGAACAGATCTTTTAGATATATATATACATATATTTTTAATTTATTTTATTTTTTTTCAGATTTTTTTCTCCCCTTCATTTATAGTTATTTCAGTAATTTGACCAGCATTTTTGTGTAGGAGGATGGAGGAGATCAATGGGAGAGATAATGCTTGGGCAAAGCGGGAAGCTTACAGCATAATCCTCGACTGAAAGAGATGTGACATTGGTCAAGTACTCAAGAGGAGTACTGGGCCTATGTCCTCCTCCATCTCAAGGCAGGAGAACAGCTGCTACTAAGAATTTTTTTCTCCTAGTCCTATACTGGTTGTTAATACAAAAATAAGTAAATAAATAAAAATTCCTGAATCAAAAGCTGGAGCATTTGCTTCATTAGCTTTCAGATGAAAAAGGGGGAGAAATATTCAGACATGCATTCTAGACTGCTGATGGAAAGTATCCCTTTGACTTTGTTAATTACACCACATTGAAAAGACTTTTCATTCCAAAATACCTCAAGAGGCTAATTAGGAAACAGGATTCTCAGGCAATGCAAAATAACTTTCCTTTTATTTCTATTTTAGTTATCAGCTGTCTACTTATTTTTCAGTCTAGAAAAAAAAAAAAGATATTTTTCTCTGACTCTCAGGCTTTACCAATAGTAATAAAAGTTATTACCAAGAGAAATACACAGGCTTGTATCTGCAGAGATGAATTTTTGCTGTATTATTCCCAGATGCTTATAAAATCCTCCTTTTCATCAGATTTTATGATTTGAATATATTATTTTGCAGGTGTATAATTTGAATTTCTATAATCCTTACTGTTCTTGCCATTGCTTGTTTTTTTTTCTTTTTAATCTTTAATTTTTTTTTTCCAGTGCAGTCTTTCCAGAATGTCTTCTGAAATAGTACATCTGACTCTTACAGGTGGTTTGATGCAGTTATCAACACGCTCTTGAACACTGAAATCTATTTTGTAACTACTGTTGGTAAGTACTAATGATACTTAGCTTTTTCAGTGTGAAAGCCTGCATCATTAGAGAACTGAGGGGATTTAACAAGTTTGTGAGTTTGAAATTTTAATGCCAAGGATCCAAAATAGGATACTGAGATGATGAGAACGAGTTCCATTGTTTACTGCATAAAGATTGGTTGGAGATTTTAATTGGTGGGAAATTAATCCAGATGAAATGGTGAAGCTTATTATCATACATTCTGTCAATGTTTTATGGATTTTCTGTATTTTTCTCTTCTTGAAAGAGTGTTGTTAATGGTAGAGCTTTCTCTGGTCCTTGCTCAAGTCAATGGCAATATTACCTCTAGCTTAAAATCTAAAATCTTCCCTTTTCATATATTTAAAGGAGCAACAGCTTTGAGGACAAGTGTTTCATAACAGGTGTATTAATTCAACCCGTATTCCCCCCCAAACCAAGCAAAGCAAAAGATCAAATTGGGTGGTACATCAAAAGTCGACTGTAAAATCACTAATTCTTTTGAATGAATGGATTCAAGTGGTACACGTGATGTTCTCATAAAAGAATACCACCTTATATATAATATA
>NW_024884889.1:7653760-7775721 GCF_019232065.1 Centrocercus urophasianus | reverse complement strand
TGCTAATTTCAGAGCTACATTATGAATTTCAAAAAGGTTATTCAAACTGTGTAACAAATATAATGAGTCTCAGTTTTTAAAGCTTTTAATATGTTATACGAACTTCTCTTTCTAGGTTTGGTCCACAGATTTTACTTTTTATTTTCCATAAGCTTTTTTGCCATATAATAAGAAAATTTTGGAAACCTCTACTACTATAAACCTGTATGATTGTCTCTAAGTTTGCATAACTTATGTCAGTGATGTTATTTCTTTGGATCTGTCCATCTGCAAACTCATCTGCTATTGAACAAAAATTTCCGTTACTTTCCCTGTAGAAGAAATTACTTTCCCTGTTTAGTCATACATTTGTTTGTTTTCATCTCTTCCGATCATTCTGAGTGTACTCTATGATTTTTAATCTGGCAGTTTTATAGGTGTTAAAAGCAAAGTTTTACTCCTGGCTGAACACCAGTAAGGCAGTACTGAGCCATTAAGCACAGTGCAGTATTCTGTGTCCAGTATAGTTTAATGACCTATTTAGTTCATTTTCCTTTGGGTGTGATTAGCTCAATCAATAAACTAATTACCTCTGGCAAGGCCTGATAGACGTCTGTGCTTTTATTTCATCACCAACTTCAACCATATTTCTCTTCTAAATTGTGCATGTTACTACAAATTCTTTTCCAGTTAACTAGTTTTCTCTGCTTATTGATTCCCCAAACAAGCTGCCTCCATTTTTTACTTTTTTTTGGTACGGTCAGCTGACCAAAATAGGAAATGACTGATGATCAAATCTATGCAGTCCTTTAAATATTGGCAATACACCACAATCAAAATATGTCATGCATCTAAAATGGCGAATAAACTTAGCGTTATGATGAAGTGGAGGTTTATTAGAAAGTGCAGTCAAATTGCAATGGAACCAAACTGCAGTCATTGAACAATAATTATTTTAACATTCTGCTTCACGGTGACCTTTGCAGAAATGTCCTAGGGAGTTTGAGAAAAACAGTACATTTCACAGAAAGTTGCTTGAACTATTGTAGTTAATTGTATTTTGTTATAGCATACTCAATGTAAAAGAAACCCTGAATCATTCCAAGAAAATTCTTTTCATTTTTAGAGTACTGTCTCTAGAACTCCTGCATTTCTGTGTAATTTATTTACTTAATTCCTAATGAATCAAAGCAGTTTTCAGAAAGAGATTAAACATTCATATAAAAAAAATATATATACTAGAGTGTATTACTTGTACTATTATTGTGTAGTAAGCATAAAAAAATAAGACAAAATTCAATTGCTGCATACTCATTTGAAAAGTTTATTCAGGCAAAAAACACATTAAATACATTAAAAGTTGAAGAAAGGAAAATTCTGTCATAGATAACATTAGGCTTGGAGTGATACACTTACAAAAACAAAAATCAAACAAACTTTCTATAACAAACACTACTTTAAATCTAATTCCTGAAGACTACAAATCTGCACTGTAATTCAGTGAAAGCCTGCATTTTATTCTCACAAGAAAATCTCAGTGAGGAAAATAAAAATCACCTACTTGTGAACTAGTGCTACTTTTTCAGAATTCTTTTAACCCTCATAGGCTTTTCTAATCATAGAGAAATGTATAATGTACAGGTAATTTCTTTTATTACTTGGCAGTTACGAAAAGCCGAATTCTAATATGAATCCCTCTTGTGCAGCTAGATAAGGTGGAGATGCTGCACATGGGAATAGGAATACTGAGAAATGACTTGCACACAGGTGTGAGAACTGGATGATCTTAAAGACGCCTGAACTGTCGACTTTAAAAATCTGGTTTGTGAGGCAAACAAGGAAATATCAGATAATTCTACCTACACCTTGGTTAGTTAGGTGCAGATTTTTATTATTGCTAGAAATTGCACCATGTAATGTCTTTTATCAATTTAGCTTTACCTACCCTATCAATAGGGCTACCTTAAAAGCAGTTTGACATTTGGGCTTCCCAGTATTTCAGAGTGGTGAACTGTAACAAGATACTTGCTTTGAATTTCCAGAAAAATTTCAATTCTTCATGCCCAATTTATACTCATTTGTTCTTGTGCCACGTTGCCCTTAGTATGAAATAGCATCTCTGTTTTTGCTGCTTTACTCCTTGATATGTCTGTAGAGGGCAATCATATCCAACCTTGGACATCATGTTTGGTAGGCTGAAAGCCTCGTTTTTCTCTCCTGTACTACTTATTTCTCTGTCAGTACTATAGCCCTCCTCTGTCTATGTGGCAGTGGTGATCAGAAGCTTTTGCAAAATCCAAAAGTCCTTAGAGCCTTAACGGGTGGCAGAAACGCTCCTTTCACTCTGCAGATGTTGAGGAACCCTTGACCACTTCATCAGTAGAAAACTGTCCTCTTTGAATGTGGTGTTGGGGCCTTGCACTGGGTGGTGCAACTCAGCAACAGAAATACTACTTAACAGAAATATTATAATATTTTAATTAATATTAAATGTTATTTACAGAAATACTA
The DNA here is from genome assembly GCF_019232065.1 of Centrocercus urophasianus. Lineage (NCBI taxonomy): Eukaryota > Metazoa > Chordata > Aves > Galliformes > Phasianidae > Centrocercus > Centrocercus urophasianus. Next base: position 7,773,231 of record NW_024884889.1, on the reverse strand, counting down.
TTTAACCACACCCAGAAAAAAAAGGTGACCTCTGGAAAATGTGCCTTGGGAAATGAAGGTAATGGTCTTTAGCAAGAGATCTTTGAAGTAATTTTCAACAGAGTTTAAACTAAATTTAGAGTAATCTATGCTTATATAAATATTATACAATTCCTCTCTACGCAGTATGTGTGTCCAATTAAGAATATTTGGACTCCTCATTGTAAGTGAAAATTTTGTCACAGATTAAGATAAGATCGTGTATTTTTTTGGCAATCCAATATGAACTCATTTACAGCTTCTTTGAGACAGCAGATGCTCTCATCATTTCACCACTCTGTAACTCTCATCTGTCAGTGTGACCAAATTAATTCTGAAGATCACTTTGAAGATCACATGCTTATCCAGAGATTATGCATGGTGGTGTTCCAGTCAAATTCAGAGAGTACAGTGCAAGAATGTCACTGCAGTTGCAGAAAAACACTCAATAAACCTATCTGAATGTGATTTTCCATATTTAATTTTTTAAAGAGTAGCACAGATTATGCATAAAATTTTCAAAATTAAGCCCTTTAAAACGTCTCTTGTAATATTTTAATGTTTAATAATACATCAATGCACTCTGTAAATGTTGTGAGTTTTTTTTTTATTTGTAAACCAGAGAGAACAAATTAGGAAAATACCTCTATTTCAAATTACTTAACAGGGCTGTGAGACAATTTTGCTGCTATTAAAAACAACAAAACAAAAGAAGTCAAAACCCATGAAAAATTGAAAAGAGGCCATTAAGTGTTAAGTATTTATGTTTATAAAATCAAAGATTTATAATGTTCCATCAAGAAACACAGCCTCTCAAGGCCATGTTACTGAACAGTCAGATATGCAGCGTGATATAAAGTCAAAGGTGTATCTGCTTAAATTTAAATGTAAGAAAAATTTTGATTGCAATGACATCTCACTATCTGTGAGCATTTGCTCCTGTCATTTAAGAAATACGTTGTAATTCAGGAATAATGTACTGTAATTGGGATTTATATGTTGACCACATAGTGCCTTGTGCCACAGTCCATTTGATTTTGCAGTTCCTTGTAGACAGGCTTAGAATGGTTTCTGAAATTTCTAGTCAGCTGAAGGAAATGATGCTACTATATGCTTTGAAGTTACTGAAGAATAATGCAAGTAGATTTGGAAAATGCTAGGAAGTTTGGTGCATCTGTGCTTGTTTTATGTTTTTAATAGCAAAACCAATTTTGAAATACATATGCAAAATATGCACATCCAAATGAAATAAAATTCATGAGAGAAATCAGATATATTGATGAAGAACTGTTTAATGATAAAGGTTTATGTTGGGAATATGAGAAATACTCTAGAAATGTTATAAGAAGTAGAAAAATAAGATTTTATATTTACATTTTATTAAAATGAATCGGCGTATAAAATTGTGTAATTGCAAAATATAAAAGAAAATATACTGTTTTCAACAGTATGTTTAGCCTTGTTCATCACAGACATACTGTTATATTAACAAATGACTATGGAATTCATGACTTGTTATTCTTCTATTCCTCATATTTATTAGGATATTACTTTTAGAAGTGAAACCATAAATGTTTTCTTTCCCTATTCATAGACACCTCTTTTTCATTCAGTAGCTACACAGCCATTTAAACAATGAAATGCACAATACCTGCAATGCATAGATGAGTAGTGCAATCAAGTATGCACCATGCATTATAATTTACCTAACCATGCAACAAGCTGGCTTGGGATAAAGTTTGTATCAAATAGAGGTAAAGTGAAGATAAAGCATGTGATAAGAAAATGATCGCAAATGAAATAAAAAGGGTGTAACTGAAAGGAGAAGAAAATCACATAAAATCACAAATTACTTGGATCTTTAAGTAGTAGGGTTCAGCCTGGAAGAAAAAAGGCTGAAGGGTGACTTCATTGCAACCTTTCAGTACCTAGAGGGAGCCTACAAACAGGAGGGGAATCAACTCTTTGAAAGGGTAGATAACAGCAGGACAAGGGGAAATGGTTTGAAGTTGAGGGAGGCAAGATTTAGGTTGGATGCCAGGGAGAAGTTCTTTGCTATGAGAGTGGTGAGGTGCTGGAACAGCTGCCCAGAGAGGCTGTGGATGCCCCATCCTTGGAGGTGGCATCAAGGCCAGGTTGGATTGGTCCCTGGGCAGCCTGGTCTGGTATTAAATGGGGAGATTGGTGACCCTGCCTGGGTTGGAGATTAATGATCCTTGAGGTCCCTTCCGACTTAGGTCATTCTGTGATTTTGTGATTCACCAAGGGAAGGTTGTGTTTGACCAATCAGGTAGTCTTTTACGACAGAGTGATTGCGTTGGTGGATAAAGGGAATGCAACTTATTTAATCCCCATGGACTTCTGCAAGGCCTTTGACATGGTCCTCCACCACATCCGTATCTCTAAATTGGAGAGAAATAGATTTGAAGGGTGAACTATTTGGTGGACAAGGAATTGGTTGGAAGGTTGCACCTAAAGGTAGTGGTCAATGGCTCTAGTACCAGGTAGAGCCTGGTAACAAGATGTGTCCCCCAGAGGTATGTCTTGGAACTTGTACTCTTTAACATTTTTATCATTGACATAGCTGATGGGATTGAGTGCAGCCTCAGTAAGTTTGCTGATGACACCAAGCTGAGCAGTACAGTGGATGAATCACAAGGAAGGGATGCCATACAGAGGGACCTTGATAAACTCAAAAGGTGGGCCCTTGTGAACCTAATGAGGTTCAGCAAAATAGAGTGAAAGGTCCTCACTCGGGTCAAGATAATCACAGATATGTATACAAACTGGGAGAAGACCTCATTGAGAGTAGCCTTGCTGAGAAGGACTTATGGGTCCTGGTTGATGAAAAACTGAACATGAGCCAGCAGTATGTGCTTGCAGACTGGAAGGGCAACAGTATCCTGGGCTCCATCAAAAGAGAGGTGGCCAGCAGGGCAAGAAAGGTGATTGTCTCCCTTTACTCTGCCCTTGTGAGGTCCCAGCAGGAGCACTGTGTCCGAGTCTGAGGCCCCCAACACAGGAAAGATGTGGAGCATTTGCAGAGGGTCCTGAGGTGGGCCATAAAGGTGATCCAAGGTGGGAGCATCTCTCCTGTGAAGACAGGATGAAGGAACTGGACTTCTTTAGCCTGGGAAAGAGAAGTCTGTGGGAAGGCCTCATTATGGCCTTACAGTATTTAAAGGAAAAAATCAACTTTTTACATGGATAAATAGTGATAGGACGAGGGGCAATGGTTTTAAACTAAAGGGAGATTTAGATCAAATGTCAAGAGGAAGATTTTTTTTACTGAGGGAGTGGTGAGGTGCTGGAAGAGGTTGCCTAGAGAGGCTGTGGATGTGCTGTCCCTGGAGGTGTTTAATGCCAGGTTGGATGGAGACCTGGGCAATCTGAACTAATACATGATTTAGCAGATGGCCACTCTGCCTATGGCAGGAGGATTAGAACTTGAGGTCCTTTCCAAACTAGCCCTTCCATTATTCTATGATTTTCTGATTTATTTCTGACCAAAAATGCTTCTGTAATGTCACTGTTATTTTCTGGATAATTCTTATTTCCTTTATGTCTTAGGCAACGCTGAATTGGTTTAGACTATTGGTCTTTCTAGTCCAGTATTTTCCTGATTAATCCAAAATAGTTTGCAATTTTTTTTTCTTGTTATGCCTCTAGGTCTTAAACTGACTTTCATGGTAAAAATGGAGATCAGAAGTTCCCAAGCATTTCCAGGATACCAGTGCATATGTTTTTATTGTGACTGGTATACATGATGAAAAGAACACTCTTTACCCATCACCTTTGTAAGTAAAATAATTCCAGTATTGATGTGTATTTTTCTATCCCTTTGATCATGTCTCTGAGGCTTCCTTAGAGACTTGAACTCCCTTTTCTAAACTGCTCGTTCTTGTAGCAATGAGCTCTGCACACATTATTTTGGGGGAGATGACATTTTAGATGGATACACGGTCAGTTCTTGACTGTAATGGCACATTGAGCAATTGATGTTTTCTCATTCCTTTCCTTTCTTGTCAAGTAGCTCAGTAGGCAGAAAGTAACTTCCTCCAGATCCAGTGTTTTAGTACCAACTGGTAATTGAAATGAGATATGATCGTGCTTCTCGATTGCTTTCTTGTTCCGTATCTGTGTTGCATTCAATTATAGTTGTCTTTAAAGGTTTCTATGGCAGCTAGAAAAAATATCTCCCCCTTTGGTATGTGATTTGCTTTGTGGGTAAGTGCTGGGATGAAAGCTGCAGTAAAGGCTTGCCTTGCTCTTTTGAAAGAGTGGACCTACACAGGGGATAAGGCAAGGACAGACACCAGGGATGGCATCTCTATGTCACTGTATGAGACGTCATCTCTATCACACTGTAAAACTCTTTAGTGTATGAATCCAGGTGGTATAACCATCCTTTTGCCCTGGATTAAATTTGCAGCCAGATTTAGGATCAAGAAAGGAATTTTACCTTGTGTTGTACTGTTTTAGTCTTCTGTAATGTATTATATGAACTTATTTCCATTTTGCTGTAGGATATGCAGAAATAAGCAGTATCCTTAATCACTGCAGACTTCTTCCTCTGGCATATTTTCATTTTAGAGGCTTTTGTTCTCCTATATGAAAAGGCCTATTCTATGATCAGATGCTGAGTCATGTTTTGTGCAATGAGGGGTATTTTACAGCTTGTAGACTGGACACTGGGGAATCCCACATTAATAGCTCTATGTCACCTGCATATTTGATTATACCAGCTCTGTATCTCATTAACTTTGGAAGTGGACATAAATGACTACTGCTTTGTAGACTGAATTCCTAAGTGTGTCTGGAAGGTGAAAGGATGGAGAGAAGATACAGGTAAAAGAAGAGTGGGAGGGAATGTGAGCATAACTCTGTATCCTGACCTGAATTTTTGCAGGATGTGAGCTTTAACAAGGAGGGTGACTTCCAAGTCTGTGTATGGATTCTACTTCAAGTACTCAGAACAGAGCCTGAAATTTGTCCCTCCCTCTGGCCCACGTTCTATGGAATATCTTTTTCAATGTCTTGTTCACTGTCTTTAGGGGTTGCTTTCCAATTGCAGTCTTTGATTTTTGTATTTTTGACACTCTTATTTTATTAATTTAATTTTGGAGGTCTAGATTTTGTCAAGAGGAACAAGATAGTAAAATTAGATGATTCAGCGCCGTGCTATTTAAATTCATCTTAGGTGTGGATTTAAGATCTGTCTCAAATATTAAGGGTTTCCATAAAAATGAATTCTTCGGGAATATTCAGAACTGGGGGGAAAAAAAAGAAAAAAACAAAGGAAATGTATATGCAGCCCAGATTTCTCTACCTCACTCAGCAACAGAAATCAGAGCAAACTATTACAGTGTAAGCAAAGTATTTAGTTCAAAATGGACCTAGAAATTTGAAGTTAAGTAAAAGCGAATTGCATATTTCAGGCTTCTGTACTTTAAGAGATTAGTTACAGGTGTTTTCATGTAATTACTTCATTCCTCTTTAATATTTTATGATGTAAGTGACCTTGAGAAATACATCTTTTTTTTAATGTAACAATAGTACATATTTTAAAGATGCTGCAAAAATTTTATTTCCCATCTGTTTATTTCTATACTTTTGGACTGAGAAGCAAAGCTGCTGAGCATGATGAATACTCACACAGACCAGGTAATAAAGCAATTCTATTTTTTTACGTTTCTCTTTTAACTTTGTTTCATTCTGAAGTATTAAACAGGTAATGAATTCTAAAATTTAACCTTCTGTAAGTGTTAGTAATGAGACAGTGCAGTAGAGAGGCATAGCCTCTTCCCACGAGATTTTACTTTGCTTATGAATCAAGTCAGGTGAAGTGTGGAATCTAAGGCATGAAATTTTTAGCTGATGCCAGCTGGCATAGTTCCATTAAAACCAAAGGAAATATACCAGCTTTCACTACCCTACCAGCTTGAGACTCATTCCCAGTGGAAATAACATAGTTAATGTCAGTGTTTCAATCATGAGCCTTTTAGATCAAAATATTGATATGACAAGGACAGAAGCTAGCTTTCAAATTCTGAGACAATTTGATATATTATATTTCAGATTTGATACAATCTGTAGGTTCATTCTCTGTCATTCACTATTGCTTTGACTTAGATTCGTATTTGAGCTCAGCAGAAAGTAGGTGAATAATACAAAGTTCCTAGTGACTGTACTAAATTGTGGGCTGTTGCATAGCATTAGGATGAAATCTGACGTTCCTTAAAGACTAAGGCAGAGAAGGGGAAAATCTAATCTTTTCCCCTTCATTCCTCGTATTGAATTTTACTGCTGAGTTCTTGTCAGCAATATGACTATTGACTGATGATTTAACCACTAAGTTTAGTAAAACCATTTAAGCTGATAATATGCATGTCACCTTCTGTCATTTTACTTAAAGGTAGGTGTGGAATGCCATTTCCCAAACTGAACATGACAAGAGCAAGTCAAATGCATACATGACAGTACATAAATAGACATGGAAAGAAAGGGGACCCAGTTTTGGATTTTTCTGGAACAACTTTGAGATTTTTCCAAATTTCTGCTGCAAGCTCAGGAAGGTCCCAGTCAAACAAAAACTGGAATCTTACCATAAAGTAATTGTTCTGCATGTTAATATGGAACTTTCTATGTTCAAGTTTTAGGCCATTACTCCTTGACCTATCAGTGCACAACACCAAGAAGAGTCTGGCCTCATTCATTTGCCTCCCACCTCCCTTTTGATGTTTTACAAACATTTATCAGATTCTCTCTCAGTCTTCTTTTCCCCAGGCTGAACAGATTCAGGTTACTCAGCCTTTCAAACCTCATGTGTATGTCAGTAAATTACATAGGTTGCTCTGAAAGTAAAGCCTCCTATGTATTTCCATGGAAATTACAACTGATACAAGTAGCACAATAACACTACTTGATAGAGCAAATCATCAGATCTTGTTTAGTAACGTAGTTGCCACCATTAGCTATGCATTTTCACTAGCAATGAGCAAGAGCCTTCATGCTATGCTTGTAAAAATCTGCACCAGCAGAGGTGATCCGCTGTTGTTATCTCCATTGCTGAAATGCACCACCTCATGGTGCTCATAGCCACTGTTTGGTCTCCATCACCATTTAGCCAGCGTGAACGAATGCCAATGGGTGCCATTTTTTCTGTGTGGAAGAATTAAGCTCCACATCTTTACTCCATATGCACTCCCAGAGACAAAAGTGACTCACTTTTGTCAGACCGCCATCTGTCACACAGCAACAAATCGTAATAGAAGACTTGTGGGAAGGTTCAACCTCTACTGCCATATCACTGACATCCACCTTTGATATCATGGTCCAACGTTAACATGTGTCTGAAAATAAATTATCCAATATCTTTTAAAACACAAAATTAGTGTTCATCTCATAGCCTCCTTAAGATACTATTTTTTTCTCTGGGATTTATGTCCTTTGACTAGATTTCAGTTCTAAGATAGACAAAATCAACCTGTCTTCCCTACAGATTTTTTAATAAAACTTGTAATAACTGACATGAGAAATTATTATAATGGCCTTTGCAATGTTGGTTACATTTGTATTGTAATTCAATTTTAACTTAACAGTCACCGTATGATTTTCCATGTCAATTATAATGAGAAACACTGATTGGCCATAAGTTAAATAATGTATAGGGACTTTATATTTTACTTGGCAATATTTGTGACAAATAAACAAAATAAGAAATGCTGTTTTAACTCTCCCTTTCAATATCAAGATAAATGTGAGGCAAAGTATAATTATTTTATCCATTTGCAGGAACACTGTAACCCTTCACAAATCCTGCTTAACCAAGTTGCAAAAGAGAGTTTTATTTCAAAGGCAAACTTACTTCTCAGTTTGTATTCCCCTTCCCACAGACAAACAGGTTTCTCATTTTGGAGCTTTAATAATAGAACTATTGTTAAGCAAGAAATCTCAACTGCTCTCCTTGCACATGAAGAATAATACCGTTCTGTGGGCTGGGCTGATCTGCCCCTTAGGCAGGCACTTGAAATTCTTGCTGGATAAAGTTACAGACTTTCCTCTACCCCTTTTAGCTGTAATAGTAGAAGTGTATGGAGTATAACTTGTACAAAATATGTTTCACTAACTGAAATATTTGTTAAACATAACCTCAGAACTATCATTTTCTGCCTTTCAAAATAGCTGTTCTTTTTCCTATGGTGTGTTCTTTCTGTTGAAGAAATTACTGAATGCTATCTATGCTATTTCTCTTGATTTCTTAGGCTTACTACAGCCATAAGCTCGTATTCCAGACTGAAGGTGATCTCATGAGCTCTCAAATCCAATTTCCTACTTTAAGCAACCTCAGCTACAAGGCCAGACCAAGCTACATGTGGCTTTCCTCAGCCAGATTTTGAAAACCCTATAAAAATCCTATATAAAAGAATAAGAATGATAAGAACTTGTGCAAATTCAGAAGTTCTTGAAGAAAATATAAATCTGTAGTTATCAGATTTGGGATCTTGAAGTGTGAAATTTTTTTCTTTGCTATAGTACCTGGTTATAGACCTGCTACATTTTTTTTCATCCTGGTTTTGAACTGCTGCCTCCTGAGGCAAAAAAATTTAAGAAGTCTGCTTCTAGCCATATTTCTTTAAACTATTTTGACTATTGAATGGATTCAGTGAGTGTTGGCTGGTTCTGTTTTGGATTTATTGAATAAAAATTTATTTTCTGCACTCATTCAGTCTTGTGATTCTGCAGATCCTCAAACATAACCTCTTATTTTCCTCTCCATATGGAAGAATCCTAGTCTTTTTCACCTCTCCCTGTAAAGCAATTATCTCTTCTCTGTACCTTTCTAACTCCTATTACATTTTTCCAGAAATGCAGTGACCAGGACTGTCCACAGTACTCAAGATATGTGTGGAGGAGCCTACTTAGCATCCCTTGATGCCTGCTGAAAAGGATAATTGTGGAAAATGCAGCTTTATTATGAAGGTACGAGAATTGAAAGGAGCAGTAACGTTTTGCTACAAGAGAAAAGGAAATTAACTGTTGACCTTTAATGGTGATTGGTTGAAAATGACAGCAGATGGATATGGTTTGTTGGGCACTAATGGCTACATAAAATCACTGTGAGATGAAAAAGGAACTACCTTGATGAGTAGCTCACAAGATGCTTAGACTGGATTTCACTCTGATAAGCATAGTCAGTGGTAAAAGTTTGGCTGAGGATATTTTAAGGCTCTGGAGGACACCTGATGGCAGATCTGACTGCTGATGGGAGGGAAGAGAAAAGCCTATAGAACCTAGGCAAAGAATTTGTGTGTGTGAAGCCTGCTTTGCACTGTTAAGTGTTCCATGCTCCAGCATTGAGAGTGTGGACCTTCTCCCAGATCCGCAGAGGACAGTACATGGGACTTGACTTTCCTTGCATTGCTGCATTATGTGGCTGGCGGCTTGGAAGATGGTGACTGCTGTAGAGACAGGCCAGCTGGTGCATGATAACGAGCCAGCACACCTTCTGCTTTTATGACTCAGTATGCCTCCACTGTGTCTTAATACTGCTAAATACTGCTTGTGTGTAACTGAAGCTTTAGTTGTAAGATTAGCAACACCATCCCTAGAATATCATTTGATATAATCAGGATACATAGCATAATATTCCTTCGGTTGGTTTTCATCCCTTTCAATTGCCAGTCCCAGGATAAACTTGTTCAGTTACTATGCACTTGCTGCCCTGCCCAAATGTGCAGGAATTTGCTAAGCATCTCTGCCATGGCCACATGAAATCCTTTACACCTGTGTCATTGTGTAGTACCACAAATTCTCTTGCTGATTTATTTCCATATATATGTATTTTAAATATTCCTATTAGCTTGAGCATTCTTCTTAAGAAGTTTTTCATATTCTGTTTTTCATCCTCTTAGTGTCTGCCTTATGTTTCATCTGTCATGTTTTGTGAACTTTCCTGATTTCTGTATTTGTACAAGCTTTACATTCTTTAAATGCTGGTCTCTCTCTTTTCCCTTTCTTCAAGAAAAAACACTCATTAGAAAATTTCAAAGCTGATACAGCTCCAAGAAACATTTTGCTCTACTAAAAATAATTATGTTAGAAGCCATGCAAGAAATTTGGAAAGGATTTCTGATGTCTATGAGTCTGCAGCCTGTACCTATTCCGAGAAAACATCACCTACAGCTCTTCTAGAGTGACTCTGGTGATAAAAGAGCAGAGTCATCCTTTCTTCCAAGTTATGCTAAGGCTTTCTTCAAGATAGGCAAACCATGGTTCAGTGTATAGTAGTGTCGATTTACCAAATATCTAGTTATGCTCTTTACTTGTAAATGTTCCTTTTAGGGTAGTCTTCAGAGATTCAACATCTCATTTTTATTTCAATCCTGTTGGACAAGAAGCAACTCATGCATAGTAACTACCAGTGTCATAAAACTAATGAATTCATACTGCTTGTAAATAATAATTGCGTATCAAATTGAAAAAATGCAGTAGGAGGTTAACAACTTGTAAAAGCACTGACCATATTCCTGAAAGAGATATAATTTGGTTTTATCAGCAACATTTTCAAATGACTTTTTAATTCTACTCCTTTCAGACGAGATAGCAAAATAAAGGCTAAAAACAAAGTTGTTCACAACTACTTTTCAGTTAAAAAAAATATTTTTTTTTTTTTAAGCTTTGGGTATTTTAGGATTGCTGGGATTAGAAGGGTAAGAATAAAATATCTAGTAATTACTCCCCTTACATGATCTCTGACAATGAGAGTAAATAGATTTGTCTTGAACATATCCTTCATTCAGCTGCTTTATTTTGTTGCTTTTGATGATATTTAGGGTGAAGTACATGAGAAGGAAACAAAGAGAAATGGAAATCAATAGAGTGAAGTAAGACTTGCATATAAAGGTTAATACTATTTTGAGATATAGGTTTCAGCTTGGCTTGATTTCAAAGTAATGATCTGTATGATCTACTGAAATAAATAATCTAAAGTCACATTCGTGCACACATAAGTCCCTAATTATGATTATCATAATTTATCTGGTTTATCTGATTGATTTGGACATTGGTCAGTTCCCATGAAAAAGGAAAAAAAACCTCATTTGTGGCTACTTCTATGTTCATTTTGTGCCTGTAGCAATTTAGTGTTTTCTGGAGCAATCCTCAAACTCTTGTATGTAATTATCCAAACACTTGGCTAACTTTATCATCTGAAAAAGTGATACAGGATAGTACAAATGGTCTCTCTCTTCTGAGGATATGAGACAACTATAAATTGAAAGTTGGACTATGAAATTGCATTTTTCTTTTAAAGTAACCAGAAATGTGAGATGTTAAAATTAATATAATCATTATATTTAATTTTAAGTACAATAAATAATTATAAATAAATAAATTTTTAGAAAAATGCTGCCATTGATAAGTGATCCAGAATACCAAGTTATAATTTTAACGTTTCTGAAGTTTAAATTTGATGAAAAAATTAAGAGAAAAACATTTCACTTGAATTTCATCTTGAAATCTGATTGTTCTGCATACGTATTAATGTGAAAATCTAACATCTTCAATTTTGTTTTTCTTTTTTGTCATGAAAAACCTACTCTAGACATTATTTTATAGGAAGATTTGGGTACTTTTCCACTCAGAAAAAACATAATCTTGCGCCTACAGATAAGCAGCTTCCCACATAAATAATTTCATCTCATAAAATGAGAGACAAAGTTGAAAACCCTGTATTCTTATCCTATAGTCTAGTAGAAATGCTATTGTATCCTAGTAAATGGTTAAATAAAAGTAAATGACTTCATCTAAGGACTTCTGAAATTAAGAGCTTTCATCAGACTCCTCCCCCGCCACTTCATGATGACTTGGAAACATAAAATGCTTTTTCCACACAGTAAAACCAGTGGGTCAGTGTCATCTACTTGCTGGGAAAAGTCCTTAAAAGAAGGCCAGAATGATCATTGTAGATTATTATTATTTTTTAATAATATGTATTTTTCTGAAAAGGAAAATGACAAAGTTTTAAAGTAATTAGATGATAATGATCAGACATAGAGCGTTTTCTTCTTTAAAGGATATTACTATCACCATTTCATTATTAGGGAAAAATGTGGTGATTTACTGAAGGTTATTCTGAAAGTTAGTGATAGTCTCACAAAGGGAATCCAAGCTGTGCAGCCTGCATGAATCACAATGAGTAAGGGAAAAGCAACAGGAATTTGGAGTATCTCATCATTTCTGTTTTTCTTTCAGCCTTACATGTGTTATTAGAAATACTACATACAAATCTGATGCCCTTCCCAGTGGAGTTTAAACTCTTAGAATAGGATAATGCAACTGAAAGCAGTCAGCCCCTTTGGTATTTTTTGTCAGTTCCTCAGGTATCTTTTTAGAAAGATTGAGGCATAAACTGGCACATGATGCTCTCCTTCCTAGGAGGACTTCACCTAGGAGAGCATCATGATGAAAACATGATACGTTTTTCCTTTAGACAGAAAGTGACAGGACAATGCTGCCTTATTTCTAGGAATGTCTGAGTTTGAATTTTTGTTTGACGACCAAATCAATACAATCCTTTTTGTTAGACTAAGTTAACATACTCCTTGAGAAAGTGCTATTGCGTTTTGAGATGAGTCCTCAGAAATGCACAATCAAGGAAACACACCTACTGTGGAAATCACCAATGAATGCGGAGAACAGATACTTTTGAAGTTCCAGAGGTATTTTAAACAAGCTAACATCAGAAAAAAGAATTCCTTGGAAACTCAGAGTGGACAAGAACCCATCTTAAAAGTCGTGTCTATGTAAATCCTGCCTACAGGCAACTGGATTTCTAAGGCAAGAGAGGACAAGATTTTCCAGTAGGATGAAATGATTATTCTAATAGGTCCTTGGACAGGGAAATTAACACCATGAATAAATTTGAGAGAAGCATCTAGAATGAGAAGATAAAGGGGAATAAAATGGATTATGTATGCTAATTAAATTGCTTTCCTACCTTAACATTTTTATCCGCTATCTCTGCATTTGCAATTTCTGAAACCACTGAATATTTACCTGGATGGGCTAATCCTGAAAGTATAGACAAGATTCACCAGAGGAGAGGCTGTCTTTTGTGTCCACTTATATAAAAGCATTTTCTTCCTGCCACTGTTCCCCCTCTCCCCACCAATATCTGCTGCTCTGGAAGCTTTGTGTGCATTTCAGGGCTGCTCACTTTGTTTTGCCTACTTCACATGGTCAGGATATGACTGCTGCATATATGCAAATCCTTTCCATGTTTTCTGCAAAGAATGTAGTCAGGTAATGGGTACTCAGTTTTACTAGCACTGGTTTGCAGGATTGCTGTCAGCTGGGTCAGAAGCAATTGGGCCAGTCTTTGTGTTACAGTGGACTATAGCAGAGGAGCCAAAGAGAGCTTCTAATTAGTAACTGTAGAAAAGCTTGATCTTTGGCCAGTGTCAAGACCATACCTCAAATATAAACCTGCAATACTAAGGTGATTTTGAGAAGTCGTTTCTGTAGTAAAATAAAGCAACCTTTTGTTACTGATTCTTTGAAATAGACTTGGGAAAAGCATAGATAGAGGTGGAAGGGTTCTGGCTGACAGAGCTATGCAGAGGACTTGTATATTTTGGGTCCATGAATATCAATATTAGTAGGACAGCTCTATCCAAATCTCACAGGGTTGAGCATGATCTTGATCTATGGTGTATTAATACAACAGCTCTAAGGCAGGAGAACAGTGGTATTGTAGAGAGGTGAATTAAGGCAGTGTAAGGGAAGCTATGTAGCTTGTTATATTCTGATCCAAAATTAAGAATACTCTGCATGACTTTTGTGTCTAGCTAATTGGTGATAATCAACAAGCCATGAACAACAGCAGTGTCTGCTTACAGTGCATGAGTGCATGTGCTCATCTGCAATTCCTGTAACTGGGGCTGCTAGCCTTCTGATGCCTTGCAGCTAAGAATTTATGATACCATATGAAATCTAATGAAGTTCCTTCATGACAGAGAGGTGATTGCTCTTACAAAAAATGTAGGTGCTAATGTAACACCAGAGTTTGCTTGAAATGTATCAGGCTAGTGTTATGGTATGTGTCTGTATCATACAGATACATAAAGACAGGGCATGCACCAGGATGTGCAATTTCTGGAAATATTTCATTAAAATGTGATTGTCCTTCATAGTATTCTGTATCTATTGGCAGACTGATGTGCAATCAGGTGGGAATATTACTGGGTCCTGTGGCAATAGTAAAAAGAAGGAACAGCTAAGGGACTCATCAGTAATGACTATGATGAGCTGAAATAGAAGCTCAGGCTTTGGGGATTAAAGATACCAAAACTATTGAGTTATTACTGAACTATATCTTGAAAAACTGAGGGATCATCTTTCATTTATGTTAAAACACTGTTTACATTATACTTTAAGATGCTGTGCAGTGTGACTGTAAAATAGAAAATAACTCATAAAACATTAATTCTAAAATATACATTTCTGTTACTTGGGTAAAGAAAAAAATCTGGTTACTCAGGAAGTGGAAAGTGGGGTGAAAATATAACTTACACAATGAGAGATAATGACTGAAGTTATTCAATGGACTGATTTTTATGACTCAACCTTTACAAACCTTTTAAAGCAGAGGTTTATAGTACAAGTTCTGATGCTATCTTAAACACCATAAGAAGTCCTTTACTGGTACCAGACTTCTGGGATTTCTTTCTTTCTTTATTAAATAGCTACGCCTTTGGAAAAGAAACAGTACAGGTTATTGGAAGTACTGCAGCTGAGGAAAGGTAGCTTTTTTCTGTACTATTATAGGCATAAATTCTAAAAATTACTAAGTTTATAGCAACATACTGTAAATAACTATAATAGAAATGTTGATTTAGTTAAAACTTTTGAAGTGAGTTATGCTTTAAAACAAACAAACAAACAAACAAAAAACTTCTGCTAATTATTGATTTTTGCCTTCTTATGTTGTAATGCTATAAGGTGATGGAAAGTACCACAGTAATAGCGGGGGCAGCAAAGTGTTTGGCTGCAGCAAATGAGGACACAGAAATGAAGGAAAGGAGCTGCTTACCTTTGGAAGGCCTCAGGTAAGCAGGGATCTCCAGCAAGAGATGCTCTTACTTCTACTGCCAATCCTTAAAGGAGGTCTGGAAGAGGTGGTGCCTGACTCCATCCCTTCCAGTCACTGCTTGCACCTGAGCTCCCGTGGGTCAGCCTTGCTTTCCAACCTGTGCTCAGTCACTGGCTCAGGCCATGACTTAGCATTTCAGTTACATATGTTAACAGAAATTTACAATATATAAGCAGTATAAACAGGAGGAGGTATGTCTGTTTACAAGGTGGATAGCGTTAGGAAAAGGGGGATTGGTTTTAAACTAAGAGAGGGGAAGTTTAGGCTGGATATTAGGAGGAGGTTTTTCACACAGAGGGTGGTGAGGCACTGGCACAGGTTGCCCAAGGAGGCTGTGGATGCCCCATCCCTGCAGGCATTCAAGGCCAGGCTGGATGTGGCTCTGGGCAGCCTGGTCTGCTGGTTGGTGACCCTGCACATAGGAGGGGTTGGATCTGGATGAGCATTGTGGTCCTTTTCAACCTAGTCCATTCTATGATTCTTTGAATATTCTCTTTGCTAGTTCTCTCTATGGGGAACAGAGTAAAGAATTGGAAAAGTAACTGTATAAAGAACTTGTGTGTTGAGATAAAGACAGCACAGCCAATAAAGCAAAAGCAGACCAAAGCCAGGAATTCAGTTGCACTTTTCCATTGGAAGGCAGATGTCTAGCCTCACCCAGGAGAACAGGATTCATCATGCAGTGTTTTTCTGGAATGACAAATGCTGACATCCTAAATGTTCCCCCCCCTCCTCCTTTACCCCAGCTTTTATTGCTGAATACAATGCCATATGGTATGGGACATCCTTATGGCCTGTCTGGGTCAGATGTCCTGCCTGTGTTCCCTCCCAACTCCTTGCGGACTTCATCCCCTCATTGGAAGAGCAGCACAAGCAGCAGAAACATTCTTGGGTCTGTACAGAACTGCTCAGCAACAACTATAACATCAGAGTGCTGTCACCACAATTTTGATCAAAAATCCAAAACGTCATGGCATGAACCTCTACAAAGAAAATTAACTTTATCCCTGCCAAAACCATGATGCGGTTAATTAGGTGAAGACCAGGCATTAAAATTTTGGTTTTATCTCCTGGAATGTCAGTTTATATTGCAGAATATATTGAGGATTTCCGCAAGTATAGATGACTTGTTACCAATTGAAATAAGGAACTGAAAATTTCTACTGCTTTTAAGGACTGATCCAAGATGAGGGGCACTCTAGAAAGAAGTATTCATAAATTGAAGAACACATTCAACTAGTTTGTAACAAAAAATAATGTAGTGGATTCACTCAGCTGTCGAAAATGTATTCCATTATGTATTGACCACCACATATTTGGCTCCTGTTTTTTTAATACTGTTTTTATACCTTTTCACAAAGAAGACTAGTCCATTGTTTCATAACACTGTGTAGAGAAGATTTATAGATGGTTATAAAGTTGGCTGTGGAAATCATATCACTTGAAATGTTTTTTCAGAGGAAAATCACATCAGGCTGGCAAACCTGTCTGCACTGGCTGATGAAGAATGAGGGCTTTATTTTGGGCTCTCTATTAAACTAAAATTTATATTATTATTGCTGCTTAGATGATAATTCTGGTCACCACTGAACTATTCCTTCTAGCAGAACTCCCAAGAGTACTTTATTTCTTGTAGTATTAAACAAGCAGGAGCCAAGTGAATTTTAAATCTGTAGGGTGTCAAAAATGAGAAACTAGATGAAGTTTTGGATGCAGATGCAAGGGAAAATAGTCACACATTTTAAAAATTTGAGAGCGTTACATTCTCATATACACATGATTTGTCCTAGAGCAGTAGCTAGGCATATAAAAGGATCTTTACAAGTTAGATTTGAGACATGATAAAATGTAGGAGATATTATTCAAGTTAGGTTTAAGATTTTGATTGTTGACAGAGCACAGGAGTTGAGGACCAGTCTTTTTTGTTTTTTTTTATTTGAGATTTTTACAAGGCTAAGACCCACGTTCTCAGAAATAGGCTTTCTTGTCAGTTTTCATTCTCTTTCCATTCTACTGTACAAATGTTTTCACTCTTCATGGAAAATTTAGTTTGATCACATTAGTGTTCTACTGTTCTCTAATCATAAGTAGAGTTGGCTGCTTTACAGTTTGGTGAAATTCCAACAATTATATTCCGTAAATTGTGCGTGTTAGTGGAAAGCCAAAAGCAAAGCAGCTCAGGGCAATGAAAAGCATAACAAACTGGGAATTTATACCACTTCTAGCTAGCAAAGCAGAATTTGCTCTCAGGTTTGTTTCACAGGAAAAAAAAAAAAAAGAGTAAAATAGCACATTTGGCTGATGGTAAAATGATTTTTACCATTTTCGGAAGACAAAGACCCTTCACTTTGTTACCGAAAACTGGCAGATCAACTGAAGACTAATTCCATTTTGAAATAAATATTTTGCATCACAGTGAAACCATGCTGCTAATATTAGCCAAGCTGGCAAATAAACAGGAACTCCTTGTTTCATTGTTTTTACTTTTGTATTCCATCAATGGATTGTAAAGTACTGGAAATGAGCCAAAATCAAGGACTAATTTCCATTTAGTGGTATAATGAAGTAACAAACATGCTTTGATTCAGATTAAAAGCTTTTTCCCCTCCAAACTAAAAGCACTTCTATATCTGTCTGTAGCTTCAATGTTTTCACAAAAATAGCTGGTAGCTGCAATATTGTGTTAAAACAAAACAAATGAACAAATGCCAAAAAGATAAATTTAGCACTCACTGCTTCCTGAAGCAGCCAATCTTTAGTGCTCAGAATCTTCAGAATGCATAGCTAAGCAAAACGAAATCCTCCATTCAGATCAGACACAAATCTTGGCCTTGATTTGTTCCACCACCAAGTTTAAACCAATATAAATAAGGGCAGTTTCTGCAATCTCTATCCTCATCTCTACTGTTCCCTTTACTACTCATGCACAACTACTTGCACTGTTTGCTGCACGGTATTACATGGTACCTATCCAGTAGTCAAATTAACACTGTGTTCAATGTGGAAAGTGCAAAGTAGGTAGAAGAAGCTTTTCTCCTTAAGTCTTCTCCTTAGTCCCTTAACACAACTGGATGTTGTGTTGAGGGACATGGTTTAGTAGGAGCTATTGGGAATAGGTGAGCGGTTGGACTGGGTGATCTTTTAGGTCTTTTCCAACCTTGGTGATTCTATGATTCTATGATTAAAAGCAGTGGGCTAAATCCTGCACCCGGTGACCTCGCGTGAGCAGTGTTCATACGGTGTCCCCAAGAATAACTCAGTTATGTCTTTGATCAGGACCAAAGAGTGAATTAATTGGAAGAATGAAATAAGTCTTGGTAAGACTCGAGGATCAGTTAATATTTATGTAATACTATATCTGAGGCTATTATAAGTTGCAGATTTTAACACCTAAGTTTCAAATTTTAAGAAAAGAATCCTTGAAAGTGTTTAAAATCTTCACAAATTAAAGCATCTAATCCTGGAGCTTTCAAATTCATAGTGGCTTCTTTAATCTAATCTTTTTCAACAGCTAATTCTAAAGCAGCAATTAAATTCTTAGATCAACTTCAGTCCTCAGCTAAATGCCAGAACTGCTTACAAACAACTCATCCTTATAGTGCTATATGAAAGATTCACATTGAGTATTACGACAGTGTTCTGAGAATTGTTTTTGTTTGTTTGATCATTGTTTATATCTATCTTTATATTTATCTTTATATATCAATCTTTATATATATATATATATATATATATGTATAGATGTAATGTGTATTCATCAGTTATGTTTGTATCCCTATACAACTTCATTGGGCTTCTGGAAAAGCTAGATACTTGCTCTTAGCCGTACTTAAGCCTCCAGAGTTCACTGCAGACATGGATTAATGATTTATCTATGAGCTCTAAACTACCTTAAAGGGTAATTTTCTTCTATTCTTTCCCAGTAGTAAACTTCGAATGATTTTACTTTTGCAGAATGGAAAATAATATTGAGAATCTGTGAAAGTTTCCTGAAACATAAGATTTTTTGCTCTTAATTCTAACTAAACCGGAAGAAACTGAAGGATTTCTAAACACTGATGAAGATATGGGATAGGGGAATCAACTTTTTGAAAGGGTAGGTAACTGTAGGACAAGGGGAAATGGTTTGAAGTTGAGGGAGGAAAGATTTAGGTTGAATGTCAGAGGGAAATTCTTTACTATGAGAGTGGGTGAGGTGCTGGAACAGCTGCCCAGAGAGGCTGTGGATGCCCCGTCCATCCCTGGAGGTGTTCAAGGCCAGGTTGGATGGGGCCCTGGGCAGTCTGGGCTGGTATTAAATGTGGTGGTTGGTGGCCCTGCCTGTGGCAGGGGGTTGGAGATTCATCTTCCTTGAGGTCCCTTCCAACCCTGGCCATTCTGTGATTCTGTGATATGCTGGAGGTGATCCAATGTAGAAATCCAGAAGAACTCAACTGTTATGCAAGAAAAAAAGCGAATAAAGCAGAGATAAGCACTGACAATTTTTAGAAAATGTGGCCAATTTTCTGCCTTAAGATCTTTGAGATAAAGCTGGCACTCACTAGACAGAACAGAAAGCTCATCTGGATGGTAGACAGTTCAAGTACTGAACTGTGGTGTAGAACAGACTAATTTCACTTACATTTACCTGTGAACGACGGAAACTGTAAGAGATAAAGAATACCTATCCAACAGCCTGTTACCTGCTCAAAATTATGTTGATGTCAAAGCATTTTTACTAATGGACTTGCAGGAAAATTGCACCTACTGTACTCAGGTTTTATTTTATTTTGCTAACATAGTCTGTTTAGTCATACTTAGCTTCCTCGGAAGCCGTCTGAACAAATCACCGCTGAAGGGAGTAGGAGTATATGGAGGAGTTCTTGTTATCATCTGTGTTTGTTGATGATGACGGGCAGTTGTGTACACTGGATTAGTTCATGTTGATTTGACAGGTAGCAGTGGGACAGAGTGTGGCTACACGCCATTTTCCCGAGTTTCATTGAGTCATGTTCTTATTTTTTTTCTGTCACTTTTGATGAAATACAAGCAAACTGTACATTAGCTACCTGTGCACCGCCAGTGTATTTGTAATATAAATTTTCTGTAGTACAAGACCTCCTTCTACCAGAGATTGCCAGGGCTTTGTTTGTGTGCATACATGTATCTGAAGAGGAAGAGGATGCACTTATTATCAGGTACTTTTCTTTTAAGAAGTACAAACCTGGCAAGTAATTTATCATACTGCTTGACAGCTATGCCTCTGCAGACCACAGGGTGCACCCAAGCTGAGGTCTTTTCATGTCCTGCTCTGCTCCTCAGATTCTCATCTATTTCTTGAAAGTGCTGTGGGTTTCTGCTCTTAAATGCTAAAGAAAATAAAAATAAAAAAATAAAAATCAAGCAGAAATTAACATTATGTTTTCTCTGTCGCTCTGTATTAGCTTCCTCAGGAGAGCTTGGTCATGGGATCCTGAGATGCACTGACAAATAATGAATGATGATAAATTTATTATTCAAGGTACATCCATTTGGGCTCAGAAGCTGCAGATGATGCCCCTTATCGATCACCACCTTGTTTTGCAATAATAGAGCACTGAAACATGATAAAATTGTGAAATGAGTTCTGTGAATTATACAGCCCAGATTTCCTCATAACCTTCATACTTAAAGGGGTTATCACTTGTATCTGGAGTGCACTGCACTCTGCTTTGAATATTGACGTAACTTTCTGAGGTGATGGGCAATAGAGCTGAGTGGAAAATAGAGATATTTATTCTTAAGAAGAATTGTTTCAGATTGTTTCTCTTTCTCTTTTTTATTAAAAAGTCACAACGTCTTCCAAGGTGATTCCTCATATAGTAACAACTACGGACGTGGAATTTTTCAGCTTACAGGAAATACCTCAGGTGAATTGCAATGCCCTGTGCCCTACACTGCAGGGCCACTGGGCTGTCTGAGAGCATCACGAACCAATTAGCCCAGGAGGTGGACATCTAAAGCAAGATGGCACCAAGGGCTCGCTTTGGATATTTCTCACTAAGACACTGTTCAGCTGACTTGCTTGGAAATAACTGCTAAAGGCTACTCAGTCATGAGCTCTGCAATCCAGTTAATTAATACTTGTCAGAAGAACTTTACCCTGGATGCTTAATGTCAGGTTATTCTGACCTTTACAATAACACTTGCAGCTTAGATAACTACTTAATAGCACCCTGTCTCCTGACTGCTGACTTTCAGGAATAGGCACAGTGAGCTTCTGATATGCTTTTTTTTTTTGTTCAAGACAGTCACCCTCTGTCCTGCTTTTACTTAAAGTATTTCATGTAGCCACAGTGCAGACGTATATGGCTGTTTTCATGTTGCCCCTGTCCTTTTGCAAATAGTCAATTGTATTTTCCAAGTTCTACTGTGTACTTAAAATTTCACTGTCTTCCTTTAAACAAGTTTTCTGGCTGAAGTGATTTTTCTTGCTCATCGCAATATTTTCCCACTATAGCACATTATATTTCTAATTCAAACTAGTCCACTAAACATGCATTTAATAAGATCTACATTTTCTACTTTGCTCTTAGCTTTTAATACAGGCCATTCTGAGGATGTAGACGTGTGGTTTGGGTTTCAGAGATGACTGTCCACAGAGCTCCCCTCTACCTTTTCTCAGACCGTGATGTTGCACAGTCAGGTAGCAGATAAGCAGAAGAAGCAGCAGCAAAGAGCTCCTTCAGCAACTCACATGTAAAAAAGCTGCCATAAAAATGGGGCTATCAAGCTTACCAGGTTAGTATCTACAACTACTTGGTCATTAAAAATTCTCACGCAGCAATTGATTCTGCTCTGAGATTCACCATTGGTATCTGCACAGGCTTCTATGCAGACTTTCTCTCCGGGCTTCCTTACCTTTCGTTTGTGGTCAGGTTCCATTTTGGGATTAACTATCCGAAATGGAAATGCCTGGGGGGTTTCTGAAAATCTTCAGGCCACTTTTGCAGCACCATTCTGCCACTTCTGCTTGGAGTAGTGGGAGTGGGAAACAGCAGGAGCTCTGTCTTTCCAAACATTCTACAAAACAAGTTGAGCATGAGGCACTTGGTTTCTAGCACAGGGAAGCTGGCAGCTGGCAAGAGGTCTGACGATACTGCCTTAACATTTTGAAATCCCCCCAAACTGGTTACCATGATTTCAGCTCTGTTAAATCAGTTTTACCAGGGGAAACCTCTTCTGTCAGAAGATTTTCCACCTGACCTCATGATCAGAGCAGCAAAAACAGCACAGGTTGCAGTGACCTTTGAAAAAGTCATTGACTAAATGCTCATTTTCCACCTTAGCATATAGAAGATTGAGAGCATGTTTCAAGAGCAGAATGATACCCAAGTGCTTAATTGTCTTTCAATTTTATTTTTCCCTCGAAATGTCCTGAACTGAATGTCTGGTTCTGATGCTGCACACCTGAAATTGTTGTTTGGAAAATTCTCCCACACGCAGCTTGTACAAAGTTGCACTGAATTTTAAAGATTTAGAAATTCTCTCTTTTTGCTTACAGCACTTTGAAATGCATGAATTACAATAGCTTAGAGAAATCATTTTATCCTTATTTAGATGTATGCATTACACTAAAATCACCCTCTTCAAATACTTTCTGATTTTCCCAGAGGCACATCTGACACTGTGCATCAAAAAATGAGGACTTTCTGCAGTGGTATCATAGCTATCTGCCTGCACAACTAACCAAACAATATTTTTTTCCAAATACAGAGATATTTATAAGGATCAGTGCTGTAAAAGCCTGCTTTATTAATAAACAGGTAGAGTTTTAGCTACAAAGAAGTTGTAAGTGTTGACATTTTACAATTTCAGAAGAGATGGTAATTGCTTCTGAAAAAAAAAAAAAGAGCAGAAAATAAGAACATTGTTATCTGAAAGAAAAAATGAGCATTGTGTTTTGCTTTTGCTATAATTTGGAGGCACACATATATGAGGAAAAATTATGAGAAACATATAGCAGAGACATTTTTGCCAGTTGTAGTTTATCTCCACCACTCTCACCGTAAAGAAGTTCTTGTGCACATTTGTGCAGAACTTCCTATGCTGCAGTTTCCAGCCGTTTCCCCTTGTCCTGTCTCCACTCACCACTGAAAAGAGTCCGGCCTCGCCATTCTGCCCCCCACACCTTAGATATTTATAGACCTGGATCAGGTCCCCTCTCAGTCTTCTTTTCTCAAGGCTGAACAGACCCAGTTCACTCAGCCTTTCTTCATAGGAGGGATGCTCCAGGCCCTTCACCATCTTTGTGGCCCTCCGCTGGACTCTTTCCAAGAGATCCCTGTCTGTTTTGTACTGGGGAGCCCAGAACTGGACGCAGTGCTCCAGATGAGGCCTCACCAGGGCAGAGTAGAGGGTGAAGATCACCTCCCTCGACCTGCTGACCACTTTCTTTTTAATGCACCCCAGAATGCCATTGGCCTTTTTGGCCACGAGGGCACACTGCTGGCTCATGGCCAACCTGTCATCCTCTAGGATGCCCAGGTCACTCTCTTCAGAGCTCCTCTCCAGCAGCTCATCCCCTAGCCTGTATTGGTGCATGCAATTATTCCTCCCGAAGTGTAAGACTCTACACTTGCTTTTGTTGAACCTCATACGGTTTCTTACTGCCCAGCTCTCAGCCTGTCCAGGTCTTGCTGAATGGCAGCACAGCCTCCAGGTGTGTCAGCCAATCCTCCCAGCCTTGTATCACCAGCAAATTTGCTGAGGGTGGCCACTATCCCCTCATCAAGGTCATTGATGAAGATGTTGAACAAGACCGGACCAGCACAGACCCCTGAGAGACTGGTTTTTACTTTAAATCCACTGGTTACAGGTCTCCAGCCAGACTCTGCACCACCAATGACGACCCTCTGTGCTCTGCCAGTCAGCCAGTTCTCAACCCACCTCACTGACCACTCGTCCATCCCACACTTCCTCAGCTTTGTTATAAGGATGTCGTGAGAGACAGTATCAAATGCCTTTCTAAAATCAAGGTAGACTACATCTACCACTCTTCCCTGGAGCCTTGTCTTCTCCAAGCTAAACAATCCCACTTCCCTTAACCTTTCCTCAAAGCACCATCTCAGTGCCCTCCTCTGGACCTGCTCCAAGTCCTTCCTGTGCTGGGGCCCCAGGCCTGGATGCAGTGCTGCAGATGGGACCTCACAAGAGCCAAGTACAGGGGGACAGTGATCCCCCTCTCCGTGCTGGCCACCCCTTCTTAATGCAGCTCAGGATATAGTTAACCTTCCAGGCTGCAAGCATAAAATGATATGTGTGCTTCTGTGCATGTTTTACGTGTGTATGTATGCTGCTACAATTCTATTTCTAAAATGATAAAAAATAAAAGTGGACTTTATAAAGAAACTGCAAAATGATTCCATCTTCTTTATTAGAAATAATCAGCAACATATGTCAATGTAATGTGTGGCAGAAATTACACAAGGGGCGAGTCTGTAATAGGCTAGTCATAAATGAAGTGCCCATTTGGTTGTTTGCTTTTTAGGGAATGGCAGAGTGCACAGATACTTTCTGTCATTTCTGTTTTCACGTTTTTTCCTGAAAGTTTTTCTGTAATACTGAGTACCTACCCTATTTAGTATTTTATTTAGGACATCTGTATGGGAACTGCTGAGTCACGGCCTGAACCTCTGATCACCTGAGGCGAGCCACGAGTCAGCCAGAGGAGCACAGGTGAAGGCAATTCCTGGACCTATTTAAGAGCTGGCTACCAGTGGGGAGGGATCTCTTCTGGAGACCTGCTCTGCTGGTGTTTTGTGAGTGAGCCCAGGATAGGGGTAAACCTTCTATTTGTTCTCTTTTGTTATCGTTGTCTGCTTTGCCTCTCTTGTTTATTTTTGTGATTATAACATCCTAATATTCTTTGATTATACAGACATCATAGACATCGACATTGCAAATGCTTCTACTTAGTGTATATAACAAATATTGTTTACAAGAAAGATTTTTCTTGTGATGTCTTGTAAGTAGCTCAGCAGGTAAATGAATGATATGCTGCCACTGTTTACTGTCTTACACTCTATATAAGCTGGCAAATATTTCTATGTTGCTGCATGTTTTTCAACAACTCGTTTGTCTCTAGCACTCACGCTTCTTTTGTTTGAAACGAAAATTCATCAGTATTTTTAGGGTGTTGGTGTTGGCATGTAAAAATACAATTCTGGTGGCAATTTAGAAAATATAAATTTAAGTGTTGTCCTCTACAAAAACTCATGTAGTTCTCTTCCAATCAATCTTTTTCCTCTGTGTATGCATGTATATGTATCATGTGCTTTTTTTTTTTCCTTTAGGTGCCCAGGTGGTTTGAGAAACTCCACAGTTTGGAAAGGCAAAAGACTCCAAAGGCAAGTACCCTCAAGTATTCCTTGTCCTTTCTAGGTTGAGCAGTTTTAAGTACTCTGATAATACTTTTGTTGTGAAGACATGACAGTGAATTTATTTTAACTAGCTGTTCAGCTGAACAGATGGGTAAACACTACTGAATGCAACCAAGACTTCTGAAACTGTATGCTATTTTATCTTTGTACATATCATACTGTTGAAACATTCACACACTCAGACTGCCTCATATGTATCTCAACAACTTTCTCAGGTGTATGTAACAACCCTTTGATTTTTACCATGGATGTTTGTATAACCCCAACACTTCAAATTGGAAAACAGCAGATTCAGAAATGCATCCTGAGGTGAGTCAGTGATAACTGTATTGAATATGTATCATAGTTTTTCTTTTATTTCAAAGGACATTACAGTCTTGTTTTCCAAAGATAGCTAGTTTAAAGGAAAAACAAAATTGAAAATCATGTGAGCTGGCTGCTTAAGGTTGAAGTAGTTACCTATTGATAATTAAAGACAATAAGCCTCAACCAGCAAGGAAGATTGGTAAATCCTCACTGAAAGTATTATGACTTCTCATTAATTTATAGGCTGAGTTTGATTCTCTGTAATCTAAATTTAGTGTTAAAATGCTTTGTGTAGAATCCTTAAATCTAAGCCTTGCCTGCTGAAATATCATTTCAAATGTCACCTGTTATAAACTTCCAGTAATTCTATTTATTTTAAAAGTGTTCAATGCTATTGATTTTTGTTAGCCTTTCTGAAGAGTTAAGACGTGGATTTGTTAGAGGGCAATTTTACATTCATCTTTCTAAATAAATATTGTTCAATTTCTGTTTAGAAAAATAACATACTCCATTACAGCAAGAAATCCTCTAAAAAGCTCATTACAGGAATTGTGATTTTCAGGAAGAGAATCAGAAATACGCTTATTCAAGATGACAGTCTGGGGAAGGGAAGGCTGAGTGTGGACCCTATTACTCTCTTCAAATACCTGAAAGGTGATGCCATGGTTTATGATTTTTGTTATCAATATTCCCCATCATAACATCACTTAAAACGTGGAATTAAAGAGTTAATACTCCAGTTCAGTGGACTGACAACTTTCCAGATATCTTCCTAGTCTTCCTCTTTCGGGCCAGTGGTCCTGCAGGTCTGCTGTTCCTCATCAGGGACACAAATTGATCTAGATAACTCCGTGACAGCTGATTGCAGCGAGAGCAGGGTTGGTCTCTTCTCACTGGTGACAGGATGACAGGAAATGGCCTTAAATTGCACCAGGGTAAGTTTAGGTTGGATATCAGGAAAGTCTTCTTTACAGAAAAGGTTGTTAAGCACTGGAACGGGCTCCGCAGGGAGGTGGTTGAGTCACCATCCCTGGAAGTGGTTAAAAACCTTTTGGATGTGGTGCCCCAGGGACACGATTTAGTTAGGGTAATATGATCACGATGTGGTTGGACTTGATGAACTTCAAGGTCTTTTCCAACCTGATTAATTCTATGATTCGTCATCTTTACTACAGAAGTAGTAGAGAAGGTAATTTGTCTAAGACTGAATTCCTAGTATTTTAACTTATTGTCCATGTAACATAAGCAACCCAGAGGCAGATTGCTATGATATAAACATTGCAGTGGAGTATCTACATTAAAGAAAGAAACTGGTTTCTGCTGGAAGCATATTTTCCCAAGAAAACACTCCCTTTGGGTCAAGTACTGTCACAGTTATGAGCAATAGTTCCATTTACACCAAATTAATTCTCAACTTTTTTTTTTAGAGTTGCAATGAAATGCAAGAGGCCTTGAACTGGATCAAAATTATGATGCCTAATATAATTGATTTGCAACCATTCTACTCCTGCAGGTTTCAGAATACAAACTATGTTGCTATTCAACCACTGTTGAGAGAATACTCATTAAAAGTGAAAAGCAGGCCAAGAACTTCAATGAACACTTTCTATTGTTTTAGTAGGTAAGTCAATCAGCTATAAAGCGTACAGAGCAAAATTCTTGCTGTTTGTATAGCCTTAAGCTGTTCACCTATCCCATTAATAGCATGCAGTACGTAATTTGGCAGCCACTTTACCTCCACTGCTGCTAGTGCCTCACAAAGGACTGCAACTTTGATATTTCTTTTGTGAGAGGCAGAAATATAAGCACAAAACCTTATAGATGACAGTAAGGGATTACTAGGTTATGATGAAGGAGAAAACAGTGTTTAAATCTCAAAGGAAGGCTCTGAGTGCCAGTGTTATGCACAACCAGCATTCCTTTCTCGTGGCAATGCTGATTAGGAAAGAATTTGTGGTGTAATTGGTGAGGCAAGAGGGCTTCAGGGTAGAAACAGTTTTGCCATCTTGTCGAGTAACAAGAGAATAGGATCTAGAATAATACTTTAGCCTCTCCAGACAGTGAAAACCTGGTCATATGCCAAAGTGTCTTAAAAGTTTATACAGATGCTAACTTCTTAATTAAAATTGCTAGCTAATGCCTATACTGATGCAATGTTTGCTTTTGTCACCGGAGTTTTCAAGAAACACTGGTAACTTTGCCTTGCATGCAAGCCTAGAATTGTTTTGGCTTTTTGACAGTCCTAGCTTTTCAGAAGACAGCCAGAGCAGGACAGCAGTCATTCGTGAAACCCTGTCTAATATGTGTTTTGCACATAGGATGGAAAAGAAATAGGCTGCAGGCTGAAATCAGAGGGCAGAGTCACATGCTTTAAGGCAGAGTAGGAAGTTAAATGCACGCATGGTTCATAATTTTCCATTGGCTTGCTCTCGATTGCTTTCTCCTCACGAGCTGGATGACTAGGATCGTTCTCAGCAGGTGGTTAATTTCCTTGCATGTCGTCTATAGGTGGATTTTGTGTCTACGCCTAGGGGGCAAAGGGGGGGGTCTTTGTGTTCTCTAGGTAGGAGTAACTGACACTCTTGCATTCATAGCAATGCTTCAGAAGCACAGTTCTGCCTGAGGAAAGAGGGGCTTTTCGAAGAACTAACATGAGGAGGATAGCAAAATAAATGCAGGGCAATCATTTTAATTACATGTGATGGTGCACATGCCTTTCAAAGACTTCTGGATAACACCAGTGCTATCAGTCTACTCCTTCCAGTAACTTATCTTTAAATTCCAGTAATAGAAAGTGAGGCAGATACTACAGCTTCTCAAAAAAAAATTTATGAGCTGCTAATGTTTCATGCTCTGCATACTGTGTGACCACACAGGTGTTTTGTGAAGAACCCTTGGGGAACGTCTGCACTGATATAGAAAGGATGAAGTTTTCATTTCATGAAT
Organism: Centrocercus urophasianus; assembly: GCF_019232065.1. Taxonomy (NCBI): domain Eukaryota; kingdom Metazoa; phylum Chordata; class Aves; order Galliformes; family Phasianidae; genus Centrocercus; species Centrocercus urophasianus. The sequence goes on along the minus strand of NW_024884889.1, from coordinate 7,744,407 downwards.
CACTAGATTGGCAGTGATCCATTACAGCTTGTCACAGATGTCATGGAGCAAAACCAAAGCACTGCCCTGAATTTTATACCCCTGTGACTGGAAAATTTGAACCCAAGGAATTTGGAAGTTGGATGACTCCAGCTGTAATCATCCACAGCGATCTTATTAGCTATTACTGTCATTAGCATTTCAGACACTTTTTCTTAAATGACTTTGAAACTGGTTCTAGAGATTAACCCTTTAAGATTTTCCCAATGTTAACTACTCTCTCCTGTCAGAGAGGAAGTATAATAGTTCTGAGTATCATTTATGGACTAAATGCAATATCAGGTTGCTTCACTGAAGGATTTGTGTATTAATCCCTGTGCAGTGATAAAGTAGCCCTCAGATATACACTGTATACCAGATACTAAAGAGCTTGGTATTACTTTATTAGTGATAGTGTTAGCCAAGGGACGCATCTCTGCCTCTCATCTGGCTCAAGCCAGAATTCCATGAATGTTCAGTAGATACTAATGGTGAAAACTGAGTTAGCCAAGATAATTACTCCTTCTTACTCTTCCTGCCTCAGAACAGTAAAAGACTAAAGAAACATCTTTATGAAACTAAGAAAACAGCATTCTTCAAGAATGTAGAATACTGATGTGGATAAAGGAGACTTTTTTCTATATTGGCAATCATTCTCTTTTCTGAGAGACTCATCGGTGGAAGAAATAGTTCCACAAATTCTGAGGTAACTATAATTGACTTTCTTCCACTATTATATGTGTGGCTGTTGCAAGTTTTTAGTAGGTATTCTCTTATTCTCTTCCTGAAGCTGTTGTCAGTCTCACATGAGTAACTTGGAATACTTCCCTGAAATTAAGGATAATGCTTTTGTAATCTATTTGCATAGCGTAAGGACAGGGGGCAGCAGATGTAGTTGCTCTAAAAAACTTTTGGAAGGAAAGCAGTGGTCACAGTTCAATAATAAAGAAGGAATCCCCTTTCCAAGAATCAGGGCTTTCCAAACATTTCAAAGAAGATGATCTCCAAATTGGGGCTGTCAGACCTCTGAAGTAAGGTTAGGGAGCAGCAAACCTCAGAGTTCACTCCTTTTGGCCACACATTGAGGTGAATTGCTTCCACCTGTGCTCCCAGAGCTGGCTATGCTCCTTTACCAGGTGCTCTACCACTGCTGCTAGTCATAACCTAACATTTCCCATACATGTGAGATGTTTGTACTATGAGTTAAACATAAAATACTCTTGTTTTAAATGAAATAAAATCCTGAGTAAATTGTGTACAAAAAATACTCAGCACTGAACTTGGCACTTATTTACTTCAGTGCTGTAGGGTTTTCTTCAGACTGTTTCTAGCTGCCACCATTCTGCAAGCGTCATTCATTGCATGCAGCACGAGCAGAATGTTTTCTGTCATTTCTGCAGAAAAGATTTTTTGTCCCTGTGAAATTCTAAAATTTTATTTCATTACCTTGAAAGCTAAGATTTAGCATAGTGAACATCAGGCAATCAGTAGTACTTAATCTACTAGCTCAGCAGAACGCCAAATTAATTCAAATTTGAGAAAAAAACTCTCCATCTGTAGCAAAAGCATGTTCTCAATTACATATTGAATTAAATAAGAGGTAGGGATATTTTTGAAAGCTTGAAATTTATAGTTTCATTAGACTGAAAAATTAAACCTAAAAATGTGTAAAAATCTACATTAATCATTTAGGTTTAGCACATAAATGCAAATGGCTTGGAACTGAGCTTCATTTCAAACTGTAAGTAATAATTACCTAGTGACACCTCATGAGCTTCATTAGAACCCTGCTTTTAATAAAAGTGGGGAACACTGGGGATCTCCACAAATAAGAAGATTATGGTGTTTAATCAGAACAAAGTGGTAATGATAAAGCTTCATTATATAGCATTTCCAAATATGAAATCAAGGAAGATTACATGAGTGGATTAAGAATTCATTTTCAAGTATTTTATTTTATGAATTCTTTCCTTTTTGTGAACTCTTTGATTTGTATAGGTTAGTTTTGGTACTTGAAATAATCATACTCAACAATTAGTAGATGGAAAATTATTTTTGCCAAACTACTGTTTTTATACAGTCTACAACTGTTTTTAGTCTTCATCAGAATTTTAGTATTTTCTAGTCACAGTTTGAGGTTTGTATTGATCCTTTTTGTCACAAAGTTTTTTTCTGGTTCCTGGCTAGTATATGTATTGTCCATAAAATGTAAGCTCATGTACAACCACATATAGATGCATGTGACAATTTTCAGTCTGACGATGCTAAAATATTTTTCTTTGTTTGGGGTCATGAGCAGCAGTTCAACTATGTGCAGAATTTAGGAGAACAAAAGAGAAGATTAACAAATAGATTTTTCTTTTGTCTTCTTTGCTTTGTTGTTTTTCAAACTTACTCTCCTGCAATATAGCTGATTAGCAGCCTGAGTGTTAGTGAGGTAATATTTTAATTTCTAACATCTGTGTTTTTTTCACTTCCCTTTTTCATATGTATCATATATATCATATAATATCATATTGATTTTGTTGTTGTTTAGCATGTATTAGTATTATCATAGTCTGTATGCGAGAACTTGTTGGGAGGAAGAGGCAGTGGTAAAAATCCCACAGTATTTAAACTAATATTGAAAGTTGAAATTGAAGAAAATATACTGGAAAAAATTTCACACAGCCTATTCTAGGTTTTAGATCAAAATATCAATAATAACTATTAATTTTCACCTTGTATTCTGCAAAGAAATAATTGTATATGGTGGTAGAAAAACAATACGGATCTTCCTTCTTTATAGGCGTTTGGACTGGTATTTAAAAAGTACAAGGGAATCATCTTACCTAAGAACAACAGAGAATTTTATCATGCATACCTATTATGAAGACAAGGGAAGTACAACTTAAACAATACTGAAGAGAGAAAGACCTTCTAATTCCACAAAACAGATTTTGGATGAGAGTGAAGTCTCTCCCACAGTTCAGGTTTAATCTCCATGTAATCCCAGTAAGCCTAATGACTAAATAATGTGTTATCCTTTTTGTTCTCACACCAGTGAAATCAGACTCTGTATTTTGCTGATGTTTTTTTCTACAATCACCCCTAGATCCTTCCAGAATACTGACTGTGTGTGTGTCTGTGGAGGAAATGCTTCTGATAATGGCTTTGTCAGGTTGTACACAGGATGGAATCCGGATGCACTATCCTGGACATCATGCTGTACTCCGATATTTTACTTAACAGTGTTTTGTTAAAAGAGAACCAATGTATATTTGGTATTCCTAAACAGAACAAAAGCCTTAACCCATTCTTCATTTTATGCTTTTTCCATGCTATTGTAATTTGTTTTTTTCATTTACAGTCTAGGAGTCTAATGTATCTCATTCCATTGCTTTGACTATTGCAATATCTCACCAGTGCACCTCTACTGTCTGTGGTGTTTATAACTAGTCCAAGTACTACCTTTCTAGACTCCTCTTCCATCTGTTCATGCTCAGATTCAAATGTTCAGTTCTTTTTATTTAGCCATGTTATGACTGTACAAATCAGAAGGTTAAATAAGAACCTTAAACTGTTTGGATTTCTGTGCCCAACAATGTAGATGGGTTATACAAGTCACGCTTCAGAACATGTGATTTTTGCACTTCTGAAGTTGTGATTTGAATTGCCCCCAATGTCCAATTGCACGTCATTCATCCTACTGCTCTCAGCATGAAATTGATATTTGTGGAACGGATCAAAAGAAAAAGGGTTTGTTGTGACCTCTTTCAAGTTTCCTATGTAATAATAATAGTAAAGGGTGATTCTTGGAGAATACTTTTGTTTTCTTGTTGGGTAGTTGTAATTTTGTGTGATTTCATATATTTTTCTCTTTAAAATCTATAATATTTAGTCTTTCTGTGATTGCGTTCAACATAAAATCCACACGTTCACAGGAATGAGAATGTATAAGTTTGTTATCAGTAAGTTCTGCCTTGATTCCTCTTCTTTACTGTGATTTTTGTTGGTTTGGGTATTCTGAAATTCCTGTTTTTCATTTACACAGAAAAATAATTCTTTGACTGCTGATTTTAATCAATGTAATCAATTCAAGATATATTACTTTACCCAGTGCTCATTGCACCATGCAGTTGCAGCCTTAATAAAGCATTAGTGCTGCTGTTTTTCTCATTACATTTTCCTAAAGGCATTTTTGAACCCATGTATTTTCTTCACCACTGTTGATGCTTCATTACAATAAAAAAGAGCCTCATTCTTCTGTAGCTGTAGTTTTTGTAGCACGCTCTTATGTTCTTGATAACTTGTTTCTCTTTGCAAGTAGCTTCAAATACTTTTCAGTCTTATTAAGTTTAATGCACGAATTTCTCAGAATTACATTATCTGTAGCAATCAAATTCTTCATACCAGGGACTGAAAAAGTCATACTAAGGTCAAATACGTTTAGCTGTATGTTGTCTCATTAGCAAATTACTTCAGAGGGTAAGATATTTTGAAGTAATACAATAGCAAGTAGGTATTAGAAGTTGGAGAACAGAGAGAACACATAGAAATAGAACACTTTCAATCATGTATAGAATATCTAACTATCTCAGACTATGTAACAAAACCACGTTGGTTCCAAATTACTTTTGGTTACATTGAAACCTTATCTGATTTAATAAAAAGTCTACAACAAACAACTCCCACACTGAGATAGACTGGAGAAGTCTCATTTTGGCACAAAATGACTTCTGTCTTTATCTTTTTTTGATATTACTGCGGTCTGTAGGTGAAGCCAAGAATATTCATCATAATGAGAATTTGTAGGACTGTTCCTGAGGTCCTTGTCCATCGTAAAAGTTTTTGCTGCTGAGAAAGCAGTACCTTCAGGCTGTTCAAACAGATACAGCTGTTCCATTTTCTAGCCATATGCCTAGACTGAAATGCAAAAAATAATATATTACTTACAACATCTGTGACATTTAGTACTAGAAGTAATAATGATGGATGTCAGAGATATTAATGATGGTCATATACAATAAAAGCTGAACTTAATGACTTTCAGTTTAGGTATAAATGTTTATTGAGTTAAAATCAGAACTTTAATTGTTAATGCGTGTCAAAAAAATAATTTATTGATATGTTTTGGAAATTACTTCTCCCTGCACATTTGAATTCAGAAGTATGAATATTCAGAAAATGTGTTTACTACACCTAAGAGCACTGTAATAATGAAAAGAAAAGCTTAATTCAGTTTAAAATGAATGCCCAACAAGTAAATAATTAAAAATGAAATATAAATTACTGCAATATCTAATGACTCAGTTATGTTATCCAGAATGAGTATAGCTGATCCTTTGCAGTCTCTAGATGCAACTACAAGTTATTTTCAAACTCTTAGTCCGACTCTCAGCCTTCCTGAGTTTTAAGTCAGATATATTATCTAGATGAGCTCAAACAGTTAAAAATGTTAGTTCATAGCTTTTCTTTCAGTGTCATCACCTCACAGAGCTATCACTACTTCTATTTGCCAACCTAAAAGTGCACTCAGTCATCACTAACTTCTTTAAAATTATCTGGCTTGAGAGAAAACCACCTACTATTATCTTATGCTAATGTGGAAAGTCAATACCTAGATTAAGTCAATAGATGTAAGGAGACATCAGTGGGAAAGGTGATGCGGAGTGAAGAACTGCACCGGCTTTACCCAGCACAGCTGTAGGTAAAAAAACATATGCATATCAGACCATTGTCTTATGACCCTGAGAACATTTGTATACTCTAATCTCTGTATTTAAGCACAGTAATGTAAGCTGGAACAAGAGATGCCCCTCAATTAATTAAGAGATTAATTAAATGATGCAATAATGAACTATTTTCATAAGGTTCATTCTAACGTCTGGTTGCTTTGCCTGAAATATAGTGGTAAGAAAAAAAAAAAAGTAATAAAAGTCAGTTGAATGTGATCTCTTTGGATGGCCTGCACATCTGATCAAAACGATACAGCTATTTTGGGTCACTGCTGGAGAAGGTACACATGCACAGCTTTGATGCTTGAAATTAATAACAGTTCACAGATGATTTAGACAGGAATTGAGATTGCAATGACTTCTTTCAGACCACAACAACAATGTAAATCCGTTGAAGCTCTGGGATAGGAAATACTGTTCTATGGAATGTGTAGCAAAAGGTAGTGTTTGTGTCTCTTTAATAGTAAATCTCGAAGTTAAGAACTTGTGGACTAAATTTATACTGGTTTTTTTTGTGTGTGTGTGAATGATTTTTGAAGCTCATTTAACAATGTCAATTTAACTGATGTTGCAATTGTATTTCTCAGTGCAGTAATATATTGCAGGGGTAAAATTCACTCAGGATTGAGTCTCATGTGAGTTCTGATGAAGTGAAAGAGTGGTAATTCAGAAGAATAAAAGGTTTAAATCTTCTCTGATTTGGACTCTGATTTAGGCTTTACCCAGCACAGCCAAAAGCAGTGGACCCAGCATAGCCAAAAGCAGTGTATGTCAGACCATTGTGTTACTACCCCAAACACTAGACTTTCATTTAGGCTTAAAAGAAATGTACTCTACACTGGAAGCAATTTTGGAAATATTTAGTTGTAAGTTTTCAAACAGTTAAAATTACAAGCAGTCAAATATCACCGGTTTTATTGGAATTATCACTGAGATTTAATCAGTACATTATTATCGTTCTTTATCTCAATACCTGTGGCGATTGAATTCTAACAGCTGCACAAAGTGTTTAAAAAGATGAAAGCTCTTGTGATTCATTGTTTCTAGAACCACACTTAGCATAATAAATATGTAAATATTGGACAGTTTTTCAATACGTCTGCCTTTATTTGATATTGCCAAAAATAATAAGGTAAATTAAAGATCAGTTTAAATGTACATAACAGAAAACAAGCAAGCCATAATGCTTTTGTTTGGAAAAGGAGTTGCAATTAAAAAGAGGCAGCTGTTATGGAAACCTTAACATTTAATAGGGGGATCTATAAATAATGATTTATGGTGAGAGAATGCAATTTCTTGAAATGGATCAAGCCTGAATTAAACCTGCTCCTAATGCGTATGAGTTTTTTATATAGCTCTATGTGATCTGCAAAATGTCACTTAAATGATAGCCAGGGATATAATTTATACTTCCCATGAGAAAACTGAAACAAAGTTAAAGCTACAGAGAATATAAAGCACACTGCACCTTCCAGTTATCTACTCCACCTTGTAACATCTCTACAAAGGCCCTTTTTACTGCAGTTCTTATTTTTTCTTAATACTAGCATTGGACATTTCATGGTATCTCTGGGGTCTTTGAGGTTCGTGGGATCATATATCTAAGGAGAAGTTTTCTACCACAGACTAGTGGTGAAAAAGAACAGGGAGCAGCATTATTTCAGAGATTATCTTCAGCGTCAGAATGTATTTAAAAGTATAGAGAAATATTTATTGGGGAAATATTTATGGGGGGAAAGCATTCAGCTTGTCTGTATAGATTTATAATGATAGCCACTCCTGTGGAGGACAGTGCTGCCTAGTTAACTGTTTTTTGATGCAAAGGCAGCAATGAAGACATTAATTTTCCTTACGCACAAGTTATGTGAGGGCAAATCATACAGACAGGTCATCAGCATTGTCCTGTAGCAAATGAAAGTTGAATTGTCAGTGGAATAACCTGGGTGAGTCTTGGACAATAACATCCTAGCTTCTTTGTGAAACTCAAGAAGCAGAATTGAGAACAGGTTTTTTACCTCCTAATGCATCCAGCATCTTGTCATGTGGCTTCAGTTCTGGAGTGCCCGTGATCAGAAGTCTGCATCACCTCCCTGGTTCTTCTTTGCTAGAAAGGGAAGGGTATTCAGCAGTTCTGCAGAGATTGTTCTCTTTACGTATGCTTCTGCCAATAGCAGAAGTGATTGGGACGGTGCCTGGAGCTTCTTCTGGTACTGATGGCTTCATGCAGGATAAGCATTAATGCTAAGATACACAAGTAAGAATACATCCATTCTATGGACAAGTACTGTTTTAATCAAAACCAAACTGGATGTTTTCACTGCTAGTTGCCTGTATCAAAATCTGCTTCAACAAGGTTACAGTGGGGTATCTCTGTGCTGATAGCAATACAGTATTGCCACTCATGCTAGAGGTGGGAGCACAAAGCGCATTTTCTCAGAGCTAGTAGCAATTCAGGAACTGAGAAAACACAGAAAATAACCCCAAATTATGTTAAGAAATTAAAAAGATTAAAAAACTGGAAATGAGTACAAAAACAACAACAAAAACAACAACAAAAACCCAACCAGAAATGAAAAACAGGAACAAACTTTTGAGTAACGTGCTCACTTACCCAGTCCATTCTGATAGCCTATTAGTCCTATAAATCAACAGTGCAGATGGAGGGAAACACATTTTTAAAATTTAGTTATGCTTGGTTAGAACTATAGCGTTCCATAAAACAGATAAATCCAGAAATGTTACAGTCTTTATCCTTGTAATCTGAGTTGTAAAATGATGAACATGCAAAGATGTTGTGTAACTACTACATATATTTAGGAAATTCAGACATTCAGGTGATTTGTTGACTCCTCACAGTTTTCTGCTCCAGCCTGGGTTCTCCACAAGTTACAGGGGATATCTGCTCTGCAACAGAGCATCTCCTGATCTCTGTCTGGCATTCTATGCCCTTTTTAAAACGTGTTTCCACAGCAGTACCACCAACTTGGTTGATGGGTCTAGCCATGCTCTGTGGTGGATTCATTGCAGAACTGACTGGATGTGCATGTGTTCAGCACAGGGCAGCTCTGCTCTCCTCCTGCATAGGCCATCCCCACAGACCTTCCAGCTACCAACACCTCGCCACATACATCCCAAAAATATAAGTAAAATTGCTGTGAAAAACACATTGAGAATTTCTGACTTTTTGAAAGTTTTGATTATATGGGAAATTCAATTCTTTTTCAAATTTTCGCCCCTCTTTCATACACACAGTAGGTTATCACTTGCTTTGTGGAAATGTGGAAAGCTGAAACTACAAAACCTCAATATCACTGATTAAAAACTGAATGACATAATCCAGAAGCCAGCCATGTAGCTGAGCCTTTGTTTTCAGAAAACATCTCTTTAATTCCTTAGCACTGCTAATTCAAATTGTCATCTTCATCCTACCAACCAAAGTCATTCTGAAATCTAAGACTGATTAAGAAAAAGTGTATCATCTCTAAAAAACCTTAAAACTTCTAATTTTTGATAGCTGACTTCCAATTAGCCGATTACTTTTATTATTGTGCTCAGACTCTGAGAACCTCTAAAAATGCCGTTATAAGCATCAGTTGTTTATGATCCTGCTGTTGTAAGACACAATGCTATTTACATCTTGGCAGGTGTTTCATCTCTGGTGCCTGAGAGATACATCATATATCTCGGTTTGGAAGCTCTTCAGGAGTATTCGTAATTAGCAGTGCAGCTGTAGATCCAACCACATCCAATTTGACACCTTTGAAACAACCGTTAAGGAAAACATATCTTGGGTTTTAGTCAGCACAGTAAGTATCCTGTAAAGATTAGTAATCAGTCAGTACTGTCATATGCCAGCAGGTGAAACAAGAAGTCTGTCTGGCCTTTTCGAACATGAACTTCCAACATTAAGTTGTTACAAGATCTGCTTGCTTAGTTTTAAAGCATATATCTACAAAGCAGTCTGCTATGATGCTGAATGATCTAAGAAAATAAATAAATAAATAAAGAGGTCTCAGCAAAGACATATTTAGCTTCTGCCCAATGTAAAATATACTTCATGCAGAGGGAATAAAAGAAACAAATATGCAGAAAAAAAAAAAAAAAAAAAAGAAGCAGATTAAACACTTTCACAAAGACTAGCTTACTTTAAAGGAAATGCAAAACCATCAACAAGAAGAGAGAATGGAAAATGTCACGAAATGTCAGCAGCAGAATAGCCAAAGACCAAACAGAAATATTTTCTCTGGGATGAAAGTTGCATAAACTCCATGAAATTCTCCTAATTGTGTTTTAAAAGAACAAAAACAAAGCCTTAGGGAGAAAATGTCAATGCTAATAGGCAGTCAAACTGAAAGCAGCCCTATTAGGACAAAATAAAAATTAAATACCTCCCAAGTAACATATAAGCACATAGTGACCCAAGCGTATATACTCATAACCCGGTATATGAGTATTCAAATTTAAAGAGAATACTTTTTCTTAATAGGAACACGAACCAAATCTGATTTCTGTTGAAGAGGAATGGTTTTGTGCATGATAAATAAGACCAAAAAAGAAAGTACACAGCCATGTTCATCTGGAGCCTTGTCTTTTCTGCAATCTAAGTACATTAACTTTGCAACCTGAGACCATAACTACCATAAGGAAAATGATGCATCAGAAGTAAAAGTCAGAAAATATCAGCATAGTAGTATAACTTCACACAGATTTTTTTCAATATTCTGTGAGAAAATCTGTGAATTCATATTTTGCAAGGAACGTCGCCTATTTAGAGAATCCTAAGCAACTGTAGGTGACACGGGGACATTAGACTACTAAGTACAGTGAAGGTGATGGTTTCCTCAGGCTTACCTGATCTTCATCTTCAGAAAGCAGGGTGAACTGTGCTCTGAAATGTAAATTATGTGGCCAAGTATCAAAATGGCCAAAAAATATTTTGTGCTTTGTTCTGTATAGAGGACATGCTTAATGCTTTTCTTAGTATCAGGAAAAAAACATTTATCTCTTCTGCCCTTACTCCATCTTTTGCAACTGAATTCAGAAATACAGAAGACATCCTGGGCTCAAGTACCTGGAAAGCAATGAAAACGGCTTTCCAAATTCCTCTTCCTAAAGCAGATTCTTGCTCTCATCTTTTATCAGACAAAACTCTTGTATGTTCAGGGATAAAATGTCCTCATTACTACCTCCTGACATTTTCGTACTTTGTACAAGGTCACAAGCTAGTAATTAGTAACCTCTGTAGTACAGGGACCTGGGAATACCTTAGGGTCATCCATCAATATATTTCATATATATTGCATAGAGTAGAGATTAGGAGAAAAAGGTATAGGTAGATTTTTTGGCAGAGGAGATTTATAGCCTTGACATAAACATAAAGTTTTTATCAAAAAGGAAAGAAACAGCTGAGATTGAAGGGAGTAAGTCTAATGTTACTTCCAGAGAAACAATGGCAGTAACATAAGGCTCTAGGCTATATGTCTAGAAGGGGAGGAGAAATGAAAGACAAAGTAAAATACAATAAGGCCTGCATCAGAAATACAGTTGAAATATATATTCAGCCTTGAGATTTACACGTACAGATGAGGGAAAGTTTTTGAGCTCTGAGGATCTTGATCAGTAGAAGGGACGAATGTTAACTGGTGCTCCAGTAATTAATGGTTAAATTACCCTTGTATAGTAGGTAGTAGGTAGCATAACTCTACAGTCTGGTAGCTCTAAATTTCACATCTAATTGTAGCAGTGGGACTTAGAACAGAGGCAGAATACATAATGAAATTACCACAGGGAGGAACAAGCAAATGAACTGAAGTCCAGCAAAAAAGTTATAGCTTTGTTGCTGTCATCTTGAAACTCTGTAAATAACAACTTTGAAAGCCATGAGAGCACTAGAAAACGGATTTTATGTGCATAGAAGCAAGAAATGTGAATTGTGAGGAATAATTGAGTTTGCTAAATTGTCAAGTATGTACTTGGAAAAAAAAAATCTCTTGGTCATCATTTAATGTCCTCTGCACACCTTTTTCAAGTTATTTGCATCTTTAATGCAGAAAACCACAGAATATATCTTCAGTCATACTGAAATGGTTTCTGTCAAAAAGTTAGTGCAAAAATGTAAATTGTAACTTGTTTAATTACTCAGCAAAATCCAGAGAGCAAAATGTAATTAATGTTCCTCTTGGAATTTCAAACTTTCTAAGTTTCCTGAAGAGCTCTAAAATTTTAGTTTATTGAGTAATAATTCTATAACGTCTTGTTAATGAAGTAGCATATCTTATTTTTTTTTTTAAAACAAAATATCGATGAGTGAATCCAGTGATTTAGTAATCTTAGCTGAAAACTGCTCTTTGCAGGTGTCTTCTTCAAAGTCTATTAATAAGGTTTTATAGATTTAAGACTAGTAAGTTCCTATTCTGTGGCAATCTCACATAAATATTATGCATGATCCTCTTTTATGAATGCTCGACAAAATGTCCCTTAACCTTCCTAATATGGTCATAGCACTTAATTTTATATGAACTTAAATGCAATCTATGTGACCATACCATCTAACCTATGTAAATGTCATCTGCCTAGTTACTTCTTCTAGGCACTATGCTTCCCCATGATTTATAGCTATATTAGGAGCATCAACCACACCATTTTCAACTACATCAAGGTTTCAACTTTATCCAAAACCTGGACATTATCTAGCTTGTGAATTGTTTCAATAGTGGAGATTCAGTAGTCACCCATGTCATCACCTCTGTCCTTTCCATTACATATAATATTCTTTTTGCTTGAGTTTTGCTGTTCCATTACTTCTTGCTCTGTATACCACTGAAATGCAGGAATAAACTACTTTTTCCTTTGTCCTACATCCTTTTACTTAATAAAGTTTTCCTGATGACTTCACTGACTTTTATTTTTAGGCTACAACATTGCCCAGTCTTGTCTCTTATATCCTCCTTCCTGAACCTCTGACCATCTGCTAATCTTCTCTAAGCCTTGTCAAGTTGACTCCCATCTTTTTTGGACTCCAGTAATCAATGAAATTAATACCAGAGCTGTACTCATGATAATTAGAGAAGGGAGCAGGCTTTCAGTTTCTGATGCACTATAGTTCTTGAATCCTTTTCTTCATATCTGCAAACCAGGCACTTTTTTTTCCATCCTGTCTCTCCTGTCCTATTATGTATTACGTTTACAGTTTGTCATCTGTGTATTGTCCTGAGATTTAGGTGCTGTCCCTCTCACCTTGGTGCAGATTCAATTAACATTCTCTGCTCCACCATCCATGTAATTAATGAAGTCAGTGAATGGATACTTAGTACAGGCTTCTTTATGTTATAGAATCATAGAATGCCTTGGGTTGGAAGGGACCTCAAGGATCACCAAGTTCTAAATCCTCTGCCAAAGACAGGGCTAAACACTCAGAATTTTGTTATGTTAACTGCTTTCCAACTGTGGTTGTCCAACTAATTTTGCAACTACCATATAGCTGTTAAATCAGCCTCCATTTCCTGGCATTTTAAGAGAGCGTTGTACAACATTATTATACATTATCCTATATTATTATAATAAGAATATTATTGTGTATGATATGTACTCCTTCTGCAGAATATTTACAAAATCTTGCTGGAATATATATTTCCTGGTTTTCTCAGAACTAAGCATAAACCTGCTATGTTTATTTCCTTTTATCACAGAAATTACTCTGTAAACTTTTCCTTCTTTTTTCCAGGCGGATACCTTAAAACATCTTTTGCTATTATTAAAAAATATTAGGTAACTACATGCTTGAAATTTATTGTTTTAATGAAGGGTGATGTAAAACATGACACAGTTCAGCGTTCTCAGTTTCTCTATAATTTCTTAAAATTCTTCTCTACTTGTTACCAAATGTACACTTCCCTGATCTTTTTCAATCTATGAGTGTATTTTTTTGATTTGTATATCACACATCTTTACATTTCAGCCAGTAATTCTTGTATTTTGCCAATAACTGATTTCACCAGATTGAGAACATTTACTTAAAAAGCAGTTATGGGGTGACTGTAAAGATAGTAAGAGCTGAATGATAATAAATCTAATTGAAAATTAATTACAGTAGTGAAGCACACAAGACATAGTTAATAATTTGTACTATATTTCCAGTTTGAATTTGAACCTCCAGTCATTAATCCTCTTATTGCTATATTCCTGTTGCTAGATTAATAGCTTTGTGTGAATATATTCATATCGAAAGATCAAGTCGTCTTTCAATTTGCATTTCATCTCTGAGAAATCAAACCAAGTTTTTGGAAATGTCTATCTCCAACAGTACATTTGTATACTTACCTATTTTTTTTTCCACTGATTCCCATCTTTATATGTCTTAGTAAAAGATTAATTAATGGAATGGAGGAATTAATGGAGGATGGAATAAGATGTGAGATTCAGAGAAAAGTGATGATAAAAATTCAAGAGGGCAAGGTTGAAGAGGAGTAAGGCAGTAATAGTCCTCTGCTGGGACCAATAAAGAGTGTGAATTTCAGACTTTGTTTTCTGTTTATTTGCTTATTTGACTACCTAGCTAGCCTGAACTTTTTGACTGCTTAGGTAACAACTGTTCAAAAAATTTGGATTTCATGAATATCCTGAAATTTTGTGAAATAACTGTTTTATCCTTCTCAAGACATTTTTCTGGGAGACGAATGAGCCTGCCTGAACACTTTGTTTGGAAACATAATCCTAAAATATAATAATCTTCTATTAATGTATTCATTGGATTAATAAAAACTTAGTAATCTTTGGTAAGCACCTAAAATATAATAAGTCAAGATGAAAGACAACTTTTACACATGGAAAATGTGCTGATATTATGATACTAATGTGATTGCTTTCATTTCTTTGTAAAATAATCCTTGTAATAAATATGCTGGTGGCTCCAAAAGTAATGCTTCATATTTATTTCCATAGAAACTACAACAGATACAAAGAGCACAATAACATTGTCTGAGAGTAAATTCTCAGCCACAAAACATTATTTTTTTCAATATAGTCACCACCATTACCAATTTGCCTGGATAAGCTGATCAAATTGCTCTTTTTTGTGTGCGATGACTGCGTATGGCCATCTGGAACGTGGCTTGTCTTTCATGCTGCTGTCACCACTGCTGAAACGCATCACCCTCACTTCACTGTGCTCACTGTTTGGTCCCCATAAATGCTCAGCAAGCAGTGAACTTCAGTGTGTGCCATTTTTTCTGCATGGAGGAATTCAGCGACATACCTTTGTTTCATAGGCACATCCATGTCAGATGTCACTTTGTCAGATTGTCCTTCTGTTCCTATCTGTCACACGGCATCAAAACGTAATGTAATATTGGTGGCAAGGTTCAGGCTCTACTGCTGTTCTACTAACACCTGGCTCTGATGTTTCAGGCCAACATAATAAAATAGGAGCCATTACATTCAGAGCATCTCTTGTACTTACAGGCACTTTGTACAGACCATATGATGATGAGTTTCATTTCAAATAAATTTAGAAAAAATATGGGCTCAAATGCAGATGAGTACACATAGGTAATTTTAATTAATTTCTTAATAATTATTTTTAACTTTTATTATTCACCAGTTTCATTGCTCATCTCTAATTTGGTGACAACTCAAGCTATCTCTACTTAAATTAACATCTCAAGTGACCTTAGCTTCAATGCAAGTGACAAAAGTATTAGTGACCAATGCAAGTGCAAACATAGATTTAGACATAAACAGAAATTGTATAGAATGGGTCTACAGGCTGGATTGTTAATACAGAATGATTGCATCAGCCTCTCAGAATATTCAGGACTCCATTGCATTACTGTGTTAATCAGGAACATAGAACTGGCATTACTTTGCTACTAGTAGATCCCTTTTGAATTGAAAGTCCGATTTAACCTGAGGTGGAAACCTACCTCTGTACACCTATGTCTCAGTAATGCATAACTCCTGTTAAAACAAGCTGGAGTTAACCTAATAACAATAACCATGAAATGGCCATGCACCTCAGTAATACCCCTATTGTCCCTCAATTTTTGTTTTGCGTTTCTCAACTTTCTTTATACAATAAAGCACATAATCAAAGCAAAGATAAAAGTGAAGAAAAGCAACAGAATTTCCACTTTGTGTTTTCTTTTTTTTTTTTTAACAAGCTTCGTCTTTGATCATTTCACATTTGATCAAAGAGTGCTTTGATGTTCTTTGAAGAAATATGGAATTATTCAAGTAAAAATATAGAATTTGATTCGCAGTTTTATCAGAAGAAAATAAGTGAAGGAGCTGGTCTGGTAATTTGTAGTAGGTTAGTAGGAGGATGTACAAATAATTGTGTGTGTGGGAGGGAGGGAATACATAAATAAAAAGGAACATAAACTAGTTACAAACAAAAGTGAAAACTGGGAAAGCAATCCAAATATGTAACGTCACTAACTACCAATCAAACTGCAATAAAAATCTTCCTTTTAAAAGGACATACATATTTGTGAATATCAAAGTGAGAAATGTATTGCCAGTCCATGCCTGAACAATGTTTGCCACAGCTGGAACACTTTCACTGTAAGGAATACAAGGAAGAGAGGAAGAAAAGTCTAGGAGTAAAAAAAAATGTTTTTAGCCTTCTTCATTTTTTTTTTTTTTGTTTTTGTTTAGTAACGTTGCATAGTAAGAGCATGTTTTTCATCTTTGTTATTCATTTATCTATCTATCTACTTATTCATGACTGCACTGGAAATTGGAATAACTGCCTTAGATGAATTGGAAGGACTGCTTTTTTTGAACTCATGGAAATGAATGTCTATTATGTCTGTAATTTTGAGTTAAGGTCTAGTATAGTATATAAGATCTTTTTTGGCCTTAAATGGGATAATCCAGTTTTATTTTGGAGGATGGGTGATGAAGCGTAGCCTACACAATCAAGTTACATTTTCTTTATATGTTTCTGACCTCAGAAATAACCCAGTGTGATGAAGTGGCAGAGAATGCAATGCAGACAGAAAAGAGCGGACGTTGTGTTTTGTCTAGGAAGAGAGAGACTGCTGTGTATTCAAAGCACTAGATAGATATTTTTACAACATTCACCTTTGTTGTGGGATACTTATTTAATTAATACTCTGTCTAAGCAGTAAATAATAATTTGATAGTTGCTTCATGTGGACGTGTTAAAAGCATGCACAAGCATAGCAAAGGATTTAAGAATGAAGGCCGCTTGTGATTTCAGTATGAGGAAAGATTCCAAAGCTCTACGAACTGCAAAGGTAAGTAAATAAAAGAAAACCTAATGCAAAACTGTTGCTAAATAGTTAATAATCTTACATGGTAAAAATGACTAGGAGGGAACAGGCAAATTTCCACTTGACTGCAAGACTGGCAAAATCAAAAGTGGAATATGGCATACAACCTGGTATTCATATTTTAAGTGTATATTTTAATCAGCTCTGGTGAATTAAGAGACTGTTATTAATATCTGAGGGGACAGGTGAATCTGAGAAATAAAATATACAGAGCTTGGCCACCAGAAATTCAATCCATATCCATACTAACTTTAATATAAATTATTAAATCATATCCTTTTCCAGAATTAAAATGCTTTTATTTGACTTGAATCATTTCTACTCTTCAGATTATGATAGGAAACTTTGTTCCTATCCACTAAGGAGTTTTTACATTTTTTACATTTTTCTCTTATGACTCTCTGGGTCAAGCTCTGGTTTTTTTGTAGGCATGTTTTTCCATTTTCATATATTTGATCTAAAAATGCTCCAATTGATTTCTTGTTTGATTATACTTGCTAAAGAGTGAGCTTTTTTGTTGTTCTTGCTGCTTATTTGTTTTGCTCTGTAGTTTTCAGCAACAAAAAAAGCCCCAAGGCTGCCAGACTCAGGGACTGTGGACTAAACAGAACTATCAGTAGTAACCATAAAATACTAGACTTAAGTTGGAGAAAGGCAGCACACAGAACAAATAATGTGAAAATAATTGATACTTTTTTAGGGGTGCTATACTGATGCATGGAAACTGCTTTTTCTAGTTTTCCTCGGAAAAACATAAATAAAAAAAATTATATGTAATTTTTTCCCATATTTTTTTTTTTCCTCATAAAAAGACAGTTCAATTGGCTAAAGAAAATTCCAATAAAATGAGAGGAGACCTTCTGGAGGGAGATTTTGCATGAGAAATTACTGATTATTGTACTAGAAGTGAAAATTATAGGAAAATATAAAACCCAAAAATATCAACTGGAAATACAAATGAAGTGCCATATTGTATGGGAACTGCTGAGACACGGCCTGAATCTCTGATGGATCACCTGAGGCGAGCCATGAGTCAGCCAGAGGAGCACAGGTGAAGGCAATTCAGCTGTGCTGCCGGAAGGGGTGGAGCCTGGCTGCACCCCTCCTAGACCTATTTAAGAGCTGGCTACCAGGAGGGAAGGATCTCTTCTGGAGATCTGCTCTGCTGGTGTTTGGTGAGTAAGCCCAGGATAGGGGTAAGCCTTCTATTTATTCTGTTTTGTTATCATAGTCTGCTTTGCCCAACTCTCTTGTTTATTTTGTGATCATAACATCCTAATTTTCTTTGACTGTACACATATAAATGTGCTCTGTATCACCTGGGGTTTTTTTTATGATAATATGGAAGATACGCTTATTTTTAATATAAATTCTCTTGGAATTTACTTCCAGATACTTCAAAGGATTCAGAGTAGGCTGCAAGCCTCTGGCCTGCATCATATTGACCTGCGAAAGGAAAAAAAAAAAAAACCCTAGGTAGGTCCCTTCTTAAAGGGACAAATGAGAGAGAAATCCTGGCAGAAGGGAACCTGCTGCAAACCTAGAAATCGGGAATATCAAGTTTTTGCAAAATCAGTCTCTATAGTTATAGATCTAGGAAATAATTTTCTTTCCATGTTTTAAGAATGGCTTTTTCATATATTCACACGTTTTACTGTGTTATTCTTCCAGCATATTCTTCATCCCTGTGTAGTAATAAAAGTCGCATCCTTTGGACCTCTTAAGTTGCTCTTTCCTACTCAGAAGGCCTATGCAAAAGAATAGTCTCTATGTTCCTGTTTCAATACAAATTTATTTTTTGTTTAGGAATCTGTTGCTTCTTTGATGGAGCAGAAATGTATTTTTTTTATTTAGTGTGAAGTGAAACTTAGAATGTCTCAGATCTGCAGTCAGATTACGGCTCTTGCAGCCATATTTATACAAACAGATGCTACTGCAATTCCTGTCTTGCTGAACTTAGATATTTTATTTTTCCAAAAATGTGTCTACAAATATGCTCACTACTTGCTTCTACTACATATGAAGCTATCTTGGTGCCACATTCCACAATTCCAGTTTCTTATTACTGCCCAGTCCAGTTTATCACACATACTGAAACAACATGTGTGAGATGGAAGGTTCTTGTTGCTCTTGAGTAGTCAAAAACTGAAATTCAGTTATGTAAAATTCAGACCACATCTGGTGGCTGGGTATTATGGTTTCCTTCGGTTATTCTGTTTTTAAGTAGCAAACTGTTTTGCTTATATTTAGGTCTATAAGAACATAAACTGACTCTAGAAAATGAGGAAAGGTCCTAGTATAGTCTGAATGTAGACAAACGTTTAATCCAGCATACTGTCTCTATCCATGATGTAAGTATCATTAGTGGAAACTCTGCAAAACTCATTATATGACTTGCTTTTTGAGTCACAAAGCAATCAGTAACTAAATGCTTGAAGGTGAGCCAATAGGGTAAAGAAGCAAGACTTCCTGTAGTGGGAGGAAAGCACTAGGAGCAAATAAGCATGATCTTTGCCACTTTGCTTCATTGCTTTGTCTTCATTTTCATGGTGGGTAGCACATGTGGAAAAGAATGAAGCTAACATCACTGGATGCTCTCAAAGAGGCTGTATGCAATCTGTACTGAAATAGGAAATGTGTGCTTATCAGACCTTTATTTTAATGAACTATGTAGGGCCAACACATTTATTTATCATTAAGAAGCATGCAGCTCCAGCAATAAGAAGAGCATTACATAAGACTCCAAGCATGATTAGATAAGTGCTTTAGAGCACAATATGCTGATTTTTAATTGTTCAGCTAGGACGTGTAATTGATCATGTGATTCTGCTGAAGTACTGAGTAAAATGGTCTTGCAAAAAGTGTCCTCTATGTACAAAAAGTACATAACAGATTTTTGAGATATAGGATTCAACAAAAGGTTGTGACTTCTCCTATGCAGTCTGGTATAAGGGGATTCATTGTTCCTCTGGGCAGGGTACCTAAGAGAGACACTGCAGAGCATTTGATTACTGAATCATCTTTCCTCCTCTTCCCTTCCACTTATTATATGGCTGAATGGAGAATTAACTCCAACAATCTAAGCTGATATAGTGAAAACAGGAAAGCAGTAGACTAAGAAAAGGTAACAAGTTGAGGAAAAAATTGCGGATTAATTTCCCCCTGGGGTGTAAAAAGAAGTAGGGACATATCTGCAGCCTTATAATTTTCTTCCATCTCTGTTCTTATGGTATTACATTACTTTTTTTTTTTTTTTTTTTTTTTTCTTGCTCCTTGCTACCGACTGCCAGACAACTTTCAATCCGACCTTACATTGCTGAGTCTCAGTAGCAGAGATTTATTCTTTATAACTAAAAGCTGCACACTTCCTACTGAAGTGTGTACCCATAGATGAATCGCAGTAAAATAAAAGTAATTCAAACATTTTTAATATGTGTGTAATTCGAAGTCAGAATGAGCATGATAAAATAGTGGGTCTCCTTAGTGATCCCATCTGGGTGTTCTCTTTACTGTCTACACTCCGTATGGTACTCAGTCCCTCTGTTCTGCATGCTGCTGTGCTCACAATGTAATCCATATGGACATTACTTAATTGGTTTCTTATTCTGGCAACATTTTCTGTCTCTGTTCATATCTTGCCATTAAACATCCACTTATTGCTGAAAGAACACATTACTGTGTGTCAGTTTCCTAGATTGTTGAAATGTGAAAGCATTGATTTCTTTGTGTATTCTTCAGCACTGTGGCTTTGCTCGTTAGCAATGAGGTAGAAAATACTTGCATAGATTTTAGATTTGAAATTTCAGCCGATTTATGAATGCTCGTATGCACACCTTAAATATAATCATGTATGTTTACCAATTTAAGCAGACGTGCAAGCAGCGAAACTCAGCAACCTGCAGGAAAGGCATGGAGGTACACTATGTGGCTCTATGAGAGTTTCTGTAGCTCTGAAGAGTTTAAGGGCAGCTCTGGGATTGCTTGCATGGCAGCTGTAAATTCATAGGGGACAGAGTTGAAGAACAAAAGAACTGTCAGCTCACTGAGGTTTCCAGTTTCGAAGGTGAATTAGTAGTGCTTGTACACTGCAATGTGTGTGGTGTGAAGCCAGGGGCAAACTTTCAGTCACTTATCCCAGATAATATGAATTTCTGACTTTAACACAAACTGCATCAATGTGCAAAAAACCCAGCTGTACAGCTCATTAAATATTGACAAGATGTGTATTAGTGATCCCAAAGTCATATCCTACATTTGTTCTTAAGAAACGAGGCACAACTCTCACAAATGTTATGCAGTTGTCTTGAGTACTGTTATTGGCTTTTGTTATTCTGTCTCTGAAAAGAGTATGGCAGACCACATAGAGCTTATGATGAAATACTGTAGGAATAAATATGGAATATATAGAAATATATGGATATAAATTGGAAGGATAAACGATACTGAAAAAGAGAATAGGGAGAATCTACGGTAATGATTATGTAGTAAAGTTATAAAAAAAAATAAAGGGAAGGAAAAAGCTATTTTGATTTACCTTTTATTATAAAACAAAAGCTTGCATAAGTACAGATTTCCTAGCAAGAACAAGCAAACAAAGCCACTAAGAGTTTTCTTCCTTCTTTCCAAAACTAGTGCATAATAATAAGGAACATAAGGAAAGCCTTGGGACTGGTGGCACAGTAACAGAAAAATTCATAAAATAGAGGCATGCTGAAGGACAAAGGGAGAAATCAGTATTTCTTTTTGGGGGGAAGTAAGCATCTCTTCTACACCGAACAGCTTATACAAAGGGAAATGCATGATAAAATATACATTTTATCATATCCTTTAATTTTTATTGCTGACATGACACCTGATAAACTCAAGCTGATGATTGCCTCTGGTTCAATGACAAGCTGTAGCTGTTTATTCCTCTTGCCCTTCCCTGCTGCCTCTAAGAGTAATTTAAATGGATTACTGCTATCATCCATGTCACAATTTCTCACTGTATTTATGTTGAGGTATGTTATATAAACCTATAGATTTACTAATGTATATCTGTTTTTCGGGCTCCGGATTTGTTTGTGTGGTGCACCTTGTCAGCATGCATATATCACCATTGCTACTATTGCACAGAATCTTAAAGAGAGTTGAGGTTGGTAGGCAGCTTTGGCAATCACCTTGTTTAAATTTCTGCTCAAAGTAATCTTAGGTATGTTCAGTCATTAATAAAGATACCCCCAGCAAACATCAAACCTTGAACAACAGGTCAAGGACACAGACAAGGACTCTTCCTCACCATTTCTGATGTTGAACTCCTGTCTCTGTTTCTTTACTTGGTGAGACAGATCCTCCACCAGCACTCACTTCCCACAGACAAGGAGCCCATTTTCCCAGCCTTGGCAAGAGAACCCTGGCATCCTTGCAGCCACATAGCTGAAGAGCTACACCCACGATGATGGGGGTCAAGGTCTCAAGTGTTCTGGAGAAGTTTCTCCAGTGGCTGTTGAGGACTGTGCTGTTCAGCATGTCATCACCACTACTGAGCTGCACATACACTGTTCTTGGCAGAGTTTCTAGCCTCCATCTGTGTCCTCTTGCAAATGAACTGCTGCCTTTCTGAGCTACTTCTGTTATGTGCAATGTTATATGCAATAATCCATCACCAAACTAAATGAACTGCAAGTCTGAGCTAGCAAATTCCTGGATATTATCTTTGTAACTCTGCAGAGGTATTTTTTCTTGCCTTGATTATAATGTCAGAATAATTCTTTTGCTAGGCATCAGAAAAATGTACAGTTTATCCAGTAGTACCTTAGGTCTAGAGAAGGAAAAGATTGAGGGCAGAAAGGGATATGCACGATCTTGAACATGGGCAGAATGTCTGACTTACAAGAATCTGATAAAAATACAGAGGTGTATTAATCTGTTTTACATCTGGGAAGGTCTAACATGGACAGAGACAAATGAAAAAGATGACAAAAACATTAATTTTTGTTTTTCTAAGCTCTTTTCTCTTCGGCCATACAGACTGATATTTTAGTGTCTTTACTGTAATTTGGGATGGACTGCTGAAGACCTCACTTCCAAGTGAAGAAAGGGGAGCAGTTTTCAAAATGACATTTTGCCACGGGCAACAAAAAGTATTTGTATGCACTAATTAGCAGCCACTTTTTAAATGAGCACTATGATATCATTTATTACTGTAGCAGACACTTCTGTCATTGTTCTCTGCATTTGTGTTTTTAGCAACTGCTTAATAAGTAATATATAAACATATGTGTAAATAGCTGGATAGCCTCCAAATCAGAAATGTTTTTTTTAAAAAACAAAACCAAACTAAAACAAATTGACCTGGTTATCACTGAGATAGCTTTTGATTTTCAGATGTGATTAAGCTCCTTTATTCTGCTTAATGAATCCTGGCTCCAATTGTCTTTGAAGCAGATGGGAATTTAGACACGGGTCCTAGTAGAAGCACTGTTGAACCCCAAGTGTTTGAAACACTCTGAAAAAATTTCACTCCTCACCAAGAATATTGCTCAAGCTGATGTCCTGGACAACATTTCTACACAGTTGACAACCTACGGAGCTTGCAGTAAAATCAGTTGTTCGCAAGTCTACTTTTGTATTTGGTGCAGCGCAGCTCACACTGCTACAGTTTGACAGGTTCAGTGTTTGTGCCCCTGTCAAAGTAATGGAAAGTGAGCCTCTAGATGTAGTTGTACACCTGAGCACTGGATAGAACTGTGACCTAAAGATGACCCTCATAACATCAGAAAGCACTCATTTTATAGGCTTTATGATCTTTGAGTTTGTTGACTGTATATGAAGCTGCACTGACTTTTGTTTTTCTTCCTCCCTGATTTTCATAGCAACAAAAATCTTTACCCCAATTACTCCATATTTTAAAAGTAAGGCTTTGGGCAATTGGAAAGGATAAATACCACTGAAGGCTATGAGTTCACTTTTCGTGACAAATACTGAAAAAAATTTTGAGGAACTGCTTTGTATCTTGTAAATTCATTTTATCAACTCGTGTACGTGTTAAGGGAATACCTTCTCTCCCCTGGTTCTTTGTCTTCATTGGGAAGATTTAAATATAATATGCATTTTAATGAGCCGCATTTTCATACACATTGAGATTAGACTTTTTTGTATAGAGTGAATTGAATGAATAAGTGAGAAACCAATCTGAGGTGGGATTTTTGCTTTAGCATATCCAAGTAGTGCTAATCACTGATGTTCAGATTTTAGAAAGTGGGTGTGGAAAGGTTATGGAGTGTCCTTCAATAGAGATTTACAAAAGCTGCCAGGATGTGTTCCTGGGCAACTTCCTCTGGATGGCAGGGGCTGGACAGGAAGGCCTCCAGAAGTCCGGTCCAACTTCAACCGTTCTGTATCCTGTGAAAATTTGTTAGTAAATTCTTCCCCCCCCATCCCCACACAGCTATTAATAGCATCAAGCATGAATGCAAAGTTTACCTTCACGTCAGGTCATTTGTTGGGCCATTTGAGAAGCTGGGCAGAGTTCTGTACTCGTACAAGGGCTAAAATAATCAACTGGTAATAATGTTGTTGCTAATCAATTGTTCCATGTTTGCTAAAGTGTGGTCAAAGTCTAGACCCACCAAGGCACTGTACGTGTAGTGGGCATCCTCTGTATTGTTAAAAGAGTTTGCCTAGTGCAATAAAATAATATTAAGCAATGCTGAGTTTGATGTGAACTTGGAAACAAATCAGATGTTTCTCAGTAGTTTGAGTTCATTAGCATGAAAAATAAGTCTATCATATTTAAATTCATCTTAGAAGTTTGTAATGAAGGAATATAAAAAGGAAACATTTAAAACCCTTCTGGATGGCAGCACAATACCAGTTAAATACAATAAAATGATCACAACTATCTAGACTCACATGCGAGTTAGAATGGCTTTCTGTTCCCCATTTGATCTAAGATCTGAGTTACTTATTCTAGTGAACAAATATAGTTGGGCAAGGGCAAATAAATTTCTATGTCTATCTATCTGCCAGAGTGTTTTCAGATGTGATGGTCATTGGCCACCCGAGTTGAACATTTCATTGAGTTTTTAAGCACCTAAATAAATTATTTAATTATTGAAGATGTAAAGCATTTATCCTTCTTACTAGTAGTAACCATTCTTTTGAGTAATATTTCCATTTTAGCATTTTACATAGGAACAGATACTAAAAAAAGCAGTCACTGAGGTATTGAATGCAGTGTTCCAGAGCTGTAGGCAGGCATTAAATGCAGTTGTTTATACTATTTTTAGCATGAAACAGGCAGAAAAAGAAAGTAAAAAGACAACCTCTAATGTAGGTTCGACGTTTTTTTTCCACCCCACTTACATCACTTACACAATAACAGCATGTTCTATTGTTACGGCTTCAGAAACCTAGGACCAGATGTTCTGTTGTTGAACTAATCAGCCTAGTTTAACCTTAGTGACTTTAGAGGCATTAGTCAGAATTGCAACAGTATTGTCTGGCGCATAGGTCAGACTACTGCCAAGGCATCAGAATATTTTTGTCAGCAGCACAGCAAATAGGTAGTATACCACAATGTATCCTAAGGACTTTCCAACACATAATACTTACAGCTCCACTTGCAGTTGAAGAAAAATAATATAAAAAAGGGCCAAAAGTCTTAGAAGGGCTTCTCCCAGCTGGTATCATTAAATGTTTTTTGTAGTTTTCTGAATCATCTGCCACACTTTAACACTGAAAACTTCATTATAGTGCTTTTGCTATGGAAGGAACTGTCATCTTGTTTTATTTGATAGTTAACTAAAGTGTACAGTTTACCTTTCTTCTCTTTCATGGCCAATTAATTTTCCTTATAAACTCAATCAATTCTGTAACCACTAACCAATGTTTCTCCATTAGACCAAGAGTTAGAAGGTGTTCCCAATCCGTCTCTGTGAACTCCAGTAATAAAATGTTCTTTCTTAGCTCCAATGAGGACCAGTCAGCTAAGGGGCTCCTGTTCATTTAAAGTGAATCAAAGTTGAGTAATTTTGCATGCAAACTATGGAGGGTGTATGTTCAAGTGTTGCTGCCGCTTTTTCAGAATAGCTGCGTGGTGCACAAGACGCTATCTGCTTCCAAACTGGCTCTGAGGACTGCACTTCATCACACTAAAGCTTCTGTAAATCTGCTCCAAGACTGAGGGATTGATGTAGTGCAAGGACCTGTGCTGTACATCAGTCTTCATCAGAAAGTTAGAAACCAGGATTACTGAAACTGATGCCCCAAGAAAATGGTGCAAGTTTCACCGTGCTGGTAAGGTGGGAAGCTCCCCAAAAGAGAAAAGCAGACTGCATTTCAAACTACAGAATGTTTTTGACTCAAGGATTGGTAGTAACTGTCAGATAATTACAGAGGCTGTAGTAGCATTATGATGTCGGGGAAAAACAATATGAGCTGTTATCTGGTGAGGAGTTGCACCTCTTCTCTTTTCTAGGTGGTAAATTCTACTAAGAAATGAAGGAACATAGAGGTGAGGTTCCTGTGCATGAGAGTCAGATATGAATTTTCTCGGAAAGCATGCCGTGGTTTTTGTTTGCTCTGTAAAATATCTAGTCATCAGAGCCCAAGAACTTCCATATATATTTATGTATCACACTTCAGTGGACCTGGATTTGTGAATTGAGAAATGACTAGGGACTCAGACTAGACTATTGCTTAATGCTCCGATGTCTATAATATTTACTTGATAGATGACAGAATCATATTTGGGATGCCTTAAAACACAAGCTTAAACCAATTACATTTGTTTCAAGTCGTGTTTCTATTAGGCTCCTGATGATCACAGAATAAAATCTGCTTATTCATCGTTGTGTGATATTTTAAACTTCTTGTAATTGAGTGCATGATGAAATTCTGTAATGTCTGGTCTTGAATTTTCATCTTTCCGATGTCACTTGGGAAGCTGTACCGATCTCTCTTCCTATTCTCCCTTTTTTGAAATTTTCATGAAGATTTGAAGTAGTTTTAAATCATGGAAGTGATTTATGAACTTGCTTTAGCAGGCATGATTTTTCTTTTTCATAGATTCACTTAACTGGTAGGGCCAAAAAATATAATCAGAGAGCTGGAGTACGTCTTCTATGTAGACAGACAGAAGAAGCCGGGCTTGTTCAGTCTGGAGAAGAGAAGGCTGTGGGGAGACCACATTGTGGCCTTCCAATGTTTAAAGGGAGATAATAAACATGAATGGCTAGATACCGATAGGCCAAAGGGGAATGGTTTTAAACTAAAAGAGGGAAGATTCAGATTAGATGTCAGGGGGAAAATGGGTGGTGAGGTGCTGGAACGGAATGCCCAAAGAGGTTGTAGATGCCCCATCCCTTGGAGGCGTTCAAGGCCAGGCTGGATGGGGCTGTGGGGGGACCTCATCTAGTACTTGATCTAGTGACTGGCAACCCTGACTGCAATAGGGATCTTGAAACCTGATAATCTTTGGGGTCTCTGCCAATCCTAGCCACTCTATGATCTTTTGATATGTAAAATAGGAATTTGTCTCTGAATCTCTGTTCAGAATATTTATCTAGGAATTGCCTAGCTGCATAACGAAAAGGGATGGAGACAACAGTGGAATCTTCTCAAATTAATCAAATTAATATATTTACTGACCTAAGAGCTAGTATCTGAACAAATGGATTTGATAACATTGAGCAGGTGAATTTTGAATACACAAGTTTCAGCAGTGGTAAAATTGCCAAGGATTAGTCCAACTTCAGATAAAAAGAAATTTCTGCTGGTATTGAGATAGTTCATACATAGAAATCACATCCTGAGCCTGTTGCAAAATGGTTAAGTTTAGAGGACTAGTACCTCAATCATGTACAAAAAAGTAGAAATTTTTTCATGTGCGTGTTTTATCAACTCAAACTTCTCAGTGATCCAGTATGGACACACCTTTCTTTGCACAGTTCCCCCATGAAAATTCATGCAGACTCTGTTCACAGAAATATTTGGAGAAGAGCTTTTATGCATGTGAATAATTTTACTGGAGCATGAATTGTCTTATTTGCGTGCAAAAAGGGGTACTCATGCTGAAATTTCCTAGCTAGCTCCGTGTATAAACATGCTTTGTCTATCTTTGTGTTAGGAATTGTCAAAAAGAGACAAAGAACGTTTTAAAATACAACAAACTGTTGTGAGCTAACATGAGCAGAAAAGTTGGGATTAGAGAATCATTGGCCCATAACAGCAATGAAGAATCACTAAAAGAGCCATTTTGTGCTTCTATGAACTGTTTGAGGAAAACAATACTATTCTGAGACATTTGGTAAACCGCAACTTCATTTCCAAGAAGATGAGGAAGCAAGTAATCCTGGAAATCCTTTCCAGGTACGTGAAGGGCAAGAAGGTGAGCAGGAATAGGTAGCATGGATTCAAAAAGGGGAAATCAAATTTGACCAAACTGATAACTTTTTACAGTGAAATGGCTGGCTTGCTATGGTAATGGATATTGTTTACCTAGACTTCAATAATGCTTTTGGCACAGTCTCTCTTAAAATCCTCTCAGAGAAGCTGTTGAAGCAGGGTGAGGATAACCAGACAGTAAGGTTAACTGAGAAGTGATTGAAAAGCTGGACCTAGAAGATAGTGATCAGTGGTACAAAGTCTAGACAGTGGCCAGCAAGTAGCAGTGTACCCTGGGGCTCCGTACTGGATCCAATCCTGTTCAACATCTTCATTAATGATCTGATTAACTACTGATGACATACAACAGAGAGGAGTGGTTCAGAAACCAGAGAGCTGTGATGCCACTTATAGGAATCTCAACAGGCTGGAGAAATGGGCTACAGGATGTCAGGGGCTTATGAAGTTCAACAAGGGAAAGTGCAAAGTCATCCACTTGGTGAGGAACAAATCCAGACATCAGAATATTTTCTCTTAAAAAAACACATCATATGAATTTCAGATTCAAGAATAAAACACGAGGTTTCAAGACCTATGCCTTGAACAGAAGTTAGTAATGTCAAGCAAAGCGGAGGGAGGAAAAGGGTATAATACCTTGCTTATGTTAACACAAACCTTCCAGTATAATGTCACATCTCTGGGATCTGGACTCACGTTGTGATTTTGAACTTTCTAGTCATACCCGATGCAGAGATCAAGTGATCATAATTAAAATATACATTTTAATGGTTGCCTGAATCACGATAGTCTAAAGTACTGAACTTTATACCCATATTTCAGACAGATCTACCATAGTTAATAAGCTAATCGTAGTTACTAACAGATGCAGTTGTACATAACTTGTCTCTGCTTTTCTTAGTTCATTTGCAGTTCTTTAAACCAATCCATTATAATGCTGAAAAATGTCACTGTTCCACAGGGCTAGCGACTCCTTTATTGTCTAAATCAGTGTTTTTTCAGATGAATGTTAACATTTACTAAGTAATCAATAAATGTTCACTTAAACATTTAAGCCTGCAAATACCTGAACCTATAACATGCACAATACCTTACTCAGAATGAATGTTTTTTTGGAAGTGAATACTGGAGTATTGTACATTTATTGTCACAGTTATTGTATTCTCATTTTGGTTCAATTTGAACGTGTTGGAAAATGAATTACGAATAGGTTTACATTTCCCAGAGGCTCTTCACACATATCTAGGCCAAGGTCAAGTAAATATTGTGACAATTAGAAAACGAGCACACTTCCAAAGGCTTTCAGGCTCCAGATAATTTACATAGCTTACAGAAAAATTAATGCAAATTTATATAACATTTCTGTGTAAAGATTAGACTTCTTCAAAGCTGAAGTGAGAGTTTGAGGGGAGTTAGGCAGGATTCACTTAAAATCAGCGACAAGAGTAAAAGGAACTGAGACATCAACATAATGGCAAGGAAGACTAATTCAGCAGCAGAGCTGCCTGCCTAGAGGAGGCAGCAGGCATGTAGTCTACTGATAATCAGCAGAAGTCAAAGGACAGCTGAGACAGCAAGTCACATCTCAAGGAGAAAATAAATAAACGATAATAAATGGAAAATAGCCAAGCTAAAAAGCTCAAGACCCCCATAGACCTAATGAAAACAATTCTGTGGAGTAGTTTTGATCAGATTGTGGAATTACATAATTAAAGGAGAAAGATGTGAGACAAGCCTACCAAGGAAGATGCCATAAAATCATATGGGGTCAGAGGCTGTTGCTCATCTCTTTTCCTGTCAGTTGTGCCTGTGTACCTTAAGAGTGGGCTCAGACTCAGCATTTACATTAAATATATTGCTGATCTGATTCAGTTACTAAGAACGTCAGCGCGTATTCTTTTTGCCAGACACAGCTACAGCAATGTTAACTAATTCAGCAATGTATAGCATATATCCAGCTGAACTGCTATGAAATATTCCCGTTTCTGCTCCTTTGCAGTTTCTGCTACTTTTTTCTTTGGTATATAGGGCTATATTTTTGGAGGGCTAACTCTGAAAATTTCAATAGTTTATCTACTTGTTATCAAGACTTGGTAACAGGAATCTCATCTTCAGGTTTCTGTACTTCACAGAAATGTGCAGTGACCTCTAAAAGCTATGATCTCTTAAAGTTCATGAAATACCTATGTAAAAATGGTTATAAATTGATTTCATACTGCAGGATCCCTGTCATATCATGCCTCTTTTGTGTCTTTATCAGTTTTTCTTGCTGCAAATTACAATTTGTTCTACTGTCTACTGCAGGTTTGCTAAATTGAGAATCTGCTTTTCCCCTGCTAAACACAATTTCAATGGCAATTTACTGTGCTGTAAAGGTGATGCCCTTAAGTTGGCAGAGCTGAACCCATTCAACCTCTGTATCTTTTCAAAAAACATTTAACTGACTTAATTTCTGTGTTCATCAAACTGTTCTAACACATACCTGTGATGTTAAAAGTAGAAGTACAGTCTCCAAAAAAGGAAATTTAAACTGTTTGTAGGAGATACTGTCTCTTTTCTTCACTCTTTTTCTTCACTGTCTCTTTTCTTCACTGAACTGTGAACCGCTACCAAACAAAAGCTTCTGGAATTTAAAGTTCTGTAAGTATTAGTTTAACATACACAAGGACTACACCTTTTTAACATTACAAATTTACACATGTACACTCATACCAACAGGTGAGGTTCTCTAAGCACGCGATCTCAAGTAAATGTGAATATTAACGCAGCATTAAACCGTTTTAGACATCTGTAACTGCAGAACAATTTTGTATCACAGCTTCAGGTTCTCCCTTTGTCTATTGAATTAAGCCAGCTGGTAAATGCTTAGCCTGTTTATATGCTTAGCATTTACAACTTGTTACCTTGCGACTAACAAAATGAATTGCATTAATTCTGAAGCGATCAGGCAATTGCACTGGATTATCTCTGCGTTCTAACTGAACTATTCCATTCCTCTCCGCTTTTCCTTATTCATTATCCACTTCTGATTTTCAGTTCAAGATGTTGTTATTCTTCTGCATGAACTACTTTTCCCTCTCAGAAGTGTTTTTGACGGGTCTTGTGCTTTCCCCTCAAAAGCTCACATCTTTATTTTCTCGTCTCATATTCATTCAGGTATCTATATCCTATGAATATTTCAGAAATATTCCCCACTGCTTAGTGTCTTAAGCTTCTGTCCCTCCCTTCAGTTTTTGAAAGTTCTACCTCTAAAAATCCTCTTCAGTCATTTGAATGCTTATTCTCATGGTACAGAACAATGATCTGCTTGTTAAATTGCAGAAAAAGTTGCAAACTTTGCAGTTTTTAAGCTGATGGCATTTAAATGAAGTTGTTGGATGTTGGAATCAGTGCATGTTTCTATAGCTAGTTTTCTTTCCATTACAGCTTCTTGCTTTTCTGTGAAGTTTCCTGCTTCATTTTGTCTTTGCATTTTTCAAGTTTCTCCTTGTGATGATCTGCTGAACCAGAGTAACTTCATCTTGCTTTTTTTTCTAGCATCTTTTTTGGCATGTTCTTACTGCTTTTCCTGATTTAGGTTTCTATCTTGTAGCTGTCACTTCATTAGCTTTGTATCTATGATTCCCGTCACTATTTGATCTCTTCTAATGGATCAGTCAGTACGCCATAATTACATGGCTGACTTTCTTAGTGAGTGTCAGTCAAGCGTTCCTCAAACTTAGAGAAATGAAAGAAATCCTGTTCTTTCAGAAATGTATGTGATGACAATGATATCCTTGAAAAGTTTCACTTTTCTTAGGAGTACAGGATTTTTCCTACGAACTCAGAGACAGTTGCTCCAGTCTCTTGTAGTATCATACTAATAAGGAGTGGAGAGCTTCAGGTACTGCAGCACTGAACATCAGCTAGCTTTTGTGACTGCTTTTGAGTACAACTTCTTATGTGTGGATTCAAAAGCTTGTCTGAATCTTCTAAGACCATTCAGAATTCCTAGAGAGAACTAGGTACTTCTAACTTCCACTAGCACTCTTTTCTCTGTCCTTATGCCTTTAAAACTGACAGTTTCAAGAGCTCACTTTGATTTGGTGCAATAGGTGTAAGAAGTCAAGTGTGAGAGCGACGACTATGAGGTCAGAAACACTGCTTATGTTTTATAAAAGTTTCTTCGTGTATGTAACCAGTAAGCAACGCACTAAACGCTTTCAAAAAACTACTGGGGAGGGAAATAAAACTGACTTCTTGCAAGTGCAAGTATTAAGGTCTGAACCACAGCTCTGATCAGACTTGCATACCAGAGGCTGAATGTTTTTCCTCAATATTGCTTCTTTGTCTCTTGCCCTTGGACAGTTCCAAGACTGTAGTCTTCTTGTGATGCCAGTTTATGTCCGAATGCCAGTTTACCTCAATATGCATAATGACATGATAGTATTGTTGAATGTATGCTGTGATACTGATGTTCAACTGAAGCCAAAACTGTAGTCAGAGACCATGTTGAAGTCAGAGCTATAGACTCATGCAAGATTGTATAGTTACAGGCCACAATGGGTTAAATTGCATCACCGGTTTGGATTGCTGGACATCATGGCTGTCATTTGAGATGGTACGATTTATTGTGCCATCTCTATCCATATTTATTTTAATAAGGGCATTTATTGAGCTTGAACTGTAAAGAGCCAAGCAAGTTCTGAAGTAAAGCTTAGAAGAAAAAAAAATCTAGGGATAATTGCAGTGTTATCATTACATAACAGTGGGTTGTTCAGTCTGACATCGTGGCCTTGAATAACAAATTGGATCAAATTTAATTGGGATATCTACAGGATTTACTGACTGGAGTCACCTTGCTGACCTGAGCTGGAAAATTTTGTCATCAGTTCACACAGTTTGAGAGCAAAGTAACAAAAAGGTCTTTTCTAAGAATATTAGGACCTTCTTTCACCTTTTCTCTGAATCCCTCAGAGATGAGAGGAAGTCTAGCATATTAGGAATTTGCTTTGGACTGCATTGGCCACCCCACTCGAGCTTAGGTAGTGTCAGGGAAGCTTAGACAATAAAGAGATAACAGTCTTTTTTGTGTGCTTGGTTGTAGAACTGTGTGAGGAGGCTTGCCAGCTGCACTGTTGTGCAGGAGCCTCCCCACAGCACCTGGATGCAATGCAGAAATCTTGCCATCACTGCTATGCAGATGGAATGCTCTGTCCTCAGCTGCAGTACACACTGCTGTCTCAGAGATGGCTCAAATTTATTTCATGTATATTCATTCAGCATGAAATGTTCTAAGTTTTAACAGGAAATTATAACGTAATTTAATTAATTTAATGAACAGTAATCTAAATCTCATCTGTAAGTGTTAATCTTTTCTAACTTGCCATTCTAAAAGGATGATATCCATGCTATTAATATCAAAACAACTGAAATGTTAACCCAGCTAACTTAACACTAGCTGTACCTTAAACGATTATCTGGGGTATATGTCAGGACAAATAATTTAATGTTAAAAGGCTAAATAATTCTAAAGTATTTTAGCTTCTGAATAACAGTTAAGATAATATTTTATTTTATGCTTACGTATATCAGTACCAGCACTAAGTGTTCGTATTTAAACCCTGATCTTTTGAACACTTTCACTTAATTGTTTTATATTTAAAAAGCGTGGAAGTAGGGAAGGACGCTTGGGCCAGATTTGTGATTTTGTTAGCCTATTGAAGACTGATGTTAGCTGTTGAAAAGTATGCCTCGTTACATGTGTAATTTAAGACTTCTTTTTTAAATGCTAGTAAATATGACAGCTACCCTTCATCCTGGTGAAATGGTAGAGACAATGAAGACGGGCAGATACAGGAGCATCTACTGACCTGCATTCAGAGTTTCTACTAACTTGTGGCTTTTGGTCCTTAATAAAATGCATCTGTCTTGGTAATTATTAACTTGGAACATGAACGCTAAACAGCAGAGAAAGCAGCAGATACCTCCAGAGAGGATTTCATCAGGCTTGAAAAATACACACCTCTCCAATTAGGGCATATGGTGTTTTGATACCCTGTAGTTCTTGGTTATATTCCCATGCATGTTTTGAAGAAAGCACACAAACCCAAGAAACTGCAATCATCCCAGACATGCCTGAAGCTCTGCTAGTCTCATTGGTCTTCACAACATCCATTATTATGATTACATATTATTTATTGCTGGAAATTCTGTTTGTTCAAGTGGACTTTAAATGTAGAAGTTTCACTGTAATATAGATATGAAGGTTGTTTTCAGAATTACTAAGATGTATGTTTCAAATCTGCCTTATCTGTTACATGAATTTTCATTGTTCGTAGAGCTTGAGAATAAGTGAATACTGTCATAACATCTCTGTTCAAATAATTCTCCTTAAGAAAATTATTTTTACAGAATTTCTAGTGTATGGGAACTGCTGAGTCACGGCCTGAAGTTCTGATTGATCACCTGAGGCGAGCCATGAGTCGACCAGAGGAGCACAGGTGAAGGCAATTCACCTATGCTGTCTGGCTGCACCCCTCCTAGACCTATTTAAGAGCTGGCTACCAGGAGGGAAGGATCTCTTCTGGAGATTGCCTTGCTGGTGTTTTGTGAGTGAGCCCAGGATAGGGGTAAGCCTTCTGTTGAGTCTCTTTGGTTATCATAGTCTGCTTTGCCTAACTCTCTTGTTTATTTTGTGATTATAACATCCTAATATTCTTTGAATGTACATTCTTGTAATGTCAAGAAGATATGGAGCATGTCAGCATCAGAACAGATTAGATTTATTATCTGGAAAAGTTCAAGTTAACTTGGTTTTACTCTAAGCTATTTCAGCAGCTTTCCAGAAAGGGATGTCCATGCTTCTGCTTAGATGATGGTTTTCAATGTTGCTAGCTAATTTTCCATTAACAGACTGGCGTCTGACTTGAGTGGTTAATTAGCAAATATAAAATGTTTCCCACTTTTCATCTGTAAAATGTGAGAAAGGAGAAAAGTTATGAATGTATGAATGAGAAGGTATAAATGAGAAGAGCATTGATGTATATGTGCTGAATCAGAAACTGAAGTTAAGCTAGGTGAATAATAGATGATGCTGCACCCTAGGAAAACATCTCTGTCATAGTGACAGAGATCTCTCCTCAGCAGTGCTGATTTCATTCCTTTGACAGCATGATGGATAGCTTTATAACAGACTGTATGCCAGCTTGCCAGGAGGTGATGTGTACCTCTTTCGGCAGTTTGTGCCCTGCTTCACGCCAGACATTGGCTGCATTGGTTCATTAGCTAGGCAGCCCTCCTGGTACATTCTGCAGTATTACAAATATGTCCATTTCATTTTCTCATGCAATAGATATGAGGAAATAGCTTTTCTGCTGATTTGTTTCAGATTTGTAAACTGGTGTAGCAGCAGGCAGAAGCTCAAACTATAAGCCTGGGAAAAGAACCATAACTCTTGCAATTATCAGTAATAGTGATTACGTACAAAACGTTCATATCCCTCGTTTCAACTTGTTTCGAAAGGAAGTTTTTTGGCTCTTGAGTTAAGGGTGAATTTCATTTGTCTTTGTCCCTTTTCAGCACTAAATGTAAATAGTAAATGCAAGAAAACCTGTGGGCGGAACATTTACTCTCCCCCTGAGAATTATTAGTACCTACATCCCTTTGCATCTAACATCCTTGTGGAAAATGGGAAAAAAAAAAAAAATCAATAAAAGCCCACACATGCTCAGTTTTTAGGGATTTTGAGTTGATGTGGATTCTTGCTCAGGGAGATGGAAGTCAAAGGTTCAAATTTTTTTTCCCCTTGTCTCTCAGCTTCTTGTTCTTTATCGTGCCAAGTGTAAAGGACCCTTAGGATATGCTTTGGTGTTTTGTGTGCCATCGGGCATAACTCTGTTACCAGACAAGCTATAAGAGTGCTCATAGGAATTAGGCACTCTGACATAAAATCTATACAGGAAATAGTAGAATTTCTATACTTGATAATCTCATATTTAGTTGCAGCTAGACACATTCTCATGGTAACATGCATTGAGTAAATATATTACTGAGCCCCATGGCCTTTACTTTTCTATCAATGGCATCTAATCATCTGCATAAATAAAAAGTATTTAATGAAAGTTAAAATCTTTATTAGTCATTAACACACAATGAATTAATATTTAACTGGCATCTTCGATTGTTTAATGTGTTTGGTATATTATCATTTTACAAAGGGCCAAATTGTGTTAATTTGTTTTAATTTCTAATGGCACTCTTAATGACATTGCAGCAACCATGATTACTTGTGAAAATACAACTAAATTAAGACATCTACTGCAGTTATTTAAAAATTTGATATATTTGAGTAATTAATAAACTTGAAATTAAAAAGAAAAGTATTTTTGTCAGAACTGACTTTCTTAATCTGTATTTGATTCTCTGAAAAATTAATCCCTTTAGTTGCTTTTTTTTTACTGCTCAGATTTATTTTACTTGGATTAATGATTCATTCTTCACAGATGATTTGAAATGAAGCTTTAAGAAAATAGGTTTTTTTGTTGTTTGTTTAAAAAAGTAGCAGAGAGGAATTTCAACCATTACTTTGTGGGATTTGTAATACTTGGCTCTGTTGTTCATATTTTCTTATTTTCCCAAAACTTTTCAACCTCTTCCTAACAGAAAACATAATTGTACTTATTTTCTTTAAAATCATGATTTTAAAAAGATTTTAAAAACGAGCATCTTTATCAATAGATCTTTCTTAGTCAAATGCATCATGTATTTGTCAGTAAGATGTTGCAAGCCAATTTACTTAGACGACAAGGAGGATAAGAACTTCAGAATCTTTGCTGATACAGTGTCTTTCACACACAAGTTCAATCTTCGACTTCGAAACGGTGAGGGAGTAGTAAAAATGACGTATTATCTACATACGTAATTAAAGAGTCTAATGTGAAGACAAATGAAAACAAAATTCAGTTCTTTTTCACATATGTGGCCTCAAGTTGCACAGGGGAAGATTCAGGTTGGACCAGAGAAGAATTGCTTCTCTGAGAGAGCGGTCAGGCACTGGAATGGGCTGCCCAGGGAGGTGGTGGAGTCATTGACCCTGGAAGCGTTCAAGAAATGTTTGGATGTTGGGAGGGACATGGTTCAGTGGGATATATTGGTGAAAGGTGAGCAGTTGGACTTGGAGGTATTTTCCAAACGTGGTGATTGTATATGAAATGAATTTCAAGAGCACTTCCTTGTTGATAAGATGGAAATTATTAAAAGTCCAATAATATTAGCATACAGAGACACTGACTGAGGGTCAGTTCTAAACATCAGTTTAAATTATATTGTAAAGAAAATTTCAGCACAGGCCAGGCACTTAGAAATTACATTTGTTACATCAACAATATATCAAACCTCCACGAATCCTGGCTGAAGGCTGAACCCCAGGGTTCAGATCAAATTAAGACCTATTTTTTTAATCTTGTTTATTTATTTTTGAGTGTAGGGAGAATATTTTGACAGAAACAAGGCGCATCAGTAATTGAGCACTTCAACAGAAACAGCAGGTTTTAGGTGACAGACTTCCAAGTTATGTTTCCTAAGCATATAATAATGAAGTTGCACACAAACACAACACAAGTGAAGGTCACAGGCTTTAGATAAAGAGACTTTCAACACTTCAGAAATAAGTTCTCTGCTAAACAGAAATTATGGCATTAGTATCTGTGTGAAATATGTAAAAATATGCCTGCACAAAGTTGTTGGATTTTTAAATATAAATAGCTGTGTAGCTTCTTGACATTGTCCATCGATGTAATATCAGAGGGTTTTAATGAATTTGTAATAGCATGCTCAAATTCCTTTTGTGTTTATTCTCTGTGAACATCTGAATAATTGAGTTTTACTGGAATGGATTTTATGGAATATGAGATTCAAAGACATGCTAGAAATATTAACTGTCTGAATATTTTATATCCTCTTTTATCATCTTTTTTTTTTCTGGCAATAATTTCTTGGTCTCTTAAAATACAGAATGTCTTTGTGCTGACCAGTTACAGCTGCAGTGTATTTTTTTCCTGTGTTTAGAAAGATTATTAATCTGACAATGCTGCTGGTCTCCCATGAGAATCTCCCTAGAATTTGGGTGTTAATCTAAAAATGTATGAAATTTAAGAAAATTGATTGAGCTACAGATATTTAATGAACAAAAGCTGGGGGCAACTTATTCATGAATTTCATTAAGAAATTGCATTATAGCATGATCTCACTGGTTGCAAGCAGGCTTCAAAACCATCAGTTTTTCTTCAAAGGCTGTATCAATCCAGACACAATGTACTTCAGAGAAGTGGCTTCCTCCCCAGAGCTTTTCTACTGTGGGAATGTTGATACTGCAGTATAAATACGTAGCTTGTATGTTTTGCAGCTGCCATGGGATCTCCTAGCTGGCTTTAAAAAAGGTAGCTGAAATGATAATAGCAGATTAATCAAGTGAATAATCTCATCCCATTTTACATATGTACTTTGTAGAGCTGTACTTCTGAACTGATCGGCATAGGCTATTTTTACAGTCAGTAATGATAACTAGGCATTTTCAGGGTGTAATTCATCTGACAGAATCTTTTTGTGAGCAACTGCAACATGGGAATATGAAATCAAAGAAAGATTTCTTAAATCTTAAAGATAGGTAGCATAAAGCTTGGATTTCCTTCGATTTCTGTTTCAGGCACAAAAGCTTTAAGACTGTGTGTATGAAAAAATTTCTTCAAGTCTTTTTTTTTCTCATGTTTTCATTTGATCTTAACAAAAGCTGCAGGTAAAAGCTTACTATGTTATGATTAGGAAATACAAGTATACAAAGAATTTAACCTACTATTTGTTTGTAATATTCCTTATCCGTTTAGCATCCCTATGTGTTCGACAGGAACTTGTAAACCTGTGAATTTTTAACAGCTTGCCTCACACGAAAGAATGCATTTAAAACAGATGGTCTTAGGTTAGTCAGAACATAGGCAAAGAATCACGTGAGAATGTGTGCCCTAAGCAACTGTTGAAGAGATCCTAATTCCAAAGCATTTCAGACCTACAAGTGAAGAGTATACTGTAAACTAATGCATTATTGCATCATTCATACACTGTCACAGTGTTTTTCATTGATTCTGTTCTATTTGGCAATATTTTTCTCCTTTGCTATGGTGTTAATGTTTGCTTCTTTCATTTTTTGATTCATCAGAGCTGTTATGGACTGCATACAGACAGCCAGGAATGTATCTCACATCACTGAGTGATCTCTCTGAGTGGGCCATCAAGGAAATTGCTGAATTTCAAGGAGAAATATCTGTCCTCTGCCAATGGAGAAAAGGAGGGTATAGGTATAAGTTAGTCTATATTATCTCAATTTCTTCAGAGATCATTTTTAATTATGAGAAAATTATAAGTAGCTTTCGTGAGGCAAAGACATAGTTCTGTTCTGTCAGCAGCTCCCTACAATTAAATCTTTAAAATGCTTAGCAGTAGAATAGCAAGTTGTCTTTTATCTGTTTCAGAAACTTAAAGTAACAGAAGAGGTGGATGAAGCCAGTTTCCATTGCTGCCTTCCCTTCTCCTGCATCCGCGCTGTGATGGCCACTGTGAAATACTGCTACTTGACTACTGCGTGTGAGGATTTAAAAATGAACAAATAAAGTGAACAATCCTAAATTTTTAAAATCAACGAGATGAGGCAAAACATCAAGCGATTTTCCCATATTGAAGAGGGAAGGGAAACAAGCAGTTTTCAATGTCTCATGGACAACTAGGTAGTAAACATTAAGCTGGCAATGGGTGGTTATGGAGTCATATGCAAGATATGCTGAATGAGATCTTGAAGACTATACCAGAAAGGATAGTGCTATTCTGGAAGACAAAGATATTAATACCTGCCACCTACTGGAAAACAAAGATCTTGATACTTGCCATCCATTTCCCAGGGTGTTGATTTTAAATCAGTTTTAAAAACAGTGCCCTGATTTTTAGCAGAAGACTGGATGAATACTTTGATGAAATTTTGATCTTAAACTTTTTTGTATCTTCATATAACCAGCTGCAGTGAGTTCTGGATGAAAGCCCATTGCAAGAAAGATGAGTGGCATATGCATGTCTCTGATTTCCATAAGCACCGCTCTGCCACTATATCCGTTGCATGTATAAAGATAACACTTTTTGCTTCAGAAAATCAAGGCAATTACATTCCATGTCTGATTTGAAGAATTTTGACCTAAACTATGAGGATACTTTCTGAGTTGAAAAAAATAAGTAAATCAGGAATGCAAAGTATTATTTGACTATTAAAAAAAAAATAAAATCCCAAGATCAAAAATAGTGCCTGTGGGTAGAAATATAAATGGTATACTGAAAGAAGACTGAAATTGACTAAGTCATGCAGGCTTTCAGCTATGGGAAGCAAGAAGATAAAGCAAGCAGCTAACTGAATTTGATGTTACAGCTGAAAATCACTACATTTACAGAGACGCTCCTTCTGTTGCTCTTTATTCCCATCAGGTGATGAACACAGGATGAACAGCTTAGTGGCCGTCTTCAGCCACTTATTTTGTAACCTAAGGTTGTAGTGTAAACATAGTCTAAATTTTTACTGCCAGTTCCTTAACAACCCCACCATAAATGGTTTTTATGTAGTATCTCCAGATAGAAATTTTAAATTCCTTCTTAGCTTTTCTAGCAGGAGAATATTTATGAAAATGAACAAAATAAAATATTTGGTACTGATTTTTCTGCACAGTATGCTGTGCTATTCTTCAGTTCCTCCAGTTCACACCCAATCACTCCTGCTCATAAATAGGATTTTTACTTGTCCAACTAACTGCAGCTGTGATGCCAGCACATGAAGACTCACAGTGTCATGTTATCACAGCAACAATAGGATCACTGGATTTTAGCACAAGCAGAACAGACAGAAAAGACATAATCGTATGATATGAAATGTTTCATGTATCTTGGACGGTCAGAAATCTGAATTTGGGATTGATTTAGCCAAACTCGGAGGAATCTTTGCTTTTCTTTTAGGCCGGAACAACTTTATGCCTGGCTCACCTGATATGAACACCAAGGAACTTTGAACTCTGCACTCCTGTGGGTATGCTAACTATATCTTATCTATTTTCTTCTGAGTAGGATTTCATAGGCAGGACACAAGACTGGAATCATAGCAACTGTTTTCCTTTCTCATGCTAAAAATATTCAGATAGATCACCAATAGCTGCCAAGCTGTCTGCTACAATTTTGCCCTGGGAAAGATGGAATAGGGTTACGATTTTCTAGGGAAGCTCATAAAGTATTTGCTTTTAACATACCGGGCTGTACTTCTGCATTCTTTGAAGAGCTCATGGCTGAGTCTTCATGGTCTCACCTGCCTTTATTTCAAAGAGATAAGCCTACATGTTACATCTCATATATGAAAATCTGATACCCAAAAAATCTGATTTGATATACATATTGAAAACAGCAACAGTAATGATCACAAATATCTCCAGCATTACTTTTTGTCTGGCTTTTATGATGAGAGCTTATGTTGCAATATAATGAATGTTATTCCTCAGAATTTGATTGATTTGTTTAGAGCCTGCTTTTCATTTTCTCATCTGTATTTCCAATAACACAAATAGACACAATTCTTACTCAAAGATTATTTCTTTATCTGTTTGCTAGATATGGGCTGAACTGTAAAAATGGAAGTGTTGAGTGCTGCTTGATGTGAGCTGAGGAGCAATGGAACTCCAGCTGGTAAGACACCCATACAGTGGGACTTAGTCCTTTTCTACCGTACTCCTCCTTTCTAGATTGTTCTCTTTCTTATTGTTGAAGGCAAGGTCATCTTTTTTGGAACTAAACAAAGAAATTCAATATTCTAATGATTGAACTCCCAGCAAGAATTTAAACTGACTTCACTCATCAGCAAGTCATCTTTGAAATAAAAAACAATAGAATAAAATTTTTTCTTGGTGTAGCAAAAGCAAGTTTTCATAGACCAGTGGATGATTTCCTTTATGTGCTTGAATGCTAAAGTAAACAGAACTTTCCTAATGTGCCAAACAGCAAGACGAGCTCAATGAGCTGACAATTCTGTAAGCATTTTTACCACTGCATCAAGAAATGGTTGCTATGGAGAGAAGTTGCTATGGCTTCTGAAGTGACTCAAAGCAATATTTCTTTCTTTCTTTGTTTTCTCGAAAGACTGTGTTGCACATTTTGAAAATTAAACACTCTGTTTTTCTTAAGGAATAGAAAGAAATATCCCAAAACATCATGCATTTAGCTTGAATCACTGAGGATAAAATCTGTAATAGCTAACTTACTGAAAATCTGTTCAATAACTGCTCAGTCATTGTAATTTCCACTAAAGCGAGGAGACATGTCTGGTTCCTCACTGTCCCCAGTTCTTCTATACTTCCTTCTGCACATTTGACATGCTAATTGCCTAAAGATATTCTCTCTTTCATCTGTTGATCCAGTTGAACTCTTTTCCTCAGTATTAATTATCTATCTTCAGCTCCTATTGACTGCTCTCAAGAGCCAGCTTCTAATGTGGCAAAAAGATGAGCTAATGCTTTGTTTTGAGTGTATTGAATCATCGCATGAAATGTGATGAGCACGACGCAGCTATGGTCAGTTCTATATTACAAGTAATGAAAGTG
Source organism: Centrocercus urophasianus (assembly GCF_019232065.1). NCBI lineage: Eukaryota > Metazoa > Chordata > Aves > Galliformes > Phasianidae > Centrocercus > Centrocercus urophasianus. The sequence goes on along the minus strand of NW_024884889.1, from coordinate 7,701,345 downwards.
ACCTTACTTTTTGCTGTTACGTAGACTCTTGCAGTCAAACATATTACAGATATGGAAAAAATATTGCTGCCTGCAATTTAAACTTAGTATTCAATTTTGTCGTCTTTTTCTGTTGGACTTTCTGTTGCATAGAGATAAGCATTAGTAGGTTTTTCACGTAAGGAACGTGCATTTTTCATATCACTAGTATTTAATTTTTAAGTGTGTATTAGCTGTCATGCAGTTATGTAGATCTAGAGAGTATCCAAAACCAAAGGCCTTACTCTGAATTGAAGGTGAAATGGCTGGGGAGCGCGCACACACACACTGCCAGGCAGCAAGAGAGAGCAAGACCTGTGACTTGCGGGTCTCATCTTCCCCTCTGAACACAAGATCCTCTGGGATGTGTGTAGTTCTTCTCCTCTGAGAGCCAGGTGTTCAAAAAAATTGTTAGTCCATGGAAGTGGGGCATTAACATCTTTAATGTGGTGTTATGATATGGAATACCAATGACAGGAATCGTAAAACCATGGCAATTAGCAGACAAAGAAAATTAGGTATGCCGTAAGTAAACCTAAGCCTCTTCTTAGAGGTGATTATTAATTTGCATGTGAGGATTAAAATGCAATAATCTAAAAACCATAGACTTTGTTCAAAAGAAAAAGTGAAGATTTCTGATTCTTTCCAGGGAACAGTTTTCCAGGGAACAAATTCAAAATGGGGAAGTCTTACTGCTTTGTACTTGCTTTGTGCTTATGCCATGAATGAAATCAGATGCAGGATTAGAAAACAAATTAAAACATATTCTACAGCTACAGGTGAATAATAGATCCTTCTAGAACCATTCCTATATACGTTTCAGTGTCTTGAACAATATATTGAATGCTAAGCCATTAAAATAATCACCCCTCGCACTTTTATGTCTCTGTTTGTTCGTCCATTTATTCTCATTGTCTGCTCTCAGGGTTACAGAATGACAGGAATGAAATGTAAGTGTATATGTATATATACAAAAATATATATAATATATGTATATATATATTATACATATGTATATATAATGTATGGTATTACATGTATATAATATCAGCATCTATCCATCTAAGGAAAAATATTTCATTTCCTGGAATTCAGTAGCCATTGAAAAGAAGCTATTACTTATCTGAATAAAAATTTGCTAGCTAACACATCTTAAAGTAACCTGTTTCACCTCTTCCTGTTTTTAAATTTTTAAATTTAATTTTTTTTTTTTTCCCTAGAGTAATAGCACTGTATGCACATGGGTATATGTACTTTCAAGTACATATATATGTTCCTCAAAGCTCAATCCTGTGAATCGACATTAAGGATGATGGTGTAAGTTTGCATATGGTGAGTAAAACTATCCATAACGAAAGCGTAAGTCCATCTCCGTAGATGTGTTTCTCCTCCTTTGAATAGGTATGTGAGACGTTAATAAAAAGAAAGATGTTGTGGAAAGTATTCCATCCTGAATAGTGGTAAGTAAAATTTGTGGTTTCTTGTTAGTTCCACAGTACTGTTAATCTATAGAATCTTCTTTTAGGGACAGACCAATTTTATTTTGGCATTATGGACTAGCCAGCAAGGATAAATGTTGCTCCTGTAAAAGTGCCCTGCGTGGTCCTGCTAGAGCTCCAAAATTGGAGCACCTTCTTTTTGGTACTCTATTTTCTGTCATTATTAAAGACTTAAAAACCACTGTTGAACAGTTAAAAAACATGCTGCTGCAATAATATCCTTAGTGTATTTTAAACATGGCAGTTGCATAGTAATTAGCACTGTGAAGGACTGCACATGCTTTACTTAGAAAAAATGCATTTGCAGTTCCAAAAAGGTGAGATGCATATAAATGTGTGTGTGCAACCTGTGTGGTTTGTATGCAAATGCATGTATTCTGGAATAAGTAACTGGAAAAAATAGAAATCTTTCTTGTTCTATGCTCCTCTAAAAATATACTTGCATTCCGAAACAAGCTGTTAATGTTACACTTAGAATGAATGGCAGTGTAACCATACTGTAGACACAGAGTAATCACTAACATCTGCAAGCACTTGTTATAAACCTCTTCACCTAGCCTCTCATGATGTAGTCTTGATGTTCTTGCTTCCCTCCCACTCTTCTATTCATTTAGCGGCTTTAGAAAATCTTTTAATGAAACAGAGGCAAATGAGTGCTTGATGTTGTCATCTTTGAATAAAGTACTTGATACGGAAATTCATTTGACCCTCTTCATGACTTCATTGTATGTACAACAAAAACATGTGCAGCTTTCCAAGTAATTCTAGGCAGCTCTCTCATCGTAGGCTGACATAGTCTTCCCTAAATTCCTTGCTCTAAAACTTAATTTGCAATATAAATGTGTAATTTAATTTAAAATGTGCACATAGGTATACACAAATATTTTACAAAGATAGATCTACCCTTTCTTATTTCACAAATGTGAAAAAATGTGATAATTCACAGCTACCAAAACATCTTTCTCTTACGCCATAAATATTAAAGGAGAAGGGGAGGGGACATAAGCACTATGGGCTGGTCCAGTACAATTATCACTTTTTATCACAGTTCTGATGCTTTGTAAATTAAAACAAGAGAATATGACCGCAGCTTAATGCAAAGATTCTCTGGAAAGATCTATGCAAGTCAGTAGAATGGTCCTTTTGGGTCATCAGTGTAATGCAACAGCACAGATGAGGGGTTATGTTAAGTATGTATATACATATACGTATATATACATATATAATGTTAATTCTATATATAAAATATATATTATATATGTTAAAGTAATATATATATTATGTTAATTATGTATATAGTAATTGCTACAAAAACATATCTATCTTTTTTCTGGGATTCAAGTTAGTGTGATCACAGGGCACAAGCCTGTGCTGCATCAGCATTCAGATATATGACAGTGCCTTGCATAGTTCATGCGACCTCAGGAATTATTCAGATCTCATAGCCTTTCAGGTAAGTTCCAGCTTGCCATTTCTCCTTCTGATCTCCTTTCTGTATCTGAAAGTGATTGAGTATATTCAGTGTATGCTGAGAAATATATGAGAGAGATAAATAGTACATTTTTGTTTCATTTTTTAAACACGTGAATATCCCCCAGTAAACTGCTGTCCTGAATACTTAAAAGAGACTTCTGAGGAGATATTTTGAGTGTCATCTCTATCTTTGCAATCCTTTGAGTGAAACTTTGGGGAAAAACCCTCAACTTAAGATTGTTATCCCATTCTTTCCCTTTGGAATATCTAACTGTGAATACTAGGATGTACATAATTGTATTTCTGATTCTTTATGAAATATGAGGCACTTTCTCTGGTATGCAAATTAGCTCACTTTTTCTTTGTGCTCAGTATCATGTAGTGGTCCATTCACATAAGCAAAGTCTTAAAAATTTCTTTGTGGAATATTTTCCTGATGCTGAAGAGCCCAGAATCTTAAGCTCCTTGGTGTATTTCATGCCTGCATACTTGTAATTCACATTGCAATATTACACTTCTAAACATCCGAATCCTCAAAATATGCAGCTTTCCAGGATATTATGTTTTACAGTGGCAAAAATGATGAGAATAGTAGATTTTCAATTTGAAGCATGGTACTGTTTCCATTTGTTGATGCCTTTCTGTTCTTTTTACAGCCACTTGGATAAGATTTTGTTTCTGAATGCTCATAAAGAAGTATCTGTTGGGAGTTGATGCAATATAAGCTGTAGATTTAGAGTTAGTGGCCCTTGGAAGGATGCTTTCTCTTCTCTAGTTCAGTTTTATTTTGAAATAAGTAGATGCTGTAAAAGTCCCTTACTCACTCATTCAGATTTCAACAGCTCCTGCTTTGGGGACAGTGGTTCTTTTCCTTAATAGCCATCTGAATAGTGCCACAAGTTATAAGAACATTTGTTTGTTCAGCTTTTTCTTCTTGTTCTGCTTCCTGGTTAACCATGTTTCTACACTCCTGCCCCCCCCCCCCCCCCCTTTTTTGGTTTTTTTTAACTTATGAAGAAGACTGAAAGCAGATAAGCAGATTTGCTTTACCTTTTGCATATAACTAAAATCTTTTCAATTATTATGTTCATATAAGGTTCTTTTTTTTAAAAAAAAAAAAAACAACCTGTAACTGTCTGTAGTTCATTTACAAATCTACAGTTATTATCAAATGAATTTTATGAACTCTAAAATACCAAAAAAATAAGAGTTTGTTCTTCTTGCTCTAATCATACTTTATTGCTACAGAATCCTACAACGACGGACCAAAAAATAATTTCTCAAGATCAGAGGAAATCCTCACTCAGTACAGGAAAACGTGAAACTGCATTTTATCTGATGAACTGGAGAGGAGACATGCTGAAGGTTTTTTTTTTTTTTTGCTTTATTTCTTAGCAATATCATTTCAATTTTCCCTGCCACAGAAATGGCATAGTACAGAATTGTGTTGATATTCCACACAGCCTTGCCCTGAGCAACTACTTCTTCCTACTAATTGTCCCCTTCATCCTCAGCTGCTCTACAGCTGCAAGCTTTGCATAGAGCACTGTCCACTGCAAACTTAACAAGTACACAGTGGTTCTCAGATCTGTCTCACAATCCACTAAACAGCCATAAATAGAAACTAACTTTTCTTTATTACTAACTGAAATCACACTTGAGCCAGAATATTATGAAAGTTATCTATGATGATCAACTTTCTGATCCACCTCCTATGTCGCAGCTTGTGACTTTCATATAATTGATCTAAGAATCTTTTTATTATTTTAAAGCAGTAGTCTTTGATTCATGCAAACAGCTCTTGAGGGAAGTTCCTTAACATTTTCTCTCTCGGCTTTTCTTTGTCAGTGGTAAAAACTTTCTGAATTGATGGAAGTAGAAATGCTCACTCAAACATTCTGGAGTATTTCTTTGTCCTTGTGTTATACTCCACATGTTCTTCAAACTGTTTCATGTTTTTTCTTTTCTACCATACTGTTTTCAGTATGATTGAGCCCCAGAGAGAACGAGGTATCTTAAAATACAAATTTTCTTCTTCTTTTGCCCTTAACGTGTCTTTTAATTTTTTTAGATATTTAATCTCCGCCAGCCTTCATGCCTGAATACTTGACAAAATGACAAGATCCTGATGTCTGATCTATTACATGGCATAATCCTCTGTCCTGATCAACAGATTGGTAAGTTGCAACCATGCATTACAGCCTGGTATGCAGCAAAAGAACCTTATTTCCAGCAGGTTGTTACATTTTACTCACTGGTCCTAATTATTTAATTTTGTCTTAGCTGCCAGTACATGGGAGGCAGAGTTAATGGAGAACAATTTTTCCACTGACTCCAAGCACTGCACCACAGAGAACTTCTGTCAGCAGCAGATCTTGCTTTCCTTACAGTGCTCTGTTGCTTGTTTCAGGTACGTACAGCTCTTTTGCATCAACCAGCAAGAGATTTATGTTCTTTTGGAAGAACGCACATGGATACAAGAATTGATTAGCCTCTGGATGGAGGGAGGAACAAGTGGAAAATAAATGATTCATATAGTTCCCAAGTCAGGTTATGCCAGGCAATGTTTTTGTCAATTTACTCTATTTCAGAGAGGGGGGGAAAAAAATAAAAAACAAAAAAAGATGAAAGAGAAGATATGTCTTTCCCAATTTCAGAAGGAAAACCTTACTCAGTTTAAAATGGCACACAGAATACAGCATAGGATTTCAAACCTCAGAGAAAAACGTGTAAGACTGTTATTAATGGATGCCGGTGCACAGGTTCTGGCAGAAGGGTTTGCATGGTCTCTGTGAGAAGAGGCCAGGATTACCCTGTGTTGGACCCAGCCAGTCCCAACCCAATCCAATTGCCCCACCAGAGAACATTCCACACAAACTGAAGCGAAATTGTACGGATTCATTTTACAGCATACAAATTATCCATACAGCAAGGAAGTAATGATGACCCATCTGTAGTTGTTCAATCAAAAGGGGTCTCAAACTGGAGTTAACCAGGTACCGAAGCAGTTACAAAAATGCATCAGACTGGAAATTCTTTCTTCCTTCTTCTTCAAACTCAACATTAGAAACGATCAAGAGGAGGTCATCAAAATAGAAGTGGGAGAGATCTCCATTGACTGAGAGAATCTGTACCGCTCTTTCATTTAGTACACATAGATTTTGGTGCAGTGAGTATGACGGATATTTTCCGCAGTGCCAGGAAGGATTAAAGGATCAGAAGTGCCATTTGTAACCGTAATCTTTATTGCAAAACCCTAAGAGGACACAGGGAGGGCTTAAAGCTGCCTTAACTGCACTAGTTTTTATTTTATCTTAGTCTCCATTATATTGCTAAATGAACACCAGGTCTCTGAGTATTTTATGGCAGCAGATAAGTTTATAACAGTGTTTTGTCAAGTGAAAGATAAAAAAATAGTGCAATTCACGTAACATTTTTTTAGACACTGATTTTTAAATACTGGTACAGGAGATTTGCATGTATATGTAATAGCTCCAATAGATTTATGCTGCCAATATTTAGGTTTATTTTGGTTTATTTAGGCTGTCAATTAATAAATGCTCTACAAATACGTTAAATAAACATATGGTCCCTTTACAGGTATCTTACAGTATGCAGAAATACTTGTTTGTTTCTTTCACAGATATAAATTTGTGTTGGCTAAATTTTGCTGCTTAAAGTATGGGTGTGGTTTGTTTTGTTTTATTTTATTTTTATTTAGCTTCACGTGCAATGAGATATCAGGAAACTTGCCTAGGGAAAATTTTCTCCATAGTCACAGGAACAAATCACTATTCATTGGAAGGATAAAAGCGTACAATTTCCAAGCCCTAATAAACATTATAAATTAATGTAACTGCTAAAAAGGATCAGAGTTGTTTCAAAAATTATCATCTGGTGTTTCTCATTAATAAAATATGATTTCAAGTATGAAGTAGATCAAATTGATTTTGTACCAACTGACACAAGTGCCTGTGGCAATAATATTATGTTGATGTGCTCAGTGAGACTGGTCTGAGATCAATAACAGCACTTGGCACAATGCTCTTAATTGTCTGCTAACCCAGCAAATTATATGAAATAAATGATATTAAAGCTATGAGAAATGAAAAACGATGCAGGTTTTCTGAGAAGGAAAATAAGTCAGACTATTATTTGCACTAGTAGTATTCATTATTCATCTACCCCAACAAGTTCACAGGTTCTTGTGTTGTTTTGTTTCTCTTTTTTTTTTTTTGTATTGTTTTGTTTTTGTTTTAATGTTAAAAGGCAAGAATAGTAGTAATTTTTAGTTTTCTGGAATGTTCCACTTACACTATATTTGATTGTAAAATTATATGATCTTCTTGTTAATCTGAACATCCAGATTATTATTTTTGTTTGTTTGTTTGTTTCAGTATTTTTTTGGTGAATGTTTACGGGGTTAAATTTAGTTGCATTTAGACTGCAAGGCCATTGAGACAGACACGCTTTGACATATTTTTGTGTGAGCACAGTGGTGGCGTAATACAGATAAGAACCTCCAAATTCACTTGCAAGATAAATTGCACAAAAATTGAAACTGATTGTCAGAAGTTGCTGACTTCCAGTGACCTAGGACAGATTTTGTATGTTCAGTTTTAATCACAGACAAGGAAAAAAAAGAATTAAAAAAGTACAGTGTGACTCCAGTGCTAGTAATGAAATCAATGTCAGCTCAGACACTGGAAATGTTTTTAAAATTCTAACTCCCTTACGGTGTGATGCTCGTTGACAACTGGGAAACCTTTTAACTGGCAGTAAAAAAAAAAAAAAAAAAAAAAAAAAAGAAAGAGAGAGAGAAAAAGAAAGAAGGAAAAAACACTCTATAACTAGTACCCAGCGATTACTAATGTATAATAACTAGCTTTGCTAGGAGCAATTAACTTATCCCAGAATATGTTATATTTGAAATTACCAAGAAATCTCTATACCCCAAAACATATGAAAGAATTACGGCTGAAATGACAACGAGGCCTAGATCAGTGCAATCTAGTAGCTCTCTTGCGTTTGCTCTCCAAAATGTTAACAGGTCTAACTGGTACTTAAATATTTAGAGTTGAAATGAAATTTTTATAGTTACTATGAGGACTGTGGGGAAACAAGCAATAGCAACCTTGCAGCAAAGACAGCTTTTGATGAAAACTGACATTTAGATCATAGGTGGCAGCATATGCTTCGTCTACTTTCTTCAGCTGTAAAAATGCCCCAACTTTGGCTTTGTTCCTACAAGATTATAATGACCCTCAAATCCCCATGGGCTAATCTGCTGTTCTTGTTTATTGAACTAAAGTTGGAGACATCTCATTTATCCAAACTCTTGCCAAGGATTCACATCAGCGTAGCAGAATTTGGGCATTTATTTACATTGCAATGCAGGATCCCTCAAAACATGCAGAGACCCTTCATTTGCCATATGTTTGAAAGAGTAAACTCTCATCAAGGAAATTAACATACATCTTTGAAATTTTGTCTTGGTATAATTGCTACATATTATCTTGTTTTTTTCTCCCTCTCTTGTCATAACGTGCCCTTATAGATCAAAGGCTGTACAAAATACAAAATATATGCACGCAAACTCCAGATTGCCAAGACTCTCTCAGATCGGCATACCTTTTGGAGATCATTCATCTACAGGCCAATGTACAACCTTCTTGTAGTACTGCTGCAGCAATGCCCTTCTGCAGTTTCTCTCTCCCTCCAGCTGCAGTCAAATTGCACACAGTTTTGTACCCCTTCCTGTTCACTTTATGGTATTAGCGTAACTCTCGGTTTGAGACTTTAATTCTGACTTTTTTGCCATCTATGTTTTGGACAGGAAGAAGGACAAACAAGCCAGGCAGGTATATTGCAGTTCTAGTATGTTGGTTTTTTTTTTCCAGTTAAAAATTAAAAATTTATAAAGAAAAAAAAATCACCGTATCATGCAACCTTTTTTCTTCCTCAATTTGCGAAATCAAATTTATGTATTGCAATGATTAAAGTAATTAAGAACACATAGATAAATCTATACACCACTTTGGTTTCTCAGTACTATAGAAAACCACTTAGTAAGTTAAAACAGGACTATTAGCAGTTTTGTTAAACAACCCTTTACTTAATGCAGTTATTCTTACCCACAACATTAACGTCACAACTGTGAGTTAAAGCATCAGAGGGAGATTACTGCTACCAGAAGTAGTCTTTTAAAGATTAAGAGCCAGCTTTTCAACTCGCTTATTCAGGTTGATGGCCAATGGTAATTTGGGTCTTGATTCCTCTCGGTGTTCTCCAGTATTCTCTGAGTAGAACTGTTGCTACTTTTTACTGTCTTCCTCAGGGATTTTTTTTCTTTCTCAAAGTTATCATTTATGCCAGACACTCAAGGTAATACCGTATTCAGAATTCTAAAGTAATAACATCATGACTTGTGTGTGTGTGCAGGTAAACTGCAGATTTATTTGTCAGCAATACCGTCAGTGGAAAGCACAGGCAGTTTCTCTCGACAACACTGCATCTGCTATAAGAAGGAGAAAGCTTGCATGACGCTACGTCTAAGAAATTTCTGAGATCACCTTCCTACTCATGTAGGAAAAATCTTTCAGGTAATGGGTCAAGTAGGTTTAAAACAACTTTGGCTTCATTTAGAACATCTTCGCTTTCAAAGACATCCTACTACGTATCCTAACATATCCTAGTGTCCCTAGGTTTACGAATATTAATTATTTCTATGAAACTTTGACCGTAAAGAAGAGAGAAAAAAAATCTAAATACTGTGTTGATCTTCTTGGAAACAAGACTACTAATGAATAATAAGAAACATAATGTTGTTACAGTAGACACGATTTATAGTGTCAGTCACAGACATCCATTTTCTTAATTAAGGAAATATGGATATGTAGGTTGCATATATTTGTAGGGAACCTGATTGTAACAGGGGGCTTGAACTTAATGATCTCGTGCTGTCCCTTCCAATCCATGCAGTTCTGTGAATTGTGAATGTATTTGCGCCATAGTTACTGGAAGTCAGATTCAGAAGTATGCACAAATTGTACATAGGCAAAATGAAATATAGTTTTTGTATTAAACATATCAAATAAGAAGCAATTCTGCTTCTTTTTATATTTACTTCACTTTTTCAACTGGATTGTTATACTAATAGCTAGTCATATTGTTAGCAAGTAAGTTCAGAGAGAAAAGGAAATAGGTTTCAGGTAAGGACTGGTGTTAACCCTAATCGTTCAGAAAGGAAATATGATATGACTGATTGGTATTATTGTTTGGTACTTATGGTGTTAAATCTCCTGAATTTTCTGTTGGTTAAATCAGGTAAATTAGGTAAAATAGATAAATCACCACTTCAACAAGTATGCCCATAGCCTGGTACCTCTTAAGCCTCTTCAGAATTGCTCAAAAACTAGAAATCAAAACTAGAAATAATAACTGTGAAAGGAAGTTTTATAAATCTGCCTGCAGATGGAAGCAAGAATTTCAGCTGAGGAGGGGCAAGGTATTTATTTTCAAATTCAAATTTCACTTTCTTAGTAATAGAAATAACTATCACATGGGCATGAAAAATAACATAAAATTCATATTTATTTGGAGCAGAGCAAGAAAATTATTCTACAATGTCATGGATGTCAATTAGAGATGATGCAGTTTTAGGATACTTCCAGCTACATTTGCAGTTAGATATTTCTACCATCATAACTGTTATTTTCTTTACTTTGAACTGAATAATTAGCAATACTGATTCAGCTCCAACTACGCTTAATTTGAATTAACTGTTGCAGAAACAAATTGAATATGCAAAAAAAAAAAAAAAAAGGAGTTTAATGCAAAGTTGTTGATAATATTAATTACAGAAGTATTAATTGAATGTTTAGGTTGTTAAAAATGAAGAAATATATGTTTGATCCACCATTAAATTGACAATGTCAGCTCCCACAAGGTATGGAGGAACTTCAGCGTAAAAAATACTCGGTCAGATTATAGGCCACAAGAACAGGACTGCATCGCACACACCATACACTCATACAACACTTAGCCTCATCCTACTCAGACCCACAAGAAGGACCCAGGAGAACAGGGCACCCATTCTGATTGGCCATAGGCTGTGGCACTTCCACCCCAGACCCAGCATTCTTCACCACTTTGTTCCTCCGAGTTCAGTGCTGTAAGTCAAACATTCAAAAATAATAATAAAACAAAGGAAAATAAACTTGAGCTTAGACTTTCCACTTAAGCTGAAATCACTGTCCTTGTAGTTTCGTTCTGTGTTAATTTCTTCAATACAGAAGAAACGTCTCTCTAAACTGCAACTGTTCTGTCTCTACTTTCACCCTCCTTATTTGATGAAGAGACGAGAGCCATATTTAATGCACAAAGTCTGATTTATGCATGTACAGAAAAAAAAACCTCTATTTTTAGACTTAACTATGTTAGAAACAATACAGATTTATAACATCCTAGTACTGTAGAAACATTGATAGTTCATTTTTAGAAAGTGAGAACTTCTCAAGTGTAATTTGATAAATCTGCCTATTGGCTCGCTGGCCTTTTTTTCTTTTGAATCGTTATAGAGAAGGTGACTGACTCTGGATGCAGTCATGAATGCTGAGTGATTCTACAAAGGTAAGCTCCAGATGTCTTCCAGTTGGCAAACAGAAAATGAGAAATGCATGACTACTTACAAAAATTACTTTCCCATTTGCTCAGCACCCTGCTTATGGACAATGTTTCTGTCCAGTTGTCTATACTAACATTTCTCTAACTATGAAATTGTCTCTTTTCCTGCCTAGCCCTGCACGGTGCATTCCACATTTTTCAACAGTAGCAGTAACTGAAATGGCAGACTCAAATCATTTTCTAGCACACAGATAACTTCAGTTCTCAGGCTTCTGCTTTTATGAAGTCATATCAGAGTAGTTAAATAGCAGTAAAATCTTTAACAATAGTTAAAGATTGTGTGTAGTAAGCATTTCTCAAATACAGTATTGAGCCATCTCCCATATATAAATTATACAAAAGGACAGTTATCTTTTATGGAAGAATATAAGTTGGAAAGAAAATGTAAGGAAAGAAGGATCACAAACCCCAGAAAGGAACTGTCGAAAGAGTATTGAAAGAGGCAGTCTAATGGAAAACATAGCACTGTCTGAGCTGAAATCTTATACCTAATCAACACTGTCTATTATCATTTGATGTGCATCATCAATTTCTATTTAGGCAGCTTAATTCCACGTCAGAGATTGCAGCTAGCTGAAAATAAAGAATAAAAAAACAAACAGACAGTTGGCTAAGAGTTTTGAATAATACTGCCACTATTTATCAAGTAATTTATTTGACAGATAATGCTTTGGTTGCTGAAGTATTGGTTCAGTATCATAAGTAGTAATTGTTTAGATGCGTTAGTCAAGGGAAAAATACAAAATCAATGAATAACACATTTGATAAATGATATTTGAAAAGCAATGAAGACAACTTTTTCTTTTCTAATCTTGTATTAAATAATTTTCTTTAAAAGCAGAAACTCTAGTTGATTGTGTTTCTTTTGTTTTGTTTTGTTTTCCCAGATGATTCCCTTTAGCCATTTGTAACAGAGTGCAGAGCAATGGATGCTGGTTATGGCTTTTGCAATACTGCTCCTCTCGTGTCCATAAATGAAACAAAATTAGGTAATTTAACTGAAAAAATGCTTTGTAGCACCCCATGTTTTAAATGTAGTGACTAGTGTTGCTTAAAACAAAAATTCAGTTTAAAATGCTTCTCTTCTACTCTTCTATGTTTTGAAATCACAGTGATGTTTGGAGATAAGGTTTAATAAAAATATATTTTTTATCACGATAATAAAAAACATCAATAAGAGCTAGAAATGAAAGCAGTCAAAAATCAAATAAAATGATATTTAAAACCTACTCTAAGACTAAATGTTATATTGAAATTTTTAGTAAGTTTATTTAACACTTTCAGCTACTTCAGCTGATTAGGTGATTTGTTTCCCTTACTCTTACGTGTGTGCACGTCTTTTTGCCCTACAACCTGGAAATCATGTAATTAATTCCTCAACGATTTTTTTAATCAACTTCAGAAAAACTAAATAAATCTCTTGGAAGATATAATCTAAACTAAAATTAACGGTGGTTACTTGAAATCAAGGATCTTTTTATTTTTTTTTTTCCTCTGATGACATTTCAAAGATACTTCAGAATCACCGTCAGAGACACATGATGTCCTATATTCAACTCTCAAACCAGGCAGGACTCAAATCAACATATGTTCCAAAATGTATCCCTTTTTAGACCAGATGATTTCAATTCTTTGTTTTCTCGGACATCATGATTTTTAACTTTCTATCATCCTCTCAACTTTATCCATTTCTTTCTCTACAACATGAAGCGAACAAAACCTGATACAGTATTCCACCTGAAGCATTTGCAGACTACATCAGGATGTGTAAAGATGTCATGCTTATTTACAAATCCAAATACGCTTGTTTTGTGGCAGCTCGACATTATTAACTAATCCTTTCTTTGTGATCTGCATGGCCTACTGAATTGTGACTAGTGAGCCAACTCATATCCATTTTTCATTGCAGTTTTGTTTTACCTTGAACTTTTTTATGTTCTACACGCTTTTCTTTATGCTATCACTTAAAAGGAGTGCATAAAAATTGAGATCAGTTTTAGTTATCACACGAGCAGTTTAGTATTTTATTTCTGGTCGTCACTGTCTGCCAATGACAAAAACAGCAACAAAAATCATTCCACGCGCTGGTGGAAGACAGCATCTACACCAACGCTGTGCATTGCTTACCAAAATGTTGTATTATGCATATTTCTTCTGGTTTAGGTCTTCACCAGTCCTTTTGCAGGAAATCAGCGTATCTGGATAATACTGTTCTCCAAGTACCAGCAAGATGTCCTGGAGGCATTATAAGATGTGAATTCAGCTAGAGATGCAGTTTAGAAGAAGAAATAAAATATCAAAGATGTTAACCCCTCTGGCCTCACAGAACTTCAGAGAAAAGGGCAGAGGTGGAAGGAGAGATTCTCCATTCGGCTGGGGCTTCAGGCACAAGTAGTCTGTTATGATCTGCCGCACTCATCTGTAGATCGGGCTTTAATTTTTCTGAAGACTGAAATATTTTGCTAACTAAAGTTTTATCACCTACTAGAGCATATCTGAGTGAAACCTGTCACCTTTTGATGTACAGAAGGACAGCAGATGTAGGAAATTAATTTCCAAAGAAGAGTGGCACAACAGGGGTTAGAGATGAAAAGATGTTTTTCAGGCCTTGGGCTATCTGCGTGTCTCGTGTATGCTGCAGCTCCCTCCGGGCTGCATGAGACTGCAGATTTTTTCTTTATCACATTCTGCACTCACATCTTTTTAGGAAGTCAGTGGTACTTTCCTTGCATATTGTATGGGAACTACTGAGTCACGGCCTGAACCTGATTGATCACCTGAGGCGAGCCACGAGTCAGCCGTAGGAGCACAGGTGAAGGCAATTCCTAGACCTATTTAAGAGCTGGCTACCAGGGGGGAAGGATCTCTTCTGGAGATCACCTCTTCTGGTGTTTTGTGAGTGAGCCCAGGATAGGGGTAAGCCTTCTATTTATTCTCTTTTGTTATCGTCGTCTGCTCTGCCTAACTCTCTTGTTTATTTTGTGATTATAGCATCCTAATATTCTTTGATTATACACGTATCCGATCATTTAACTATATCTCTGGCTTTAATTTACATGAAGTTACGAAGGTTTCTGCAGAAGCAGATGTTTTGTGGTATCTTATCCAGGAGGAGTTCTGTTCTGCAACTTACTGTTGACGTAAATTGTATAAGGAGTCTATGCTGCATGATGAAATACTGTTTTTATTACAGTCAATGAGAAGTTTATGCTTGACTTAGCCAAGTCAGTTGGTCACCCACAGAGCCAAAGCTGAAGCTGAAATAAGCTTTCATATTGTTCAGATTCAGCAATTATTCTAGCCACCATCCAAGTTGGATAAGAAGCACCAGCGTGCACTTAAACATCTACTTGTGTAGTTTAAAAGTTATCCCAGTGGAAATAGTCTCATTCTTTCTTTACTCTTACTGAACTACAGTACAGAATAACATGCTTTATTTTCCAGAGTAGTGAATATTGTCTGGAAAGTCTCAAGAGCAACATCTCTTATTTCTTTGTGATATACTGAAGTATACTTTACCATTTCCTTTCAAGCTAGCTTAACCAAAAAAAAAAAAGAAAAAAAAAAAAAAGTAAAAAAAAAAAAAAATAAAAAAAAAAAGAACAAGCATACAACATCAATACCCCAAAATAACCTGTCTAAATATTACCTTTGCTCCTCGATCTGCGAACACTGTTGCATTAGGAATTAGTTGACAGAACAGCTGTCATTAACCTGAATGTTGCTCCATCTTAGCAATACTGGTTTGTCAAGCCAATGCATTTGCTAAAACTGCAGCACTTCTGGCGTAGCTCCACACAGTTTTTAGGCTTCAGAGTGATGACAATAGGATTCACTCGCCTGCGCAATCAGATGACTGCAGACCTTTCAGCTGTCATGGATGTAACAGCTTTGACAAATGTCACAGGCACACAGAAGCTTGTGGGGTGTGTTATCTCACTTTCCCTCTCACTGCATACAGAACAGAGTGAAAAATATCCAGAGGACTTCTCTGAGGCCAAAAAAAGAGTCATCACAGAGTATTAAGAGGTTGTTTTTTTTTTTCCCCTGAAGCTACAGGGTTAGGATGCTTTTGTTTATTTCACTGGAAAAACTGGGGACTTGAAATATTATCTCCTTAAGTCTGGTTTCTTAAGAAATGAGTGCATTCACGTGTGTCGTCTCTAATTTAACCACAAGTAGTCTACCTTCCATCTGTCATGTTGTGCTTTCAGGCTAAGATACAGTGGTTTAGACAGGCAGATTTTCCACAGTTTCAGCTTCAATCCTTCTGAATTTTAAAAAAGTGTTGAAGTGCTGTGGAGGCTATTTAGTTTTGTTAATGCAAAACAGAAGTGTCCCACATGGGGATGCAGTGCTTATAGAACACTGATATCTTTGCCCAAAGCTGAAGCCATAAATTGCACAATATCCACTGTACAGACTTGGAAGAGAAGTTTATTTTTATGTAAATAGTGTATAAATGCCACCGAAAGACAGAGAGTAATATGTTTTCACACACTTGTCATGAAGAGCAAGAAAAAAAGAGACATTTGTTTTTATGATTAGCCACGAGCTTTTTCCATTAAAGTCTATCTCAAAACTGATATTAACTTCTGTGCCATCTGAGCACAGCGCTGACACCCTACAATGTCAAAACATGTTTTGACATTTTTTTTTTAAGTTGTATTTTCCAACTAAAACTTCTTCACTTTTCCTTATCAAATTCTCAACTTTTTTCTCTCTCATTTGGTTCGGGAGAGGCATCTTGCTAATGGGAACAGTGTTTTGGGGCCATTCAAGCATAGCTGTCATCAATTTACACGTAAAGCATTTACACAGACTCACCTTTCTATGAGAAAATGGGTAAGAGAGGGTGGGCAAGACATAACATGCCTCATATTGGTCTTAAGAAAGCTGAGGAAAGGAAAACACATTTTTCAGGGGGCCTGTAGGCTAGTCATGCCAAAACATTATTTTGTAGGAACAAAGGGGAAGCACAGATAGGAACTGGTATTGGAGGTGGCCTCTGGGACTGTTCGAGGTTTGACATCAAACCCTTTATTTCAATACATAATTGAAGAATAAGTAAAATATTCTGTATTCATGGCAAGAAATAGATTACATGACATAGAATCATAGAATTGCTCAGGTTGGAAAAGACATTCAGGATCATCAAGTCCAACCACAGCTTAACCATACCACCCTGACTCTTAACAACCCTCCACTAAATCATGTCCCTGAGCACCACATCCAAACGGTTCTTAAACACATCCAGGGATGGTGACTCAACCACCTCCCTGGGCAGCCCAGTCCAGTGCTTAACAGTCTTTTCTGTAAAGAAGGTTTTCCTGACATCCAACCTAAACTTACCCCTGCACAACTTGAGGTCATTTCCCTTTGTCCTGTCACTAGTGAGAAGAGACCAACCCTCTCGCTGCAATCACCTTTTAGGTATTTGAAGAGAGCAACAATGTCTCCCCTCAGCCTCCTTTTCCCCAGATTGAACAGTCCCAGTTCCTTCACTCTCTCCTCACAGGCCATATTCTCCAAGCCCTTCCCCAGCCCTGTTGCCCTTCTCTGGACCTGCTGCAGCACCTCCGTGTCCTTTCTGTACTCAGGTGCCCAAAAGTGAACACAGCACTCGAGATGAGGCCTCACCAGTGCCAAGTACAGGGGCAGGGAAGGTAAGCGGTTCTTTTTCTGGAGTTCTTGCTGCCAAACTAAAGGAACAGCATGAACTCTTCTGTAGATTAAAATGTAAAATATATTGGGGGAAAAAAAAAAGAAACAGTAATATGGCAGTGGGCTATCCAGCTTTCTGACATCAGCTTGCAGAAGCACTGAAACAAATCGCTCAGTAATTTCAAGTATCAATCGTATTCTCACCTTCCCATAAAATGTGATTTGTTACCATCCTTTTCTAATTTGACTCTGGGGACTGAAGATGCCTTTGCAGTATTAATTGTTAATCTAAGTAATGTTGTAATTTTAATCTGTGCCTAAGGCATCCTGAGGTCAGCAAGAACTACTCACTAGATGCTAACAAGAAAGCAAATTCAGTTTCAATATATGCAGGCTAAGGAAGAAGTTCAAGCAATTGCTGTAGTCGAGAAGAAAAATGAGATGTGTACATTGACAGTATTCTTACCACTCTTGAGCATGTTTAGAGTCAGAAATACATTAATTTTCTGCTTTAAATAACCAGTACAGTAGCCATCCGTTGTTTATAAAAAAGCTTATAACAACGTTTCTAATATTTGCAGCTGTGGCCTTCCTGTTGTTTCTCATGGCTGTATCACAAAGCAGCCTTGAACAGGTCACAGATACAAGCATGAAATACAGAACTTATGAATTAGCAAGGCTGTCAAATATATATCGTGACAATCAAAGAGTTTTTTTCTGTTTTATTCATTTAATCTCACAGAACAGAAGAATGGTGTGGTGGTTGCTAGCTACTTTGAGAAGAAATGGTGCAGACTGTGTAACATTTTGTTTTCCTGCACTGCATCTCTGGACTAGACTGGAACAGCGCACAGTAAGCCACTGTGTCATGATTTAAATTTATTAAAGGTATGGTAATCGTTACCAATAGCAACCGAGGGAAAATAGAGACTACACAGATCATGTGTGTCCACTAGTACCATAATACTTTCCATACTAGTACCATAATACTTTCTTTTCCTTGCAGGAATTTGTTAATATTAAAACCTACTCAATTTGAGTGAGCTGTGCTCGTGGTGTTGCCAAAGCCAGAAATCCAGGTTTTGTGTTTCTAGAGTGCAGAGAACACATTCAGAGCAAAGAAGGTAAAGACCAGTTTGCTTTTTAATTCACAGATATACTGAAATAACCCATGGCATGGCAGCACATGGCAACAAATATAAGTCCAATCAAGTGTGTTGCTGAAAAGCAGACAAAAATATTTCTTGCTTTTTTTTTACATTGTTCTGGGCAGAATGAAGTATATTCTCACTTCATAGAATGACTATTATGGACGAGAGACTGAACATGAGCCAGCAGTGCGCTCTGGCAGCTCGAAAGGCAAATGGGATCCTGGGCTCCATCAGGAGAGGGGTGGTCAGCAGGGACAGGGAGGTGATTGTCCCTCTCTACTCGGCTCTTGTGAGGCCCCATCTGGAGTACTGTGTCCAGGTGTGGAGCCCTCAGTACAAGAAAGACATTGAGATTTTGGAAAGGGTCCAGAGGAGGGCGACTAAGATGATCAGGGGGCTGGAGCACCTCCCCTATGAGGACAGGCTGAGGGAGTTGGGCTTGTTCAGCCTGGAGAAGAGAAGGCTGCGGGGTGACCTCATTGCAGCCTATCAATACCTGAAGGGAACCTACACCCACGAGGGGAGTAAACTCTTCAAAAGGGCTGACAACAGCAGGACTAGGGGAAATGGATCGAAGTTGAAGGAGGGAAGATTTAGGTTGGATGTTAGGGGGAAGTTCTATACAAGGAGAGTGGTTAGGCCCCGGAACGGGCTGCCCAGGGAGGTTGTGGATGCCCCGTCCTTGGACGTGTTCAAGGCCAGGTTGGATGGGGTCCTGGGCAACCTGATCTGAATGTGTGCGTTTGGTGGCCCTGCTAGGCAGGGGGGTTGGAACTACATGATCCTTGAGGTCCCTTCCAACCCGGGTGATTCTGTGATTCTGTGATTCTGTGTGATTCTGTGACTAAAGCAAATGTTGAATGATGCATGAAATAAATAAAAAAAAATATCTCTTGTGACCTGCTAGTCAGAGAAAATGCAGATAGCATTCTGCTGTTATATTTAGGAGAGGTAGATCTGCTAGTGGTTGAGAAATATGCAGTCTGTCAGCATGATCTAAATCCAAGAAACCTCTAATATCTTTATATTCAAAACAAAATAAAAGCTACACACTTAACATTTTTTTCTAGTTTTTTTTTCTTTCCTTAAAAAGTCAGTTACCTGTAATCACGGCAAAATAGAAAACCCTTCTTCTCACAGACTGCAACTCCACCCTTTAACCTTTAAAATAAAAGGTGAAAGCTGGAGAGCGTATACTTCAGCTTAACCTTGGAAAGATCTTTAACAACTTCTGAATAATTTCTTTTATTATTATTATTATTTTTTTTTCATTTGACTGATTCTTTTTTTTTTTTTTTTTTTTTAATTTTTTCCTCATTGAATCCATAAGCCAATTTGTCTAGAGAAAAATAAAATGGAGTTGGGAAGTTATATCGGAAGAAGAAGAAAGCAGATTCTCAGGGAAACAGAAAGGCATTATTTATCCTGTTGCGGCAGCGCAGCTGGAGTGCTCTCAGGGGCAGAAAATGTTCATGCCGAAAATTCAGTGGAAAAATCAATAGTGATAGGATCACACTTTTATCATTTTAATGACCATACACTCAGCAAAATTGTAGAGTTCTGACTAACAGCACGATCATAAGTGAGAAAGGCAAGTATTATTGGAAAAAACAGCATAATACCTACCAAATCTTTGATTTTTATTTTCGGCACCCTTACAAGCTGAATATTTGTTAATATTATTCATGACTAGAGAGCATGAGGTGTAATAGAAACTTCTTCATGATGATTTAAATTCAGACTTCTAGCTATCTGTAGAACACCACATGGGGCAAGTCCTGTTCTAATTATCATGTGAAAGTTTTGCCAGCAATCAGACTGCAGATTTTCTGTGACTTTAGTATAATGTGCAAAAATACAAACATTGCAAAAGAAATCTCTTTCAGGAGACATGCTTAGCATCCCTGGGCATCTCTGAATCACAGACAAAATTTTCTCTAGCAAGTCTAACGCCTGCCCTCTCCACAGGCTAGTATGAACTCCATATTTCTTTGTATTGCCTTACTCTTTCTTGCATCTTTTTCCTACCCTGATCACAAGCATGTATTTTGCAGCATACACAGGAAACACACATAAAGCATCTATAAAATGAACTCCTGGTTCATGAAAAATGATGTCTATTTTATATCTACTCTGCAGAAAATCATCCAAATCCCATTATGTGAAGAAATCACTATGTTTGAACCGTCATTATTTACTGAAGAGATTTACTGGAAAAGAACACTGCTGGAGTTTCTGACATCTCTGATTTATCAAGCGGACTGCGATACTCTCAGGCATGGACTCCATTTAAGTAGGAAATGTAAGATAATATTTTTTATAAATTATTTAGAAGATTAGTATTTCAGTTTTATGAATAAGCAGTTTTATTTTAAGATGTACTTTATGATCCTATCTGGTAAGTCCACTCAAAGATGTGTATTAGTGATAAATAGGGACATTTCTTGACTGTTACTATCCATCTGTCAGCTACTACAGTTTGTTTACTTAGTAAATAAATTCATTCCAATGGAGAACTGAATAGGATATGAAGAGTGGAGGGAATGATGAAAAATGAGAAGTTACCATCTTTTCCTTAATCTGGAATTGTACCCTAGTGAAAAATCATGCTGTCATGGTGCCCAGTTTTGCTAGCTACTGAGTTGATACATAAACAGGAGTTTAGATTTGAGAAGCTTGTGGAAAAGAGAAGCTTCATAAACACAAAAAATAGAACAGAAGACTTCTCGAGAGAAAAAAAAAAGTCATTAGATGATGAGCAAAAAAAAAAAAAAGTAAGATGACAGCTATTGTTACAAACAATAGAATGGGATAGTGGGGGATAGCTGTAGCCTAGAAAATCTGGAGAAAAGGAATAAAATGATATGAAAGAAGAGCAGTAGATATTTATGAGGATGAATTAAATTCCCGGTTGAACACAGCAGAATCTGTTACTGACAGGACATTTGACAGATTCCTGCTAAAGTATCAGAAATGACTTATTCAAAATGATATAGGAAAAAAATTTTAAAGGCTTTCAAGTGTTATATTTCTCTTCTGTTAAAAAAAAAAAAAAAAGAGTAAGTGGAAGAAGTAAAATAACTGTGAAATTAGTCAGATGAATGGCCTGTATCAAAACCAAACTGAAAAGAGAGAACAAACTGTAAGAACAATTTTTGGGACACTTGATTTCTCACCTATTTCCTTCACCAAATGATAACAAACAAGAGGTGATCTTCTTTTAGAATCACAAAATCACAGGGGTTGGAAGGGACCTCAAGAGATTATAGAGACCAACTCTCCTACTAAAGCATGCTCCCTACGCTAGGTCACGCAGGTAGGCATCTAGGCAGGTCTTGAGTATCTCCATAGAAGGAGATTCCATAACCTCTCTGGGCAACCTGTTCCAGCGCTCTATCACCCTTACGTAAGTAAGTTCTTCAACATGTTAGCATGGAACTTCCTACGTTCAAGTTTTTTGCCATTACTCCTTGTCCTATTACAGCACACCTCCGAGAGGAGCCTGGCTTCAGCCATTTGCCTTCCACCTTCCTTTAAATATTTACGAACATTAATAAGATCCTCTCTCAGTCTTCTCTTCCCCAGGATGAACAGACCCAGGTTGCTCAGCCTTTACTCACATGGGAGATGCTCCAGGCTCTTTATCATCCTTGTGGCCCTCCTCATGACACCTTCTAGGATATACCTGTCTTTTCTGAACTGGGGAGCCCAGAACTAGACGCGGTATTCTAAATGATGCCTCACCGGGACAGAGAAGAGGAGGAAGATGAACTCCCTTGACCTGCTGGCCACACTCTTTTCAATGCGTATCAGGATACCATTGGTCTTCTTGGAAGTAAGGACACATTGCTTTCACTCAATGTTTGTAAAAAGTAACCAAGAGCTACGGATTGAGGATAATACGTTTTTAGGAATCCAGAAATTTCTTCACGCTAAAGAGACTGCGTAGAAGACCTGAAAATGTCGTATGCCTGGAAATCTTAATAATAAAGTATGCTTGCCTAAGGTAAGTTATTATTTTAAAAATCACAGTTCATACATCTACTAATGATTTGTTTACTTAGTGCTTTGGGTCTGTTGGTATCTTTTTCTTTGTTCGTTGTGATTGGTTTGACTTTCTTCATTTTTAATCGCTCTAGCCTGTATGAAAGCATTTCAGGTTATCTGATTCAGGTTATCTGATTCTGAAAACCCATCATATAAATGCCAGCACCTTCTTCAGTTTATTTCACGCATTCACAGTGATTAACTACTGTCAATATAACTTCAGATTTCTTCCAATTATTTAGAAGAAAATGCTGCTCGTATAATTGCTAACTACATATAATTTCTCACTGTTCTTAACAGGAACCAATTTTTGTGACATTTCAGGATAATCACATATGAAGCAAGCTTGAATTTTAATCAAGGATTCCTACCTTCAAAAAACATGAGCCTTCCCAATACTCAAATTGAGAGCACTAGATTTAATGCGCTTGTTTGTTACTGAAAGGTGTGAGAGGGTCAGGAATGAAAACACAGATATTGTGCTAATACTGGCAGTTTCAATTTTGTGTCTGTTGGCTTTTCCATATTGCAGCTGAACTCTGATGAATTATACCAATTTATAATTCCAAAGAGGTCCCATGAGTATCTTTTTCTTTTGCATTCTGGCATATCTGCAGTAATACAGTTTTACAGGTTCACTTTACGTAGCAAATCCAGCAGAGCATTTTTCACTGTAATTGTCATGCTATGCAGAAGGACTGCATTAGGATTTGGGTAAAGGCCATTGCCAGTATCCTTTATGACACCTCTCACTTCAGATAATGTATTTTTTCATCCTGCAAGTCCTGGCACGATGAGAAAGACGACAGAGAGTTATTTTTTGGTTAACGAAAGTTATTGGAAAAAGCCTGGGAAATATTTCGGGAGGTCAGTTCATCTCTTCGTCCCAAAGACTACAAGAAGCAGTCCTCTGCAAAACAGTAATATAAGCCTAAAGCTTTCTGTGCTATGTCAGTAATAGAGTCTCTCACGTGTGATTATACGTTTGCTTATAATTATGCTTTCTTATCAAAACGCACACGACGAAATCTTTAAGAAAAATTAAATTAAGCGAAAGAAACTTTGCGTAATTCATGCATTTCAAAATTATTATTTATTTCTCAAGACTTTCTTCCAGCACAGCTTTTTCCAAAATTTTAAAGCACGTGAGTTTCACTCATCTACAGTTCTCTCTCTCTCTTCAGCTTTGATAATGTTTTACAAGAAGGAATTGGACTGTTTTAACAATCTTTCCTGAGCCAGCATTTTCTGCGTAAGAAGAAATACCTCAAACATGGTGAGGATTTTGAGGCTTTATACTGCTTTTTTTTTTTTTTTTTTTTTTTTTTTTTTGTAAAGAGGTTTGTAGAATAGGAACATAATTTAAAATAAAATACTAGAAGTCTTCCCCGATGTATTACTCCATTATCAATAATGCATTTAAGCTTAAACCATGTTAAACTATTATTTTACAGTTATTTTAGCTTGATTAATTATTAGTGGATCTTTGTAATTTTGTTTATTAATATTAATCCATATAAATTTAAAGAGAATTATGCAGTTTTGATTCCCATGAAGTTGACTTAGCTAACAAAAATGTTTGATCAAGAATAGGCTTCATCCTACATTACAATTCATCATTATTTCTGTCACTTCGGGGTTTATAACGGAATTAAGTGATGTTTATATATTTATTACCGTGTAATTTCATTATACGCCACTGAGTTTTATGACATTTCTAGGTAAATTAATTATGTCTATCTATTTCACCGGTCTCCATTTGGTACACATGATTAGTGGCCATTTGAATTAATACCTATAACTATGCTGAACAGAGGAGGTGTATTTGAGGCGCTTTTGTAGAAGCTTGACTATGGAAATGCCATTAAAATGCTAATGAAATAATACAGGAACACAATTAAGCAGATGTAATCATGCTATACTGTGTGCAGTGTGAGAGTTCATGCCTCTGACAAAGACACTGAGAACACATTTAAACAATAATAATTCCGACCAATGTAAAACTTGAACAGAACTATTAAGGATTTACTTAAAGAACTACTTATTTTATTTTATTTTATTTTTGTGGTACACGAGATGTTTGTAGCACGTTAGTTGCTATCCTGTAGTAATTCTAATTAATACTCATATTGGAATTACTTCCTTCAAAAAAAAAGTATATGGTAAAAATGATTTACTAGTAAGTGACAATCTACCGTAAAAATCTCACCAAGGGTAATTAGATTTTTTTTTTTTTAATAGAAAACAGATGTTATTTGAAAATTCTCCTCTCTGTCAGATAACTTATGAATGAAAATACATCAATCCCATTATTTTGAACAATGTTGAAGACTTCTACTTGTTTACATACCGAAAGCAGAATAAATATACAAGTTGTTAGCCTCTGGACTGCGTTAGGTTTAAATGTGTATATATTTATATTATAAGCCCACAACTGATCCACATTTTTGCTGTCAGCTACCAGCAGTTGCATGAGAACAAGTGCAGTCTTGAATGCGATGTTCTGCACTGAGCAGGTTGCAAAGATTTTTTCCTAAAACTAGAGACTAGATTAAATGCTGTTTTTCATGCCTTAATATGTCTATACGTTGCAATATATCCATGCATTATCAGTGAGATATTTCAAGTTAGGCTTGAAAGTTTATGTTATTAAATTTAAATGACTGCTGTTTGCGATGACCATGGATGCAAATAACTTCCCTCAAATTATGTTGAGGATGGAAAACTAGATTTAGGGCTAATTTTCCTGTTATTTTTTATTGGGTTTTAAAGACAGAGCTAGGAATTCACCATTTGATAAACAGGGGGTCTGTGAGTGGGTCATTTGCAAAACTAATTGATTTAACCTCTCTGCTGATGTACAGTCTTGTGCGTAAGTAATTTTGCAGGACTAAGAAATAATAATTGGTCCATATGTACTAGTTTCAAGGTTATATGTTTTGTAAAATTATAATGTCATTTCACAGAATCACGGAACTGTGAGGGTTGGAAGGGACCTCCAGAGATCGAGTCCAACCCCCCTGCCAAAGCAGGTTCCCTACAGCAGGTCGCACAGGTAGGCATCCAGGCAGGTCTTGAACATCTCCAGAGAAGGAGACTCCACCACCTCCCTCGGCAACCTGTTCCAGTGCTCCGTCACCTCACCGTAAAGAAGTTCTTGCTCACATTTGTGCGGAACTTCCTATGCTGCAGTTTCCAGCCGTTTCCCCTTGTCCTGTCTCCACTCACCACTGAAAAGAGTCCAGCCTCGCCATTCTGCCCCCCACACCTTAGATATTTATAGACCTGGATCAGGTCCCCTCTCAGTCTTCTTTTCTCAAGGCTGAACAGACCCAGTTCACTCAGCCTTTCTTCATAGCAAAGATGCTCCAGGCCCTTCACCATCTTCGTGGCCCTCCGCTGGACTCTTTCCAAGAGATCCCTGTCTGTTTTGTACTGGGGAGCCCAGAACTGGACCCGGTGCTCCAGATGAGGCCTTACCAGGGCAGAGTAGAGGGAGAGGATCACCTCCTTCGACCTGCTGACCACGCTCTTTTTAATGCACCCCAGGATGCCATTGGCCCTCTTGTCCACAAGGGCACACTGCTGGCTCATGGCCAACCTGTAGTCCACCAGGACACCCAGGTCACTCTCTTCAGAGCTCCCCTCCAGCAGCTCATCCCCCAACCTGTATTGGTGCATGCAATTATTCCTCCCCAGATGCAAGACTCTACACTTGCTTTTGTTTAACCTCATCTGGTTTCTTACTGCCCAGCTCTCCAGCCTGTCCAGGTCTTGCTGAATGGCAGCACAGCCTCCAGGTGTGTCAGCCAATCCTCCCAACTTCGTATCATCAGCAAACTTGCTGAGGGTGGCCACTATCCCCTCATCATTGATGGGTCACTGATGAAGATGTTGAACAAGACCGGACCCAGCACCGACCCCTGAGGAACACCGCTGGTTACAGGCCTCCAACCATGGAGTTGGGGTCCCCATTTATTGTTTTTTGGGATGGGTTGGGGTCTCCATTTGGGGTCATGGAGTTGGGAGTCTCCATTTGGGGTTTTTGGGATGGGTTGGTGGTTCTCCATTTGGGGGTCTCCATATTGAGTTACAGGATGGGTTGGGGGCTCCATTTGGGGTCTTGGAGTTGGGGTCCCCATTTCGGGGTCATGGGATGGATTGGAGGTCTCCATTTGGGGCCATGGGATGGATTTGATGGATTTAGAATTTTGTGATGGAAAGCAAAGAAATACCACAAATTGTAACAGCAAAAATTTATTACTCTGGAAGATTAAAGCAGATTTTTAAACTGACAGTACTTTTCTATACTGAAATAACTGACAGATAATTAGGATGGTCTTTTTAGGTGAAGTTTATTGCCATAATCAGTGACTAAGGTGTACAAATGGTGCTCGGTTCCAATGTAACACTCAGATTCCTGTACCAGAATTTGATCTAAAATGTCTGTTTGTATATCACTTGAATGAATTTAGAAGAAAGAACTCCTGACTTGTGGCTGTATATACATCCAGATTTCATCAGCCAAGGAACTTCTGAAATTTTAAACGGCCAGTTTTTGAATCACATGGTAATGATGACAGTGATCGGATTAAATGCCTACAACAGATAGGTGGGTCAACAGTGGCAATTGTTAATATTTTCCTTTTTTTTTTTTTATTGCCCTAGATTCCTTGAAAACTGTTCTGTGGGATTTCAAACTCATGAATAAATACACAGAAATAACTACATACCAGTGGAATGTTTTCAGCTTGGATTTTAAGGAAATTACATTGAAGCTTAATATAAAATAAAGGAATATCTTTCCCATTCTCCAGGACTCCCTCCCTGCTTTAGTAAAGTAGGGTAAGGATCATGCCAACTTCTTTCTTAATATGCGAAAAATATTTTGCAATATGTATGCATGCATTGTATGATAAGCAGAATACTGATTCTTTACGTTTCCCATACCACAAACAATGAACATCAGCATATCAGCCTCAAGTACATTAAGTCTGTGGAAAGTTGTTGGTTGGTTTTGGTTTTTTGTTTTTTTTTTGTTTTTTTTTTTTGCTTGAAATTTCACTTTTAATTTTCAAGCTTAACATAACACTAAAAAAATTTGTTTAAATATCTCTTCAGCCACAAAGACAATATGAATCAATTATTTTTATATCATCATCCCTACATCTCATCAAAAAGCACTTAAGATAGAGTCAGTAACAAGCAACAGAGTAATTAAGTGGGATTTAAAACAAGAAACTGATCTAAAGTACGGGTGAAAGTTAGAATTTCATACTCAGTGACCATCCCTTTTTTATAGGATCTTGTGCTTAAAAATAAGTCATAGTTTAGCAGTGAGCGGAAGCTGAGTTTAGGTGACTTTTTACAGGGAGGTAAAAACATTTGAGAGGAGAACAGGAAAATAACTGCATAGGTTTGTAACATATCATTATCAACTGTGTTTGCACAATTTAAATTCTTTTTTTCTTATTTTTTGAAAATAAAAAAGCCTAAAATAATAATGAATACAAAGAGTAATGACCACATCTTTGTAGACTACTAGAGCTATTGATGTACGCTCAAGTTTGAGCTTTTGAAGGAAAAGGGATTAGTCTATTATTATTATTATTATTTTATTGTGAATTTTTCTTAGAGTGCATGAGGACACAGAAAAATAGTCTAGAAGGACTGTACTTTTCTAGTAAGAAATCCAACGTACTTGTTTAACAGAGCATAAAGAATTGCATCTTTTTTTCTGGGGAGTATAGAGGAAGAAGGATTCTAAATGCTTTAGAGACATGATTTATGAAACAGAAAAAAAAAAAGCCTTCAGAAAATAACTGTCAGAATGCGGGTCAACATGCAAAAGAACAAAGGAAAAAATCCATTCAGAGATAAATTGTGGCACTTTCATACCTGCAAACTTATTGATGGCGCACTCAATCCCCCCATCAAGATCATTAATAAAAATTTTAAATAAAGTTGCCTGTATGGGAACTGCTGAGTCACGGCCTGAACCTGATTGATCACCTGAGGCGAGCCATGAGTCAGCCACAGGAGCACAGGTGAAGGCAATTCCTAGACCTATTTAAGAGCTGGCTACCAGTGGGGAAGGATCTCTTCTGGAGATCTGCTCTGCTGGTGTTTTGTGAGTGAGCCCAGGATAGGGGTAAGCTTTCTATGTGTTCTCTTTTTGTTATCGTAATCTGCTTTGCTAGAGTCTCTTGTTTAGTTTGTAATTACAACACCTTAATATTCATTGATTATACACAGCCCCAGCATTGAGCCCTGGGGCATACCATACTTGACATTTAAATGTATTGCTTGCATTCTTTGTTTCTGTTGCTTGAAACTGCCTCTGCCTTGCCAATGATTGCAATGACAATGGATATGTCTGATATGTCTTTTGATTTATTCTGGCAATAAGCATCCACAAAATATTGTTGTCTCTGGACGATAAACTGTGTCTCTCAGTTGGGAGCATTTGCGTAGCTAGAACATAACAGGCTAAGTCAGTAAAGGCCTCTAACTGTCAGAACAAAAACGCGTTGTACTAGACCTGTGCATTACTTTTCTGCTGGGCACGATCCTCCTATAAGCCAGCTGTTCAACACAGGTATAACTTCATAAACGTAAGAAAAAATTGAGATATATGTCTAAGATCAACCTTTTTTATCTTTGTGATTGGAAGAAAGTAGCTGTGGTCTTCAGGCAATCAACTAAGCAATGACCAAAGCAGTTGGCAACTGACAGAGAGGAATGTTTAAGAATACATTCAAAGTCTGGAGAGGATTTATAACATTTGTATAATTTTGGCTCGGACACAGTAGAAAAATTATAGAACAGAGAGAATAAGCTTCTAGTCTAGAAGGGAAAACAGCAAGATCCAGGTGAAATAATAGTTGCACACAATACCTTCTATTTGACACAAACAACGAGAACGTGAATATACAGGATATAATCATTCAGGAGACATAAATCTAATTCAGGTGGCTTAGCAAATCTAGACTCTGCGTATAATAGGAAATCCACGTTACCTCATGTGGCATTTTTCCTTGTATTTCTCTAACAGAGCTTGCTTTTCCACTTTTTTTCAGGCCACTGTGTGCCTTTGCACGTTCTGTCACAGTAGAATACACACATGAAGTACACGTTTAAAATTCAAGGTGGTGTTTTGGAGAAAAGGTAACTTTATGCTAATAAATGAAACAAGGGTGTAGTATGCACACAGCATGTAAATGCTTATTTTGTTGCATTTATGGAATTGTTGCTTAAGCGTGTCAGCTAACAGAGCTAAAAAACAATTCTTTTCCTCATACGTGATACGGCACAGGGCTGAGAATAATGCCTGTGAGCTTTATGGTCAGCTCTGCATCATTTTACCTCTCTGCCTTTCTATCCTAGATACATATTTCAGTGTAAGTTGAATCCCCACACACTGCTCACTCCGTTCATTCATCACTCTGAACATATATCTCGTCATATTTAAAATAACAAAAGAAAAAACACCGCTCCTGACAGTTGCAAAGCATCCCCCTAGCAATTTTTTTCCAATTGTTCCAGAATGGAAGAATCCAAGGAGAAGACAATAGTTCTGATCTCTATTTTAAGGAAGTTGTCCCAGAGGCAGACAATTGGATTTAGCAGATCTCCACTGCTATTTAAACAGAGATGACCTAATGCACGGAGGTGGAGAGGTATAGTTCTGCGGTTATACTCAAGAGGCTTAAGTCGGTCTGCTTGAAGTTCAAGCCCCAAAATGGCTAATGCTGTGGAAGTTAGAATAGATGTCCTGAGTGCTCTAAATTGCAAAAGGTTCCCTTGATTCTCGGTTATCTTGCGGTCGGTCCTGTTCCTGATGCTCCTCCCTTCTTGAGTTAACACAGAAGGGGCATTTCACGTTGGAAGGATGAAAGGAAAGTTCTTGTGAATCTGCCATCATCTGCACTGCAGCTGGCATCAAGAACACTGCTGAGCCTCGCAGTGAAAACAGGCCATGAGCTAGATCTAGTGAGGAGCAAATGCTTCTAAAGTATGCTGAAGGGAAAGGGGTTCTATGCAAAAAAACCATATAGATGTCTGCAACCTCTCTTCGCAAAATGTTTTTTTTTTTTTAAGACATTCTGATAAAATTTAAATGATCGTGATGGAATTTTATTAAATGTCTGTTTGACAGATCGTGTTTTAAACTGTAGCTCCTTGTATATAATTCAGCTGCTAGGGGACCGGAGAGCTAAATTTCACTGATAAAGCAGAAATCTGCTTTCATATTTTACCTGAATGATGTAGTAAAATTGACTTAATGACTTTAGACGGAGATTATGATATAGGTTGGTTGTGGTCCAGGCAAGTTATTCTCTGTTAAAGTAAAAATCATTCTAAAATAGATCCTTTTCCTGTTGATTTCACATAATGGAACTGTGCTGAACATCCTGTAAGTGCCCATTCATCACATTTACTATCAATTGTTTCACACAAATAATTTATAGCAAATGATCTCCAAAAAAAAAGAAAAGAGAAAAAATCAATTCTGGACTTTTGATTTTCCAAAGCCTTAGGATAAAAGCTTTTATATTAATTAGAAATAGATCTTGCTTTTCCCCTGCCATATAACGAAAACAAAAATACTTTTCTGACTCTTAGTAAATATTAGTACTTATTAGTTATATACTAAAACATAGCATGGCATCCTAGCATTGCTGCTGGCAGTGGTTTCCTTATCTGCGTGGTAAGCTCTGACATACGTGCATTTTGAGTGTCCATTATTCCCTTCTTACAAACTCGTCTACTGGGAACTCAACAGGACCTGCATAAAAAAGGGAAATACAGTGCTTATTTTTGAGACTGGTAGGTAAAATTTGCTTCAGTGTTTAAATGAGCAGTTGTGGCTGTGGCCTGGAATGCAGGAGAGCTACACCTTGTACCCAATTCTTCCAGTATTTGTTGTGGAGAGTGGCACTAAGTAACCGTGCAGCACTTTGTCGCGTTTTAAAAAATGTAATTAGATTGTATACATATACCTGTAGAGAAAGCAATTATCGTGCGTAGGAGTGTCGCAGTTCAGTGCTAAATGGCTGAAATGTTGGCAGTCCCCGCTTGTCTGAACCAGAGGCTTCCAGCCTTGTGTGTTGATTTTTGACTGGAGGTAAGACAAGCAGTTACTGGAGCATTCATGCACTTGTTTAACAACAGAAACAGTATTTTTCCTGCTTTTGTGCTTAGACATTTCTAGGAAAATACTACCATAGGGAAGATTTTTCAGTTTAGGGAATTCATTAAGTTGACTAAATTAGGAAGGCTGTATCAGGGAGTGCTTTGCACACACATACACACGCTCCTCAGTCCCTCAGATCCCCTGGCTCCCTCAGCCAGGCTTGGTGAACGCAGCATTCCATTCAATCTCAGCATCCTGTGAAAGCATCTCAGCACTGCCACTGTTTTCCCCTTGGCTGCACTATTTCTACATCAGGTAACCATGAAACATCTCCCACTCTCAACTACCGAGAGCCTCTACAGCCACGTGGTATCACTGCGCACGATGAGCCCACAGCAATGACATGTCATCCATTTCCCATGGGTTCAAGCATTTTCTCCCGTTAGTTCTTCACAGCTCAAACCAAAGCTCTAAAAGTTGTTTGCATTGTACTCACCTTTAGTCAGGGAAAGGACATGGTAGTCCAATATTACATACATACAACACATTTTTTTAATGACTCTAGCATTGACTTTTTCAAGTGAATCAAAAATCTGACAATTAATTGTGAATGCGTTACATTACAAGGGAAAATTCTGCACTGTACATCATGCAATTTCCTGGAGGAAATGTGATTTCAGGAGGAAAAAAAAAAAGTAGAAATAACAAAATGCAGTCCTGATTTACATTGAAAGAGAATGGAATGTTTTTCATAAACATATGCATGTCACTGAGAGATAAGAGTGAATTGATGCATAACTGTTTATGCCCAAGAGCTGTTTGATTCCTTAGTTGCTAGTCTTGTACCTGCCACCATCTAGTTATTGAATCATTTTAGGAAGGGATGAAAATAAAAGAGCTTATTATGAAGCTAAGAGCAGCCCTTATGCAGAGCACCTGTGAAACTCTGGATATGGTAAACAGAATATTAAGTTAGGCTTCTTTATTTAGCAATTAGAATACCTATAAAGAGGGGAGGGTTGCTCTTGCCTGTTTAGGCCAGCTTTAACCATTCCCTTTCAAGATAGGAGAATAGGACTAATAAGCGAAGAGTCCTAAATTCATGCACACAACCACGCTACTACATGAATTATATATTAAAGAGAGAAAAAAATATTCAGGTGACTTACAACTATAGAGTTCAACATGTGTAATGACAGGGGCTCACTTCTTTTCACCTCAAAGCATTGCTTTCCGATTATGTTTGTAGGGCTTTTTTTTTTTTTTTTTGTAAGTATTAAAATACAAGCTGTTATAGAAAAGAATGCTAGCATCTCTTGTATTATAAGAAAAAGCAAATGGTTTTTATGATCTTTGCTTCTACCTTCAGACTAACAAAATAAAAAAATTCAGTTTAAGCTTTATTCTCAGAAGGGCCCAGATCTCCCATTGTTCGGAAGGCTGCTAGATATTTAATTCCCCTTCACAGCTGTAGTTACTGAAAATTGTGTTCCGGACAACTAATTTTCTTACTTAGTGAAATTTGATGCAATTATTCATAGCTCTAGGAGCTTCCTAGGCGTCAGATACAGAAGACACTCACTCTGTGTCCAAAACCATCTTTCTCCGAGCAACTAAATTCTGTACTGAATTTGCACTGAATATCTAATTCCCACCAAAACCAATGAATTGGAAAGAGAAGCTGAGGTGAAGCCCTCATTAGGATAGCATGGTACAAATAGGTCTTTAACAGCGATACGTATAAATAATCACTTCCGACTCCATGGTTATAATGTTTCAAAGTTTTTCTTTGAATTCCAGAAGTCCAGAAAACAAAATACGAGAGAAATGGTAACTTACTGCTTTCTTTTGTTAACGCTGTCAGATATTGAGGAGAGTGAGAATTCTGTGCAGTAACTGAGTTTAAGTAATTTGGTTTTTAGTAAGCATGTAACAAAGCATATAATTGAAAGGGTATTTTTTTTTAATCTCTTTCTGCAGTATGAAGACAGATAGATATTATGCAAGCACCCAATGAAGTGTCCTTAGCAACTAAAACTATTCGCATTTTAACAAGTACAATATGGTTGTTGTCTTCAGAGGAAAATTAACTGACCCTAGCATAGCATCTATTATACAGTTTCCAATTAGTTTCTTGTAGACTTGATTAGGCTTTTTATTTCAAATAATGGTGATAATAAAAGGGACTCAGCTTTCACATGTGAAAATCCTTCATTAATCAACTATATTTTTTAATAATTCAATTGCTACTTACATAAGTATTTACAGATTAAATCAATGTTGTGGATGACAGTGCTATTTCACCCTTTGTGGAAAAGCATTCCCCTGAGTTATGTAAGATTAATTCTGTCATGCATGAATGAAGCATCTTAAAAAATGAGGTAACAACAAAAATAATTAGTACTCCATGCTCCATTTGAATTGTCAAGGCGTCAAAATCTAACCAGTGAATGAAAAAAGAATCATTAATGAGAACATTTTTAACAAGCAACTGGGAGCCAAAGTTGTTCTTATTCACCTGTTTGTTTGTATTGCTCAAGCAGCAGGAAAAGAGTGATCTACAAGTGCAAACAAGTGAATAAGATCAGATATTCCAAAGATAATATAGATAATATAAAGAATAACTGATAGAAGGTACGTATTCAGAGAAAAAAAAAAAGTGGTATATAGAGAAAAAGTGGTAGATTGGGATGTATAAATAGGCTGATAAACATAGAAGAAGTTGACTGAAGCAGACATGAATGACTAACATAGTGCTGTAAGTATTATTACTGTCTTACCTACAGACATAAGAGACTGGAAAGAAACAAACAGTCCCAGCAGTATTTATATAATTGAAAGGTAACGACTGAAATCAAATACGTGTTGATTAAAGCTGAAGCTTCTGTAGATGCCAAATAAATATATTGCCTCTATCATGCTGAGTGAGAACATTAGCAGGAAAGAAAACAAAGAGAGACTATAGCTGCACTGGATCAGAAATTTGTTTGTTTGTTTTGAATGTAATCAGCAACACGCTTTATTTGAGCACAACGCTAACAAGGTTCTTTTAACTCCTTATGAACAGTTTCCATTTCATGACCCCCTAACAATTAATACTTGCATGGCTTCAGTGACAGCTCATTTACCTGTTGATCTTTGACTGTATGTTGAATTCAGTTTTTTAATTTAATTTTATTTTCATCTATCTTGAGGAGAAATAGCCAGTCAACTTAATTTACTTATTCACAGTAATGCAACATCAATACAAATTCCACAATCATCCTTCCAGGCAGGAATAA
This sequence comes from Centrocercus urophasianus, assembly GCF_019232065.1. Taxonomy (NCBI): domain Eukaryota; kingdom Metazoa; phylum Chordata; class Aves; order Galliformes; family Phasianidae; genus Centrocercus; species Centrocercus urophasianus. The sequence goes on along the minus strand of NW_024884889.1, from coordinate 7,666,391 downwards.
ATTCATCTGACAGTCATGACCTGCTATTATTGTGACTGACGGTGCTGTGAATCCCTGGTACAGTCACAACAGTCTGATTTTATGTGAGATCCCTTTTCAGAGTAACAAAAAGAGATTTTTGATGATTATTGATACTTACGATACGTCTTGGTATATAACAATTATACCTTATTGGTAAGAAAGAAACGTTGTCTCTTCATTTAACTATATATTTTATTCTCTGGGTAAATACTGTCTAATTTTAAAGCTATTTGCATGTTCTGTGATATGCCACATATATAGCGGGGGAAAAAAATAACGTGTAAAAAAACAGATCCATCTAGGGTTTTCACACAATTACATCATCTCACATTGTGCTCTGTTTGTAAGTGCTTTCACACAGTAACTGCTCTTAACAAATGATTTCAGCAGAATAAATATAGGTATGCGTTGATAAAATTCCACAGCACTGTGGGATGATTGCAAACATTTGAGGATGTAACCGAAAGACCAGATTTGAACTCATTTGAAGTACAGACTAATGTAACCTTCAAAAATAACAGAAGTATTACATATAGCCCACAAGACAAAACAGAAGTGCATCGTTATCTGCTTACTGAATCCCGATCGTGTGTGTTTTACTCCCTACTTAGTTGCAAAAAATATGTTTGTAAACAATATTATGACCAATTACACAGAACTATGACAACTAAGAGACAACGCTGTAATCCAGTTATTTGTGTCAGGCCCTTAACACTGCTTTAAAAACAATCGGACTCAGCTTTTATTTATACTACTCAAAGCCTTTCTCTTAAAGTTTCTCCTTTCATTCTACGATGAATCGCTTCTTTTTTGCGTTGTTCCAAAATTACCTTTTCAGAAACTGAATATGTAGATGCAGTGTCTTCAGAGGAGAAGTAAAGGGTAAAAGACTACAGACTCCTGTAGAAAGAATGAAGATTTTATGTACATGGCTACGCAGGAAGAAGCGTCCTCCTGCACTTCCTTTGTCCCCCCAGAAGCCGTCCAGGTAAGTCCATAGCCTGAAGTAATTCAACACAGCTTCTATTGCAACACCTTAGAAAATAGCCTAAACATTGGGCAGTATCTCAGGGTGAGTTTCAGGGTGAAAAATAGTCCCTTTCAATGAAACGGTTTTAGCAGTCATTAGAGAAGACTAGAAGCTGCGTATCAATCAACCTTGTATTTCTTCCCTCTCCTTCTTTGTTTCAGTGACTGTTTTTACTTTCTTAACCGGAAAATTAATTGCATATCATCAGCTAAAAACATTCGGAGCAAGAGAGACCTGTCCCAAACTATCTGCTAACATCGCAATTAGGGCACTCTGCTGAGATGTAAAACACTTTCGTCAAAATGCAATCAGGTAAGGAGCAGCTGTGCTATGTGGGAGGAGTGGACACTTCTCCAAAGTTTGTTATTGTTTTTTTCTTTCTTTTTTTTTTCTTTTCCCTAAGGAATGTAGATCGCTCTGAGCATGCCTGTGAGATCAGGCCGTGGAGGTCTACTCTGTGAATCCCACTGTCAATGAGATCCAGTATAGACAAAGAGCAGCTTTACTGCTGGCATTGTTCGTCCCCAGCAGAAGAAGCGTAGGCACTGCTGCATTGCTGTGTGTTTTTGGTGATTTCACCTGCTGTGTGCCCATGTGTCTTTCAGCGCTCAATGAGGAATTGCAGTAATGGTCTCCCACTGCAGACTGCAATGCGTTGGACAACTGAAGCACCTTGCTCGCTGTGAGTAAAGATGATCAACTTAGCACACTTTGTGACTTAAATACTCATGACAGGATATGCTACTGTAGACCGACATTAGGTTTTGTTCTTTTGTGAAGTAGCGTGCCCAAATGTCAAGACACCTCGGCCAATTTTAATGAGCAGTCTGCACCTTTGTATTGCCATTAGGTTTGACGTTATTTCTCAGTCTGATGGAAAACGATTTGTGCTTCTGTACGAGATATCAAGCTGAGATGTATGTGTGTGATGCGTGAACTAGACAAAACTCTTTTGCCAGAAAATTCGTAACAGCTTCTCTTCAGTCTGCCTCAGATTTATCATGTCCCTTATTACTTTTTAAGAAGAGAGGAAAAACTAGGTCAGAAACTATGACACCTAGTCATAAAAACCACCGTAAAATGTACCTGTGAAAGGAATAAGCAAATGATGGCCTGAAGAGGAGCAGTAAGATAGTCCGAGTCTGTGCAAATCTGTTTAACACACTGTTGTCCTGAGAGTTTGCTTGTTCTCCATCTTCCTTGATGTCTAATAGTTTTATATTTTAAAAATCTGAACAAAATACATTAAAACTTTCAATGTTCTTATTTCAGTTTCCTTCTTAAGGAATCCTTTTAAGTCAGCCTGCTTTCATGCTTGTCAGTAAGTGACTATCTAAAAGGCTTCTGCAATCCTGAAAGTGACAACCATACATCTCCATAACTAAACCCCACTGCTGGTAAGAATCAATCATTCATTTTCTTTTCTGTCATCACTGTGGTTTATACCTTAGCACGAGTTAGAAAATCACATCTTGGCTGTCTGCACTGGAGGGCTTGAGCAAAGTTTCTGATGAACTTACATCGTTGAAATGAAATGGGAACGAGCCAAGAGTTAACCGGTTGTATTTACACGCTATGATATTTTGTAGATATTGTTCCAGTCTGACAGCATCTGGCCACATCGTGGAGAATGGTGGAGAATGGTAAGGAAATAAGAAATAATATGATCGTGTTTTTCTTATTTTACTACCTACCCTTTGCTCCTGATGTATGTGCATTGGAGGCTATATAAACCACAACCGAAAAATAGACTGCTCATTTTTATTGGGATCCTGTAATGTTCTCCTGTAAGTTGCTGCTTCTCCACTTTGATCTTCTGTTCTTTAACTGCATTTGCTTTCATTGTTTTCTTTTGTTCTTTTCTGTAACCTTCCCTCTTGAGAATTTTTACAACCTACTCTTCACATACGATGTACAAAAACAGTCAGAATAGTCTCTTCCAGATGAGACCCATTTATACTGCTTTGTTTAATTTAGTGTTTATTATCGGCTCAAGGATGAAGCATTTTATACTTGCAGAGAAAGAGCAGCTCCAAACCTTTCCAAGGCTAAATTGCATACTGAATCTAGTCCAGAATATGTGAATAACTGCACTTTCCTCTGTTTCACAAAATGTTCAATTCTAGACAATGATGACGAAGAACACAAAATACTACATGAAGATGGAGAAAAGCAAGATGAGGGCAAAGTAAAAAAAAAAAAAAAAAAAAAAAAAAAAAAAAAAAAATTTCTAATTTTTTTCAATGTTAGGTATCACAAACCTGAAAATAACTAGGTTAAAAGTTACCTGAAAGAGGATAATGATTTCTGTATTGCTTCTATGTTCTTATGCAGGTATTACACGCTGTCATTTTGACTGCTTTAGAAATCTAGAAATATATGCGTTCATATCACCATGTAGGTTCAAAATCCAGCACCGAAGAACTCTTTGAAAGACATCAAAACTGAAATTTCTTAGTGGGATGTAGCCTGTGTGCATAGGCATACTGCCATGTGCAATACTGAACATCGTTTGGTTATGACATTATTTAAAATAATAATAAATAATAATGTTTTAAAAAAGGTTATTTCTAACTCCATAAGCCCATAGCATTCTCTCTGTAAGTAAGGGCTTCTTAAAGACCATAACTCTTGACATTAATGTGCCGAGAGTTAGGGCTGTCAGTTTGACTTGTTATTAGTGCAGTGGAAAGAACATTAATACAGCAGTTATAAGTCTTAAGAACAAGTACAAGACCATTAATCTTTTCTGTGATTCATTTTAATCTACTGCGTGCTTATCAGTAGCTGGGAGCAATTGTCCCGTGTTAACAGGTCTTAGTGAAAGTCTCGCCCTCGGAGAGTGAGGAGAGCTTTCCTAACAACAGTCCAATTCTTCTTTATTTATTTTCGACCATTTCATTAACATTTTAATTTCACATGATTCAGAGGTGCAACAAAATCATCACGCACACAGTCAAATACTCGGAAGACGTAATTTCACAGAACCGAGCCACACTTAATGTGTGAGCTGTCAGTTTGAAATATTGTGATATAAGGCAGCATTTTAATGAGCCTTGGGGCCAAATTTATCAGGAACTTAAAGCAAACATTTGAGTATTTTTTTAGAACTGCAGTCTTAATCTCTTTACAAAAGCAATAATATATACGTTATGTTCTTTTAGTGAACCTGATTGTCTTTTATAATATCTTTTATTCAAATAATATTGTTTTCTATTATTTTCAATTTTCGGGAAGAATAAGAAATGCTTAAGAGAGCAGGATTAAGAAGTGGCGAGGTAAAAAAGACAAAAATACTTCTGCGTAAGTTAAATTCTATTTTTGAAGTTCTGTGGAACTGGAGAAGTTAAACAGAATCTGTCTGAAAAGTGACCACATGAAAAATTCTGCAGAACGATAAAGCGAACTAGGGAGAAGCAACTGTACGCACTGAAGGAAGAGCTAATGAAACTTCCACTTGTGTTGTGATTGTATTACTGATCAATGTAGCTGTTTTATTTTTTAAAAATGAGATCGAAAGTTTTAGGGAACCATTATAGAATGATATTTCTATCACTGTCCCTTCCAATGAAGCGGAGCTTGTAACATAAGGAACAAGGCACAAATTGCCTAAGGCATAGCAGGCCAGCATATAGGATTTTCTGGCCACAGCCAGAAGGGACTGTGGCTGGCTCCTGCCCTCCGTCACAATGCTCTTTTCTATCTTGAATCCCTTAACAGACTTTTTGCACACGATTAAAGAAGTTCTTGCTTCTTGCTCGAATAGAGAATTTAAAGGAAAAATTTATGAAATCTTGGATTTCTGGGTCAGAACCAGTCCACAATAGTACATAAAGTCAGTCTCAGTTATGAATCGCATACTGTTAAAAAGGAGATGCGGCGAACCTTCAGTTATTCAAAACCTTGTCTCAGGCCTTTAAATCCTCTGAATTTTATACAGGACATCTGTGATTTATTTTAAATGGCTTTTTTACCCCCCTCTGTCACGGAACAATAACATTCAAAAGATTTCTTTCTGCATCTGACAAATATTCTGTCTTATGATTTCTTTCACCATTTTCATACGCACAAATCTGAACTCCAGGGGTCTCCACGAAGGCTTATTTCTGTTGCTTGAGATACTCTTACTTTCATCGCACAGCAGCAAAAATGTAATTTTAATGCTATATTTTGAACTACGTTAATATGATGGAGAAGAATGATAAGACATTTACTGTGTGGAAAACAGCCTTTTGTAGGTAATCTTTTTTTTTTTTTTCAGTCGTTCAATGTCAGTGGTTAAATGTTATTGCTAAAGCTATGGACATGCACTTGAGTACTTTAGGAAGAACAGAGTAAATAGTTCAAAGGAATTGCTGAACAGGTGCTCCTCCTTCTAATCTCCCTCCCACCCCAGCCCTGAGCTTACTGGAAACAGTATTGAATTGTCGTCTACATATTTGTGGAATATACAGATGAGTTTGTGTTGTATTTATAGAAATGCCACCCTCATATACCTAAAGACGAAACAACGGCCACTCCCATTATTGCAGGTGAAAATGATGTGCTAGAACGCCATAAAATAGTGAAGATACGGTGCACTTCAAATGGAACTAGAAGGAAATGATAAAGCACAATAAAAACCTGAAATGCTACGTAGGGCACGTGGCATAGAAGTGGAGATGAAACTGGTGTGGCTGTTTCCTTACGTGGTATCCCGTAAACTGAAGGGAAGAAAAAAAAAAAAAAAAGAAAAAAACAAAAAGGATAATGCAGGTAGACCTGTGGTAACTTCAGAGATAATATCTTGAAAAGAGGTAAATATCTGAAAGAAGTGATCACTTAGCTTAGAAAATGTGCCAGTCACAGGCTGTCAAAATAGAACAAGGTTAAAGGATACAGTTTGTGAACTAGTCATATAAAAAGAAAGCAGGAAGTACATAAAAGAGAGGCAAATTCTAATTTTATTCTACAGTATCTCTGTGGGAGATCACAGAATTAAGAAATAGAACTGGAAGGAAACTTGAGATGCCATTTCTTGGTCAAAAGATACGATCCACTAAACCAAAGCTGTTCCTTAGAGATATTGTCTAATCTTCTCTTGAAAGTGTTGCAGAAGCCCAAGGCCTGAGAAAAGCTGTAGTGGAAAATCAGTAGGAAAGAATTCTGTGACATTTGCAATGCGCCATGTTTAATGACATCCAAACTAATTAAAAAGCTGCTACCAGAGGCAAGGCTTAAATTTTAGGAGTAAGGCATATATACCGACGTGGTTTTTACAATATTTTTTTCCTCAGTGCTACTTATTCTTTTTTTCTTTAAGCTTTTATCTTAAATACAAGAAAATAATAAGAGGACGCTTCGATTCTTAAAAGTAATACAGCAAAAATAATGCTCCTAATAGAAACATCAGCAAAAATTAATCTTTTATTATTATTATTATTATTATTATTATTATTTTGAATACATTTAGCTACTGGAATGGCTCTCAAAAGTGATTTTCCTTACTACGAGACCATTCTGAGTTCCACTAATCTCCATGGGATGAAGCTGAATTGCCAGGCATCCTTTTCCCTTTTCTTTTTTTCTTTCCTTTTTTTTTATATATTTTTTTTTTAACATTTTTACAGTTACATATATATGTGTATATGCATATATATGTATATGTATATACTTATATACTTACTTATGTCAAACTGTTAGAAAATTAGATTATTTACCTATTTTTAACATCTTTACAGACCATCAAGATCTTTTCTGATATCAAGTTTGTTTTTTGGTCTAAAAATGGCATTTCCAGTAACAGGTAAATTTGGTTACCTGAGGTTATAACGTTACCTTTGAAGTATTTGAGCTATGGTTTCCCCCTCAATGTTTGGAGCATTACTTTTAGTTTAAACAAGCCTACAGGTTTGAATATAGCATATACCCATAGAAATTAGCATATATTCTCAAGAAATTAGTTTTTCAAAGATGATAATGTTACACTTCAACGTTCTATCTAAACAAAGGACAAAGTACATAACCACCGGTTGGAGATGCACTTCTTTGCTATTTAGTCTATTTTAGAGCAATTTCTCCTTGACTACTGACTGGAACTGATGTCTTCCTGAGGCAATTGGTCATTTGCCTTTGAAAAGTAGGCATGGAGCCCACCATGCATCTATCCTTCCTTCTTCTCTCTGCCTCCTGCCCCTCAACACACCTATCTATCTTTGAACTAAGAGTCTAAGGAGAATGTTAGAACTTTCTTGAATTCATTTAAGAACACTTTAATTACAAATATTTTGACTGAGTATGTGTATGAGGATAAATCACATTACGGCTTTTGCAAATGAAAAATTAAGTAGTAATGAAATAATGGAGTTTAGATTTAAACTAAAAATACCTGCAACATATCAGAAATGGACAGAAACAAAGTAATGACAGTAGTTAGGTAAGAAAATAGAATGCTGGGAAAAGCAGAAACCAAGCTCAGTAAGAGTTATAGGAACTGGAAATGCACAAATAATTATCACGCAGTCATAGAATCGTAGAATAGCTTGAGTTGGAAGGAAGCTCAAGGATCATCAAGCTCCAACCCCCCGACACAGGCAGGGCTACCAACCTCCACATCTAATACTAGACCAGGTTGCCTAGGGCCCCATCCTACCCAGCCACAGTCTCTCTGGGCAGCTGTTCCAGCACCTCACCTCTCTCTGTAAAGGACTTCCCCCTGACATCCAACCTAGATCTTCCCTCCCTCAACTTCAAACCGTTTCCCCTTGTCCTGCAGTTATCAACCCTTTCAAAGAGTTGTGTATGGTGTTGCATATACTGTATTAGGCGTCTGGTGTTGAAATTGGAATGTGATGTGTCAGGAGTTGGCGTTGACGAGGCGATGTCGGGATGTGATGCATTAGGACCTCCCCCGCACTGTGACATATGCTCGGGGGGGTAGACGAAGCACAGAGGGCGTATAAGTTAGAGTTCACTTGTAATAAAGCCCATTTTGCTGTTCACCACATTGGTGTGCACGTCCAGTGATTTGGCCCTGGCCCTGTCACGGCCAGTATCGTAGATCCTTAACACCGCAGTATGGGAACTGCTGAGTCACGGCCTGAACCTCTGATTGATCACCTGAGGAGAGCCACGAGTCAGCCACAGGAGCACAGGTGAAGGCAATTCCTATAGACCTATTTAAGAGCTGGCTACCAGTGGGGAAGGATATCTCCTGGAGTTTTGTTCTGCTGCAGTTTTGTGAGCAAGGCCAGAATCGGGGTAAGCTTTGTATCTATTCTCTTTTTGTTATCGTTATCTGCTTTGCCAAACTTTCTTGTTTATTTTGTAGTTATAACATCTTAATATTCATTGATTATACAAGCTGACTCTCCTTGTGTTTGTAGGCTCCCTTTAGGTATTGGAAGGCTGCAATGAGGTCACCCTGCAGCCTTCTTTTCTCCAGGCTGAACAAGTCCAGCTCCCCCAGCCTCGATTACTTGATTAGGAAACATAAGGGAATACTAACAGCAGCAAATTCAACTGTTATATCTCAGTATATTTGCTAGAAGAAGTTTTCATACGAATGATGTCTGTATTTATTAAAATAATTTAAATATGAAGGCCTGTAATAAGAACTTCAAGGTGATACGCGGGTTGGCGGTCAGTACTCTGTACTCGCTTTTCCTAAGAGGTAACACTACAGAACATACCTTGCTGTTCATAGCATGGAACACAGAAAATATTCACAGAAAATATTGCGAAAGGTGGTTTTTTTTTCCTTTTTTTCCTCTCATCTGCAGGTATTCCAGTTACAGAGAGTAACCTGCTTTCACTGTTGCATACTCGTGTGAGTAGCGAAGTTCTTAGGAAGCAGAAGGGCTAATATATAGACCAGAGCCTCTAGACAGGGCGGTCTGTTGCCTCCTAGGAGTCCAAGTTAAAGACGTAAGGAAGAAACTTCCTCCCCTAGTTCGGCCCTCAGATTCCTATCCCCTGTTTTTGTTTTGTTTTTGGGTAGGCAGCGATGACGTAGGAAGAACTTCCCTAAGGACTATGAAAAAGGAGTTCAGAGCCTGTGAGAATCCTTCTTTGTTTTTTTTGGCTCAAAGCTTGCTTCCTTAGGTATTTTGTTAAGGAGGCAAGTGATGGATGTTGTGTGGCAATCAACGTCGCTGTGTGGACAATTTTACATCTTTGGAGCTGTTTGCCTTCGGAAGATAGTGCTCAGGACTGTTTACTGGCAAAAGATCTAGCCTGTTACCAACTCCTGTTTGCTATGGAAGACTGGGGGACAATGCCATTGTATCCTGCGAAGGCAAGTTACAAGTTGGCGCCTCCCTGCTCCCTCTTATGTGCTGGCAAGGCCAGGAAGATAAGAACAAAGGAGGTTCCTGCTGAGATCCCAGAGCCAGAAGCTGCCACTCCAAGGAGAGCTGACTCAACCACTTTGGATTTGAGCTGTCACCGCGAAGACCGCTGACTCAATCACTTTGAAACCATTGAAAAGGGGCCATCATCGCCATGGTCGTCGTCGTCGTCAACAGAGCAGCTCTGCCTGACGACCCACCGCTACTGAAGATCGAAGACTGAACTTCGAACCTCGCTGGATCCATGGTGGTGACTATCTCCCTCTTGCTTCCTATAAAGACTCCTTGCCTCTTCTTTCTCATCTTTACTATCACCCTGCTTCCCTTCCCCGTTACCCTAATTCATAACAGTGTCCGCCCTCCCCTTCCCCATTTCCCCGATTAAGATTTGTAATAAATTGGTCGGAGCAACATTTGAACCATTGTTTCTTAATCTCACGCTGGGTATATAGATAATAAAAGAACCTCCTCTCCCTCCTATAAATTGGAGCGAGACAGAGCCGTGGGTGACAGGTAAAGGGTTTGAGAGCACAAGTTGTATTCTCCTCTGTCCCTCCTGTTGTAGGGAATGATAAGGGACTAAATATGATGGGCCAGCAGATTAATACCTGGCTCCGAGCCTACTATGCCCAGCAGGGTTTTGGGTTTTTTGACTTCTGCTTGATTTACATGAGACAAGGCCTGCTGATAGGAGTAGCTTATCACATCAAGGGAAAGGGGTCTTAAGACAGGAGTTGGGAAGGTTCGTTGATAGAGCTTTAAATTAAAGGGCTGTTAGAGTTAGGGTAGGATGGCTAGGTTGTGGTTGGGCTTGATAATCTTTAAGGTCTTTTCCACTCTGAATAATTCTGTGATTCTATGATTCTATGATTCTTCCTATCGATGGAACCAATGGCTACACGACTTGGTGGAGAAAAGACTGCACAGAGAGAGAAGGACGTATCTGTGTCATCCGGAGTTTTTCCTCGTTCGCCAGCGTGATACTAATGCTAGGCAGAGGGAAAGCTCGAAGAGCCCCAAGGGAAGCATAGTGATAATGGGAGGGAACTCATAAATCCTCCTCCTAGGATACAGAGCAGCCATATGGACACTAGCTGTGCTTGTCTTCATTCAGGGGGGCCGCGCACACCTCAGGCTCTGAAGAGCCATGAGGGTTGACTGATTAAAGAACATTTTCTTAGACTAAACATTGCACTTAAAGCTCCGTAACATTTAATACAAACACAACTGAGAATGTGGGCTCAGCTGAGCATGGGTAATCTTGGCTTTCAAAGCACTTGCTGATTTTGTAACGGCTCTCTTGAAAGTCCAGCTGTGAAATACAGCTACTACACATTATAATTATTTGAAAGGGAGTACACTAAATGTGAAAAGAAAACGCTAATGAGTTGTTTTGCTTGTCGTTACGTTTTATTGTATCTTCCACTGGCAGCCTTCTCTTGGATTATGGTTGTACGTCTTTCAGAATTACGTGTAGTGCTTTGTTTGCTATGTGTCAGAGAAGAAGCCTCCATAATGGGAAGACTGTACTTATTCCAGAAAGGGAGGGGAGGGGGTGGGGGGGGGCTAGATACTGGGAATATCTTGCTACGATTATATGCTGCTACACAACACAATGATGAAAACCATTCGCTAACGGATCGGTTAATGGTGGTATGCCTCATTACCTGGCCTAATAAGGCCGATATACCACCACATATGGCTTTATGGTCCTCCACAGAGGACCTTCAAACATCGGTGAGGTAGCCGTGAAGGAGGCAATATATGAGGAAGCATTTGAAAACCTGGATTTGGTAAAACTTCCGGCGGGGATGAGAGATCTAATATTACAACAGGCACTCTCCCACCATTATGGAACATTAGTATCCAAGTTGAACTTCCTGGTGGCCTCAGAGGCCTCTGTCCAGTAGTTGGTGGCCAATCTGAGGGAGACAGAGCACCGAGGACCGAGGCATAATGTTAGAGCGGTAGAAGGAGTAGAATATTTCCAGTTATTAAAACTGGATAAGCTGCCCCACGAATACCCCGACCAAGCCCCATACAAGTGTCCTAGAAACATGCTCATTTATTTTATATGGGCCAGGGTGGCCTTTGCCAAAGTTTTTTTACTTCCGTTATGGAAACAATTAAGACATGTCCAGAAATTTCAAAGTCTCCACAAAAGAACAGGGGTACAGCTAATTTACAAATGCCAACAAGAACATGGATTCTGGAGGACTTCATGGTTTCTAATAAAAGGAAAAAGCCTCCTCAGGTGACTTGGGCTACGATGCCCGAGTCACCTGAGGAAAAAGACTTGGCAACTGGGCAGATTATGGTACGACAGGGGATGTTAGCCCTCCCGTAACAAGGGTATACAAATGGGGCTACTGGCCCTACGTCAAACCATTTCTTGGTCCTGAAAGAAAATATAGCAGGTTAAGGCATTGATTGATACTGGTGCAGAAACATGAATCATTTATGGTGATGCAACTAAATTCTGAGGAGATAAATCTTGATACATCATTAATTCAGCTAATAAAATACGTTAGTTTAGGAGTGGTATTAGGATGAACTCTCTTATTTCCGAAAAGAGCTGCTAAATGTAAATGTCCCTTATATAAGCAGTTAAAAAAATTAGAACACTTTTCTTTCTCTCCCTCCAGCAGCAGGAAGAAAATGCTGATTTAGAAAACCAAAACCTATGCAGAACTCTCTGACTTTTCAGGTAGGTTTTGTATTTTATTCCTTGTATGACAGATATCCCGTTTAGCACCAGATACTCACTGAAAATAAAAGAAGGTACAATGGTGCGGGGGAAAAAAAACAAAAAACAATTAAGCAAAGGAAAGATTCAAGCAGATATCATTACGCAAAACGAGACATGCACGCACTTAAACAACATATGAACAAAAGGACTGAACAAGGGTGTGAGACGTTCCGTTGTAATCGTTCTTCCATTCCAAAATCGGGCTTTGGTATCATGTGGATTTTGACAGCACTATCTTTTTCGAAGTATTTGTATTTTTTGAGTGATATAATTATACAAATTTTTCAACAGTGAACACAACTTACAACATTTAAAAAAATACAGTGATACGCATAACTAGCAAGAACCTCACGATGAACACTGCCATAGGAACAAAGACAAAATAAAAAGACCGGAGAAGTAGGAGGAGCCTAGGCCAGCGTACGCTGCGCTACGCCTAGGCCAGCGTACGCTGCGCTACGCCTAGGCCAGCGTACGCTGCGCTACGCCTAGGCCAGCGTACGC